>NC_080384.1:31764632-32371298 GCF_014773155.1 Arachis stenosperma
CATATAATAATGATTCTCAGTCCAACTTACACGCTGCAAAGTGCAAACTCATAGCTATAAGCATTGCATATAACAATGTAAAACAAGAATGCAGGACCAAAATCAAAGGAGATGAACAAAAATTCATATTATTTCTTCAACAAAAATCAGAACAAAGAAGCCGGAAACATGTATAAGATAAGTTAGTTTTCTTCAACTAAATAATGATTTTTCATATGATTGACAAATTAAATAAAACAAAATAAAAGCTTGATCACAGAAAAATAAGAACATATGCACTTAAATTGCCAAAGCCATTTACATAACCAGAATTCAAAAACTAAATGTGAACAATTCTCCATTCAATTCATACAAATTAATTAAGTCTTGACCAAACAAAAAGTGAACCACAGTGAAGAAGAAACTTACAGCAGGATCCATTGAAATGAAGAGTTCAATACTGAGAGTTTAAAATCTGCACATTTTCAATCCATTAAAATGAAGAAGTCAGAACTCAGATCTCAGAAGTATACTAACGAAGAAACATAACAGAACAAATCAACAAAATAGAAAAAACCCAGATAACAAATCCAACTCAGAACTCAGAACCAAGGGCAAGGAGGAGGCTTACCTCAACTGATGAGCTCCGGCGAGCCACCGACGAAAGAAGAAGAGAGATACTCAGGCGAATCAAAGTGAAGACAGAGTCGCGAATGGGAGGTCGAGGCAGAGAGACAGAGTCGCGAATCCAGGTAGAGGTAGAGGTAGAGGTTCAACGAATCACCGGCGAGCTCCGGCGAGAGGCGGAGGAGAAGAACTGTTGACGGCGAACTGGAGAAGAGTGAATTGGGACATTGGGTTTTGTCGAACTCTGGAAGTGCGAATTTCAATTTAGGTTTTGATTTAGGTTTTAATTTTATTTTGGTTTTGGTTTTGGTTAACCGGTTAAAAACCGGTTTTTTTAAATTTGGTTTTGGTTAACCAATTTCAAAATATATGGATATGGTTTTTAAAATTGTTTTATTAAACTGGTTAACCAAAATGTGGTTATGGTTTTTTAACCGGTTAACCACATTTTGGTTATTTTTTGAACACCCCTATTAGCCGCCCAACACTCCGTACCATACAGCATAGCCAGTCTTATAGCGGTGCGATAGAATTTACCTTTAAGTTTTAAAGGCACTTTTTTGTCGCATATAAAACCAGATGCACTCCGCCATTTTGACCAACCTGTTTGGATCCTATGATTTACATCCTGTTCAATCTCTCTATTATCCTGTATGATGCACCCAAAATACTTAAAACTTTTAACTTTTCGTAGGATCTTTTCTCCAATCTTCACCTCTATATTGGGATTTTCCCTTCTCAGACTGAACTTACATTCCATATATTCCGTCTTGCTACAGCTTATGCGCAGACCATACACTTCTAGAGCTTCTCTCCATAACTCCAACTTCTTATTTAGGTCTTCCCTTGACTCTCCCATAAGGACAATATCATTGGCAAAAAGCATGCACCATGGCACAGGCTCTTGGATGTGCCCTGTGAGTACTTCCAAGACTAATATGAAAAGGTATGGACTTAAGGATGATCCCTGGTGTAATCCTATACCAATAGGGAATTCTTTTGTCACACCACCTTGAGTCTTCACACTAGTTATACCCCCATCATACATGTCTTTAATTGCCCGAATATATGCGATCCTTACTCTCCTCTTTTCTAAAACCTTCCATAAGACCTTCCTTGGTACCCTATCATACGCTTTTTCCAAATCAATAAACACCATATGTAGATCCCTTTTATTACTACGATACCTCTCCATCATCCTTCTTAAAGGTATATTGCTTCAGTGGTAGATCTGCCTGGCATAAATCCAAATTGGTTCTCTGTTACTTGTGTCTCTTTTCTCAACCTCCGTTCTATCACTCTTTCCCATAACTTCATAGTATGACTCATAAGCTTAATCCCTCTATAGTTTTCGCAACTTTGTATATCCCTCTTATTCTTGTAGATAGGTACCAAGGTGCTCTTTCTCCACTCATCAGGCATCTTCTTTGACCTTAAAATCTCATTAAAAAGCTTGGTTAACCAGTTGATGCCTTTTTCTCCAAGACCCTTCCAAACCTCAATCGGGATATTATCAGGTCCTACTGCCCTACCATTTTTCATCTGCTTTAGAGCCTCTTTTACCTCGAAGTCTCGAATCCTTCGATAGTAGTCAAAGTTTTGATTTTCTTCCCTTGTGCATAATCGACCAAGGCTCGGAAGAGTCTTCTGTCCCTCATTAAATAACTCGTAGAAGTAGCTCTTCCACCTTTCATTAATCTTCTTCTCTTGAGCTAACACCTCTCCATCCTTATCCTTTATGCACTTAACCTGATCCAAATCTCTCGTTCTTCTTTCCCGGCTCTTTGCGATTCTATATATACCTTTTTCTCCTTCTTTCGTGCCAAAAGACTGGTAGAGACCCTCATATGCTCTTGTTCTTGCTTCACTTACAGCCACTTTTGTCTCTTTCTTAGCCGCCTTATATTTTTTCCAGTTATCTGCATTGCGGCATAAAGACCACTCTTTAAAACATTCCCTTTTTATCTTTATCTTTTCTTGTATACTCGCATTCTACCACCAGGACTCTTTATCTCTTGGTCATATTCCTTTAGATTCACCAAAACTTTCGTTTGCTGTTCTTCTAATAACTTCTGCCATCTCCCTCCACATCTCTTCCACGCTTCCATTCCCATCCCACTTTGCCTCTTCTCCTACCCGTCTTAGGAAGCTTCTTTGTTCCTCACCTTTCATCCGCCACCACCTCGTCCTTGGGTTCTTCGTATGATGTTTTTCCTCAACTTTTGCTCAACGCAAAAATCCATGACGAGCACCCTATGTTGTGTTGTCAAACTCTCTCCCGGGATAATTTTACAGTTAATGCAAAATTTTCAGTCGACACTCCTCAACAAGAAGAAGTCGATTTGAGAGCTTGTCATGCCACTCTTATATGTTATAAGATGTTCGTCTCTCTTTTTAAAACATGTATTTGCGATGAGAAGATCAAAGGTTGAGGAAAAGTCCAAAATAGTTTTACCCTCGGCATTAATCACCCCGAAACCATGGCCTCCGTGAATACTCCTATATCCAGTCACTTCTCTCCCAACATGGCCATTTAAATCTCCTCCTAAGAAAATCTTATCTCCCAAGGGTATGCCTTGAACCAAACTCTCTAGATCCTCCCAAAACCTTATCTTGTGTTGTTCGTCCGAACCCACTTGCGGTGCATAGGCGCTAATCACATGGAAAGCACCTCCCTCCACCACAAGTTTGATAGAGATGATCCGATCTCCCACCCTTTTGACATCCACTACGTCCTTCTTCCACTGCTTATCCACAATTATTCCAACCCCATTCCTATTATTCACCTTTCCTGTATACCAAAGTTTGAAACCAGAAGTATCCAACTCCCTAGCCTTTGCACCAACCCATTTCGTTTTTTGTAGGCACATAATGTTAATCTTCCTCCTTGTCATGGTGTCCACCACCTCCATGAACTTTCCTGTTAGAGTGCCTATGTTCCATGTCCCAAATCTCAACCTTCTGTCGCTTCGACCTTTACCTTTTACTTTGTGAACTAGCTTATTTACCCTCGTCCGTTCACAAAAACGCAGAATCCTTGCTCATTTAACACTACATCCGGACACCGATGCAGCGACTCTTGCTTTGACACTGTACTCGAGCCATAGGCGCGTTGCTTCCGGGCAACGACCTAGCTTTAGCGCAATAATGTCTTTGATTCATGTCAAGAAGGTTCGGCTATATTTTTATGTTGGTTGTCGAAGAGCTAACACAACCCTCCTCCTTTATCCGGGCTTGGGACCGGCTATGTACCGCAAATGTAACATAAGCGGAGTTAAAATTTAAAAAATAAAAACAATAAAAAAATATTTTTTTTATAATCTTATTTTTTAACTAATTTGGCTTTATCCTTAGTTTGCGGAACCGTTTGTATTAAATCAAATGTATTAGGTGCATGCACTACACCTTATGAGATAGAAGCCGAACTATGTATGTGCCTATAAATAAATTAGGTTTAATTACTCTGTAGGTCTCTATAGTTTCATTGAATTTTTAATTAAATTTCTATACTTTTTTGTCTTTTTAATTGGGTCCCTATACATTTTTTTTTTCAATTTAGTCCCGTTAATGTTAAACGTCAAAAAAATGTTAGTAAATTATGAAATTACTTGTATACCCTTAAGGACCCAATTGAAAAGAAAAAAAATATAGGGACCTAATTGAAAATTTGATAAAACTATAAATATTCAATGAAAGATATTTCTATAACTCTATTCAATGATTCTAAGACATTAAAGATATTCCTATAATTCCTTTTATTTTGTCACTATCATTCTTTTGCGTATTTATATATAAATTATACCAAAAATAGCTTCTTCTTTTTTTTTACTTTCAAAATATCTTATCTTAAGAACATACAAAAAAATGAATGGATAAAATGAAACAGAAATAGTAGTAATAAGTATATATAAAATTCAATTTCTACCATTCAAGTAATCATTATGATTATGTAATATTTTACATTTGTATGGATTCATGGAATATAGTTTTTATATCTTTATCTTATCATGGTACACCATAGAAAACCACAAGGCTATATAATTTGTGTTATTGAAATTTAAAATCTAAAAACGAAAACCATAGAAAACGTTTCAGTGTAATACAAATAATCTAAAAATCAGTTCTTCTATTGCAACCTCCCACTTTCTGAACCAACATAGGGATCAACAATAACATTGATAACGGTCGATTCTTGTGTGACTCATCAAGAGGCTGGCTCATGGTAAATGTAATAGTTCTAACATGTTTCGCCTCGGATGAGTTTTTTAACGGCAAATGGCATACCGGGCAAGTGGATTGTTTTCTTAGCCATATGTCAATGCAAGAAAGATGAAATGTGTGATCGCATTTCGGCATGATGCGTAACACTTCTCTTTCTCTGTAATCTGCCAAACATATGACACACCTATAGAAGTAATGCGAATTAGTTATCCATTCATTGACTCCTTGGTTGAGCTTATTTCGAATCCATGAAGTGCTTTTCTTAAAAAACGATGTTATTAAGACAATTACAGTATCTAGAAAACACTAGAAGTTACAATACGAGGTTAAGGGACATATGAGGTGCAAGTTATGCATGAGCTGAAACTGAGAGACCAAATTTAACTGTGTATCTTCAATAGCACTGAAGGCCTCTTGGTTGAACTTCAAAATGGGGATTGCATCAAGCATAACAGGCTCGGGTTCAGGGTCATTAGCATGATATTCTGGCTATCATAAACAATGAAAAATTAAAATCTAAATTACCAACAGATAAACAAGTAAAATAAAGAAAACCACAACTTATATATAAACTAAACTACTAATTAGGCAAAGAATAATATCATCAACTTGAATTATATGATATATGCAAATTCATGAACCTAAAGTATATGATATATGGAATACTAACCTATGAAAAAGTCTCAACCACATATTCATCTTACAAAAGAATCAAATGAAAGGGTAATATATACATTGTTCAATACCTATATACCAATTCTACATCTGATTGAAATTTATAGCCAAGTCACAGATTTATACTAGAAAAAGGATGCAGCATTTGCATTATTTGATATAGAAGCTTACAAAAAAACTAAAATTATAGCTGTCCTCATTCCTTATATGCCTCAAGGAGGATTGGATCAGAACAACAATCTAAGAGGGGGGTTTGGACAAAATATCAAAAACTCAAACTCATGTTCACAAATCACAACAAAAAAAAACCTTAATAAATCAGCTCAGAAAAATAGGGGGTTTGAAGAGGTGAAATTTCTACCTGTTCTATATCAATTCTAGATTCAATCTCATACATCATGCGAGATTCAACACTCTCTCTTATCCTCCCACAATTGATTCTTGTGCACATAAACACATGAAAGTGGCACTCATCCCAAACCCAATGACCATGGTAACTAAATTGGTACCTGAACCATCAACTCCAATCACCAATTTTTTCTTTTTTCAAATTTTAACACAAGAAGAAGCATACGCCGAGTGAGTGGCGGACAGGACTTTGACGGCGAGGTGAGGCGAGACACGCCGAGTGGCGGACAGGACCGACGGAGAAGAAATGCACTGCACACGATTCTCAGAGAGCAACCATAGTATATCTAATTCAAACAGGAGAATATTCGTTTTTTAAATAGAATATTCTGTTATCTCAAACGATATTCTCACAGTAGGGACTTAATTGAAAAAAAAATTAACGGATCCAATTAAAAAAAAATATAAGGACTTAATTGAAAATTCGATAAAATTATAGGACCTGGAGAGTAATTAAACCAATAAATTATAATAGCATTTTTAAAGATAAGTAGATAAAAATAATTTGAATTATTGAATAATAGATGTTGCTAATGGTGTGCAATACAACAGGTGAAGAATTTCACAATGGACATCCGTAAACGGAGCTCAGGAATATGGGCATCTGAACTAGTATCAAACCTAGACAAAATGTGTGACAACCTCGAATCCACACTCTCCAATTCCTCTTCCGCGAGCTACCTTTTCCCTTTACAGCAGTTCCTCTTCACCTTCCTCACCAAGACCCTCTCCGGAGCCGACCCTTCCGTCGACGCCAAGATCGCGGACGGCGGCTACCTCATGTTTGACCGCTGGTTGGCCCTTCAGCTCCTGCCCACAGTCCCCATAGGCATTCTCCAGCCCTTAGAGGAGATCTTCCTCCACTCATACGCCTATCCTTTCTTCCTTGTCAGTGGTGACTACAACAACCTCTACAACTTCATCAAACAACATGGTACACACCATTATTAATATTATTCCTATCTTTGCATGTCATTTTCATAATTAATTGATTATTTTTTCATGCAAATCAAACAAATCCAGGTAAGGAGGTTGTAAACAGAGGCAAGCTCGAGTTTGGGTTGACCGAAGAAGAATCCATTCACAACCTTCTCTTCGTGCTTGGATTCAACGCGTTCGGAGGCTTCTCCGTATTCCTCCCAAGCCTGATTGACGCCATAGCCACCGACACCACAGGCTTACAACGCAAACTGGCAAAGGAAGCAAGGGAAAATGGCGGGTCAACCCTCACCCTCAACTCGGTCAAAGACATGCCACTCATCAACTCCGTCGTCTACGAGGTGCTCCGCCTCAACCCACCGGTTCCCCTCCAGTACGCCCGCGCAAGAAAGGATTTCACACTGAGTTCACACGACTCGGCCTTCCGAGTCACCAAGGGCGAGTTACTCTGCGGCTACCAGAAACTTGTTATGCGAGACCCACTTGTGTTTCAAGAACCGGAGAGTTTTAAGCCGGACCGGTTCGCTAACGATGGGGCCCAATTGTTGGACTACTTATTTTGGTCCAATGGGCCTCAGAGTGGGTCCGCTACTTCGTCCAATAAGCAGTGCGCTGGAAAAGACATTGTGCCCCTTACAGCTGCTTTGATTGTAGCCCACTTGTTTCGTAGGTATGATTCCATTGAGGGGAATTCCATGACCAAAAAAAAAAAAAAAAATTGAGGGGAATTCTAGTTTCATCACTACCCTTCAAAGGGCCAAATGAATTCCCTTTCAACATTTTTCAAAAAACAATAGCATAACCCAAAATAATATATAACTTGTTAATATCTTGGTGGAAAGCTAATAGCTATCACACAAGTTCCATCCTCATATAAAACTCTCTCTTTTTCTTTCTTATCCTTTTATAACTTATGTCATTTTCACTTCCTCCACTACCACCATCACTGGCCACTCCGTCATTAGCGCCACCGGTAGATCTCCCATTACGACAGATTCCGGGAAGCTACGGATGGCCGTTGGTGGGTTCAATATCCGACAGGCTCGACTATTTCTGGTTCCAGAAGCCCGAGAGCTTTTTCAGAAAAAGAATTGAAAAGCACAAGAGCACAGTTTTCCGTACCAACGTTCCTCCCTCGTTCCCATTCTTCTTGAACGTTAATCCTAATGTCATCGCCGTCGTTGACGTTAAGTCATTCTCCCACTTATTCGACATGGATCTCGTCGAGAAAAAGGATATTCTTCTCGGAGACTTTGCCCCCAACCTCGCCTACACCGGAAACATGAGAGTCGGTGTTTACCAAGACCCTTCCGAACCTCAACATGGCATGGTAAAGAGCTTCAACTTATTCTTATTAATAATATGATTATATGAATCAACTTAATTGTTTAAAAAAATTGCATGATTCTTGTTAATATGTAAGTTGAAGTTTTGTTTGTTTTACACCGTACTAATTCTTTTGTTAAAGTTTATTAAGGGTTTCATATTTACTTAAAATTTGAAATTAAAGAAAAAATAATATAAAATATCAGTTTTGTTAATGTGATATGCACCGAAATTTGGTTTTAATTTTGTGTCTAATTGTGGTGTACTGGTGTGGTGTGTCGAAGAAAAATAAAGAAATTTGTAATAAGAAGAAAATAAGATCGATATATATGTTAAATAGTTTTCAAGTTGATTACGATAAAATAAACGTATTTTTTGGAAAAAGTAATATTAATAAAATAATATTTTAAAATTATATATTTATTTTAAAAATAATTAATAAATATAAAATAAAATAATTTTAAATTAATCTAAATTGATTTTTATTGTATTCCAAATATTTTATGCAACATAATGAGATTAGTCTTCATAGAGGAACATGTTAATAAATCTAAAAAATAAAACAAGAGTAATATGTGTATTGAATAATGAATGAATTTGGGCTGCAAATTAAATATTCAACTTTGATTTATGAATTATGATCTAGCATTGGAAATGGATGTGATAGATCTGTATAAATTAGAAATAAGTCAAATAACCATATATGGCGTTGCGGACCCAGCTATGCATGCTAATGTGGGGGACCATCCTAATTATTAGAAGCTAGCGATTGGTGATTGGTCCCAGGATTCGGATTTTTCATGTCTCCTTCACGTTACGAACGTCGTGAAATGCTTACACGTGGTACTATTTATCTTTTCTCTGTCTTTCCATTAGGTAAAGAGTGAAGACTCATTTGCATGTATATTTATGTAAAATTAATAATTAAAAATATTAGATAAAATTTTAAAAATTAATTATAATATAAATTAATTAAGTTAATTTTATTTTTTTATTTTAAATTTTAAAAAATAAAAACAATAAAAAATTATTTTTTTTTATAATCTTATTTTTTAACTAATTTGGCTTCATCCTTAGTTCGCGGAACCGTTTGTATTAAATCAAATGTATTAGGTGCATGCACTACACCTTATGAGATAGAAGCCGAACTATGTATGTGCCTATAAATAAATTATAATAAAATTTTTAAAGATAAGTTGATAAAAATAATTTGAATTATTGAATAATAGATGTTGCTAATGGTGTGCAATACAACAGGTGAAGAATTTCACAATGGACATCCTTAAACGGAGCTCAGGAATATGGGCATCTGAACTAGTATCAAACCTAGACAAAATGTGTGACAACCTCGAATCCACACTCTCCAATTCCTCTTCCGCGAGCTACCTTTTCCCTTTACAGCAGTTCCTCTTCACCTTCCTCACCAAGACCCTCTCCGGAGCCGACCCTTCCGTCGACGCCAAGATCGCGGACGGCGGCTACCTCATGTTTGACCGCTGGTTGGCCCTTCAGCTCCTGCCCACAGTCCCCATAGGCATTCTCCAGCCCTTAGAGGAGATCTTCCTCCACTCATACGCCTATCCTTTCTTCCTTGTCAGTGGTGACTACAACAACCTCTACAACTTCATCAAACAACATGGTACACACCATTATTAATATTATTCCTATCTTTGCATGTCATTTTCATAATTAATTGATTATTTTTTCATGCAAATCAAACAAATCCAGGTAAGGAGGTTGTAAACAGAGGCAAGCTCGAGTTTGGGTTGACCGAAGAAGAATCCATTCACAACCTTCTCTTCGTGCTTGGATTCAACGCGTTCGGAGGCTTCTCCGTATTCCTCCCAAGCCTGATTGACGCCATAGCCACCGACACCACAGGCTTACAACGCAAACTGGCAAAGGAAGCAAGGGAAAATGGCGGGTCAACCCTCACCCTCAACTCGGTCAAAGACATGCCACTCATCAACTCCGTCGTCTACGAGGTGCTCCGCCTCAACCCACCGGTTCCCCTCCAGTACGCCCGCGCAAGAAAGGATTTCACACTGAGTTCACACGACTCGGCCTTCCGAGTCACCAAGGGCGAGTTACTCTGCGGCTACCAGAAACTTGTTATGCGAGACCCACTTGTGTTTCAAGAACCGGAGAGTTTTAAGCCGGACCGGTTCGCTAACGATGGGGCCCAATTGTTGGACTACTTATTTTGGTCCAATGGGCCTCAGAGTGGGTCCGCTACTTCGTCCAATAAACAGTGCGCTGGAAAAGACATTGTGCCCCTTACAGCTGCTTTGATTGTAGCCCACTTGTTTCGTAGGTATGATTCTATTGAGGGGAATTCTAGTTCCATCACTGCCCTTCAGAGGGCCAAATGAATTCCCTTTCCATGTGTTTTCTTTGAGGTGGATGTGTTTAATCCAAGTTAAGGATACATGCATACATATTATTAGAATAAGGAAATTGTAATTAGAGTATATACCCATTTTGGTCCTCAAAGAATTTTAGACTGGACACTTTAGTCCCTAACTAAAATTAATTACTCAATTGGTCCCTAACAATTAATTCTGTCAGTCACTTAGGTCCTTTAGTCCGTTAACTCTAACGGAGGACAAAATAGTCCCTGACAACTCTAACAGGGGACAAAATGGTCCCTGACAATTCTAACAATGGACAAAATAATTCCTGACCCCTTTATTCGAAAACGATATTGTTCTTCTCCAATTTTTATCATATCTCGCATAACCCTAACATTCATACTCTCCTTATTCACCTTCACAGTCTTCTTTTTCATCTTTTCCTTCATCCTCTTTAGTTCCAAGATTAAGCCATGGTATAATTGTCACACCTACCTCAACATGTCATGGACCACACACATCCTAAATCCTTGTGACTGGTACATCCACCTCCTCTGCATTTCACCCACCAAAAGCATACACTTCCACGTCTTCGATAACATCACCTCCAACCCCGACACGTCCACGACATCCTCAAGACCAAGTTCCACAACTACTCCAAAGGCACGCCTTTCTCCACTCTCCGACAAGCAATATAAATTGTTGGACATTAGGACATCATGAGAAGATTCTCCTTCGACATCATATGCAAATTCTCATTTAAAATAGATATCGAGTGCTTCATTCCTTCTTTTCCAGAGTTCAAGTTGGCAGACAACTTCGACCTCGCATCCAAGCTATCAGTACAACGAGCAATGTCGCCATTGCCACTCATATGGAAATTGAAGCGATTACTGAACATTGGTTTGGAGAAGAAGCTGAAGGAAGCGATCGGAGTGGTGGACAATGTGGTCATGGAGATGATAGGGCAGAGGAGGAGGGAGATGACAACGACGATGACAGGTCTTAACAAATCAGACTTGCTGTCTAAATTCATGGGATCCGTCGAAGACGATAACTAGTTGAGAGATATAGGCATTAGTTTTCCGAGTATGAATTGGTTGAGAACAAGTTGAGGATTTTTTTCTTGTGAACATTAAATTTATAGAGTGTTCATGGTGTAGTTTGAAGTTACAGTGTTAGACTACTAGTATTATGCGAGATATGATAAAAATTGGGAGAGAACAGTGTCATTTTCGAACAGAGGAGATCAGGGACCATTTTGTCCCCTGTTAGAGTTGTCAAGGACTATTTTGTCCTCCGTTAGAGTTAACGGAGTAAAGGACCTAAGTGACTGACGGAATTAATTGTTAGGGACCAATCGAGTAATTAATTTTAGTTGGGGACTAAAGTGTCCAATCTGAAATTCTTTGAGGACCAAAATGGGTATATACTCTTGTAATTATAAGTAAACTACAGCAGTCGGCATCATTTAAATTTTTTCAATAAAATATTTTTATTATTTTGAGATATTTTAGAATATTACTAAAGTTATGTGATGAGCATGCAATTAATCACATTCAATCTTGTTAGTAAAAGGAAAATAAATTGATAATAGATATGTTGTATTATCCTTTGGGTGGACCAATATATATCCTTGTCTACTCCCTCACGAGTTGTTATCACCTCCTCAGCTTCACTTCTAGAGCTGCACAGGAATTTACTTACTTTTAGCTATTCACCCAATTTCTTTTATTTAATAATTTATAACATATTTTTAATTTATATTTTTTAATATGAATAACTAACTGTTAACTAAAAATAATAAATTTTATTTATCCTCTAGAAAAACATAAAGTACTCCAGTGGAAAGCATAACTCAATATTAATTTCAAATAATATTTATAATAGTGTTTCGACCTAAAAAAAAACATATTTATATCTTTGTTCTTTGTAGTTATATTTCATTCTTTTTATAATTGATTTATAACTCAAATTTATTAGGAAAGTCAATTTTACATTTATAATGATGGAGAACATCATTATTTCACTTTTTTATTCCCTTGATTGTTAGATCGAGTTATTATCGACAGATCAAAATATAAAATCAAAATCGTACATAAAATTAGAGAAACAAATAAAAAATATAAAATAATAGCAAGATTTAAATCCAAAAATTATAGGATTTAATCGAAATTATTAGAAATAATTGACTTATTCAAAATTGTAATGGTTGAAAAATTTAACTGCTTTGGCTCCTACATAATTGCACAAACAGAAAAGCCAGCAGAGTTGACTTGCATATTGTGGATAATGGAATCCCATATTTTCCTCTCCCAAACAAGCCTTTCAAGAATGGCAAGTAACATAGAACCACATAGGCACTGCAAAACACTTCACCAAAACCATAATGTGTGTTGCTCCCTCTTCTGATTGAGAAGTTGATAACCAAAGCAGTGAGTTGAACAAGCAAAATAGTTATCCCTGGTAGAAAGATGGGAGACTCGTTGAAGGTGAACCTTCCAGAATTCCCATCGTCACTAGAAGAAGGTTCCTCTTTCTTTGTTATTTCGAAGACTGTGTCTGATATTCTCAGTTGCTTGAGTATTATAGCCAAGAATCCAAAAAAGCAGGAATTCATGGTTGTTATTCTTGCCATCCTCTGGTTGTTCCACCATGTCCGAATTGACAACCCGCTTAACACTTGCTCTAACAATGTAGATACGTTGTAGATCAATACCAGTGTAGCTGGTATCCATAAACCTGCTCCCTACATAACCATAATTGTGCATGAAATTAAAACATTGTCCAAATTCACAAATGCTACATGAACCACTAATTTGTGTGTAACTCTTGTACAACTACTATAAATAGGTATACTAGAATTAAATTATCTTATAATACATTTATTTGTATCGGTTGCACAAGAATTATATACAAATTAATATCACATGTATAAAACGTTATTATTGTTAATACCAATTGTATGTAGTAAGTTTTGTGGTGACCTGATTTGGCAAGAAGGTGGAATTGGTGATGATACAATAGGCAGGTAGAAGAGCATAGCAGATTTCAGGGACAGATCTTAAGGCCCAAGTAGTGATCCAAATATATGCCAAACATTCTCTCAATTGTAGCTTACCAAAAAGGGTCCCAAAGATAGGACAGTGCTTGCTTAGGAAAATTTCAAGCAAGCCAGAGGACCATCTCTTATGTTGGGCCATCTGGCCTATACTATCTTGAGGTGAGCATCCCCTAAATGCTATTGGATCTGTTGTGCAAAATTCAGATCTCCAACCTTTTGTGTGAAATCTCAGCCCAGTCAACACATCCTCTGATGTTGACCCATATATCCACCCCACCTAAATATTCTCAAAAACAAACATAAAACAACAACAAATTAGCATTTTACCACAAATACCCAAGAAAATATAGGTAAAAAAGGGAATCTTCTTCTAAATTTACATTAAAAATAATGTATCTAAATAATCCATTGTTCAAATTTAAAAGGGTAGCTTTGATTCTTTTAAATGTGATTTTACTTATTTCATATATTATATAACAATTTTGTACTGTCACACTATTTTAATAAGCTCCAGATATCTCATCCTGTATGATCCCAATATTGTACTTAAGATATTCCCCAATTCTATAATGAAAAATTATAGCTGCTTCATTTTTTGATATTACACATTCTTTTATGGTATAAAAAAAATATTTTTTTTCTCATATTTTACGAACATTTTTAATATATAAATGAAATATGTAATGCAAGGTGTTATAAAAACTGGATGTAAATAGTCAAAAAAAAAAAAATGATGTTATATAATTTTTCATATCCTATTGGCATACTCACCTGTTTACCCCAGGCGGTGTTGTATTCATATTCACAACTAGAAACCTTGTTCACTTCCTCATGATCAAGGTGTATGGAATTATCATTGGAAACGAATGTCTTTTGCTCCAAAGCACTAGCAGCTGATTTGACGAACCCCTTTGAATTGCCAAATGTTTTTGTTTTTTCCTTTTCTGATAATATTCCTGCCAAAGAGAGCAAGATGTTATGAAATTGAGAATTACTTATACCATATAGTAATATAATTTTGAATATAGCTTAGTTTAATTATTAGTACCATTGATGAAAACATGATCCTTGTTCCCATTTTGAATGTCAATATCGGGAGATTTGCCGTAAATAACTTTTCTCCTGTGGAAACAATTTGTTCCTGCATATATGATCCCTTGTAGTCCTGCAAATCCACTTCCTATATACTGCATTTTTTTTTATAACAAGTGAACATTAATTTCTTAATACACCTTATTATTGCTTCTCATCATAGTTCATAGATAAGAAATGACTACGGATAATAAATTTCTTGTGTGATATGATAAGAAATGACTCACCAAAGGCAAAGCCACTTGCTGATTTCCAAAAGCGTCATCCTTTACTGCATCATAGAATCGCTGTGGACATTGAACGAATGCAACTTCTTTTTCACCCTTTGAGTCCAACAAAATGCAGAGTGCGTGTAGAACAACCTCAGGATTGTTCACATACATGTCACAATCCACATTCAGCATAAACGGAGCATTTGTCAACAATCCAGAGACTCTAGTCTGTTCATAATTTTAAATCAACAGACTCGGTAATAAGTTTTCATTCATGTCATATTGGAGTTCTAGTTATGAAGAATGATTAATCTAATTACCAACACATTCATAGCACCAGCTTTGTAATGATGTGGATGTTCTGGTCTCTTCTCTCTGGATATGTAGATCAAGTGGGGCACCCCATTTGAGACCCCTTCTTTGTTCTCCCATATCACCTATTAACAAGGTATTATTAACTAATTTAAGAACCAGCTTTAAGAAAATACAAAATAAATAATACACCATAAACTTGGTTACATTTCTAGGCTATAAATGGATGTAACATTGTAACTGATTATAGGTTGACATAATTATACATACCCTTAAGAAAAATAGTCATTATTCTATAGGTAAGAAAATTTTATTAGATTCTATTAATTATATTGTAAGTCTTTTTAGGCTTGTGAGATCTAATATAATGTATTCAAGTGGTAAAAAACTGGCAAATAAATGAGATCTCACTTTCCCACTTTATTTCTTTGTCCAATTCAGCATTATGCGCATATTTTGGGATTCATCACTTCAGTCTTGCAACTTGCAAATTTTTTAATTCATGGGTAGGTTGAAATTATCTAAAATAGCATGTGTGATTATTATTACATAAAAAAGAGGACATAGTGGCATATTCGGTCAACTATAAAGACAAGAAATTATTATTAATTGCAACCTTTATGATTTGTATGTAGTGCTAAATGTTAGAAACCAATAAATTCAGTAAAACAATTAAGAAAGAAGTGAAACTTTGTATACACATTTTCTATACCTTAACTATGGTGGGATGATTTCTCTGCTGAGTTTCTGAGAAGTCTGCAAATTCGTCAACAAGCTCACATGGAATAGGTTTTTTATCTGCATTTTGAATCTTCTGGCAAAGTAGCTCATACTCCTCCTGCATAAAGAAATAGTATTGTATCATAACTATTTCAAGAAAATACTACATACTATTCATTCAAATAATTATATATTATTACCTTCATTTTCAACCTTTGTTGTTTAAATCCAGGGATGTCACTGTTATAGGCTTTTGAATCACCTGAGAAGTATCTAAACGGTGCTCTAACTTGCACATTGAACTTCTTGCAGAAAGGAACCCAAAGCTTTGCAAACTTTGAAGCCTCCACAAGAGCATAGAAGGTATGAGGGGAGCAACCGTCATCGGAGACATAGCAAGAAAGCTTGTTGGAAGGGTAATCAAGCGCCAACAGTGAGAGAACAGTGTTGACCGTTATGATTGGTGGTTCAAGAACTGGATCTGCCGTTGTAACAAACAGGTCGACAGGTGGAAGATGAGGAACCCGAAGGAAGAGGCGGTTAAGGTAGGTTCTTGTGTGTGAAGGAGTCCATTTGGTCGAAATGGTGGTGAGGAAAGTGAAGGTGAACCATGACTCGCAGAGGAGAGCGAGGAAGGAAGGGAGAGTGAAGAAGTTGTAAAGAGAACAGAGACGGTAAGAAAGAAGCATCAGAAGGAGGAGAAGAGTGATGGAATCCATGAATCTTGAGAATTTGTGCTTCTCCCATATTTTCTCATAGAGAGGGAGAAGTGTGATCTTCGTGGTCGCCATTAACAAAACTGTAACTGTAAGTCTGTAACTGTTTCTGTTTGCAGACTGCAGAGTCACACTTTTCGGAAATCAACGTGCCTTTATTTATAATGCCGCCCCGCCCTTGTGACTCAATTTATTCTGCATTTTGTATCAATTTTGCATATGTTAATTATTATTAATAAAAAAATTTAAATTTTGTCAATAAAATACATAATAAATATATTAAAAAATTTAAACTTCACAATTTTTTTTTCAGTTTATATTGAATGCATATAAGGCTTTATAGTGTTTTTTGTTGTCTGTATGAGGCTTTATAGTTAACAAAATACATTTCCTTTTGAAGTTAAATTGTAGATGTGAAACTAAGACACTGGGGGCCACGCTTAGTAGACGATGAGAGTGAAAATACGATTATACGTAATTTTCAGTATACTTTATTTATGAGAGAGCCACCAACTGATTCAACTAATTAAGTTTAACTACTAATGTAATCGGATGAATAAGATTGGTTGAACAAGTAACTGTCTGTTGAACAGCAACTGTCTAACTGACAAACTTGTTAGTTGTTATAGCTAATAAAGTTAAGGCCCTGTGTGGTGTGACTTGTGTGTGAGGTCCTTTTTCTCCTAACCAGTTATAATCTCAAGTCTCTATTCTTCTTTGACTAGCTAGTTTCTCATTTGTTTCTACAAAAATCCTTCAATAGATTTATAATAACCAGATAACTGTGGAGAAGCAAAAATATAATTTATCTTATGTTGAATAGTTCGGACATAGTAGTGCCCTTTATCTATACAAATTTTTATTTCATGATTATTTTATGATAATATTATATTTCAATATAATTAATCTTGCGTGTGTGGATCAAGTCTAAGTGATACAACTCGTGGTTTGAAAGACCCTAAAAATTTTAATATAATTAAAGATCTTGCTAATTGGGTATTGTCTTAGAAGTTAAAAACATTGGTTAAGATTTTAAAATAAAAAATACATTAAAAATAAATATTTTGAATTTATTAATTGACATGATCCTAATAATTAGTACATAAAATACTTAAATATTGATCTTTCTAATAAAAACTTTTCTGTATTTATTTCTTAAAAGTGGCTTCAATTAAAGTAGTAAATCATAAACAAGTCATAGAAGTTTCAGTCATTCACGTTAACTGAGCTTGTAAAAAAGAAAGTCAGATTGAAAAAAAAATGTTTAAGCTAATCCAATAAATAATGATAGTTTAGAGCGTTTGGTTTAGCATTAGAAATATAGAAAGCACGTTTAATTTAACGCTATAAATTTTTGATTGGCTAACTTTTTTTTCTCTAAAGTCTAAACATGTAAATATGATTCTTGATTTTAATTTTCATTCACCAGAAATAGGGGTGGTAAAATGGGTCGAACTCCAAGCTGACTCGTCGAACCCGCTAAAAAAGACGGGTTGGGCTAAAATTTAGAATCCGCCTAATTTATAGAATTCACCAAACCCGCATAGCTAAATTTGTGGGTTTTGGCGGGACGGGACGGGTCAGCTCGCCGGACCAAGGGTTTTATTTTTTTATTTTTTGAGTTAAATCTCAAATTCGTCTCTGAAAGATACTCTGATCTCTGTATTAATCTTCGAAAGATAAAGTTAATCAAAAGAGTCCCCGAAAAATACCTAAGTTAATCACATTTGTCCTTCCGTCAACTCTCTTAGTGACCTGGCTAACGTCTACTAACGTGTTTCGTTAGCTTCCAACGTGGAAGAGGCCAACGTGTCATAACCGATTGCTGACAAGGTAAGTTTGGCAAAACAATTCAAATCAGTCCCTAATTGTTTGAAACCTAATCCTAATTTCGACGATAAATACGTCGTCTTCAGCAATCAGAGGGCCATATGACATGAGTCTTCTCTTGCGTCCTCTTTGTTAGCCTTCCTCTTCTCTCTATCACTATTTTTGTCATCCTCATTAGTCTCTCTCTTCTCTCCGTCACTGTTTTCTTCATCGACAGCCACTGCAGGCTGTTTGGCACTTGAATTATCTTCTGATTCCAACGTAGATGCTTTTGGATCAGACTGTTCAGCTTTATCTTTGTTGCTAGATGCTATGTTCTTGGCTGATCTTTCGAATTCCTCCAGAAATGAACGGACTTCTTCATTGTTAGCAAGATCCAAAGGAGTCTTTCCTGCCCTTGTCTTGGCAGTAAGACTCGCCCCTTTCTTGGCCAAGTACCTAACAAGCTCCAGATGGGAACCTTGAGCTGCGTAGTGTGATGAATTCATGCCTTTGCAAGTACAAGCCTTGATGGATGCACCAGTTGCAACTAGAGCCTTAACAACTTCCAAATGCCCCTTCTGAGTGGCAAAATGTATTGCGGCCATGTCATCCATAGCAGAAGCACCAACATCAGTCTTATTCTTGCACAGATAACTTACTATCTCTGCATGTCCAGCAAATGCTGCTAAATAAAGTCTATGGTCCAAAGCTAATTGTCAAAGGAACAAAGTGGAAATGCTATCATTTCCAAGACAAACCAAATTCATTTTACCCTATATAAAACATCCTTACTTATTTCCAATTCTTCCTAGGGTATCTTTAATTAGAGGAAAAAAATTGGGTGAAAGTTTTCTTTGATGAATTTCATGAGTCCATGTGTAATTTTAGTCATCAAACACTTTCATGAAAAGTTTCACCCCATTTTTACTCGCCAATAAAACAACCCTACCCCATAATAACAAGTTCATAGGGCATTACACATTAAGCACATAACAAAGTACCAAATCATTTTCAGATAAAACATGCAGCACAACTCTGTTCATGCAACAAAAAGATAAAAAGCATAAACAATAAGTCAACAGAGATTCCAATACAATGGTATTAGGGAAGCTAATCCACGATTCGATGCAGATAGGTCAAAAAGGAAAGGGAAGAAAATCACAGTGCAATGGATTCAATTATCATTAGGAAAGAACAAGTTAAACTTCAAAGCAAACGAATTGAATGGAGAATTTACCGTGGGAACCGAACAGAGTGTTAGGGTTCCTTTAGCAATTAGTAGTGATAATAAATGAGAGGAGGATACGGTATTCTCGAATGCTTGTCTCTGGAATTAATAGCCAAAGGGTTTGAAGTCAAAATCATCTGAACAGCGACGAGATCACCGGACCTTGTTGCCGTATGGAGCTCGTCGCCGGTGCTTCTTCTCTGTGGGTTGCCTTTACCCATCTCCACACGTTCCTCTCTTGCTGCTTCACTTCACACACTTTAAAACCAACCAACCACAAAATCTCCATTCTGCCCACAAAACGACGCCGAATCATGACTATTAGGGCATTCACTCAAAACGGCGTCGTTTTCCTTCTCTACCAGCATGGCAGTTAACGTCACATATCAGCAGACGTTAGCCAAGTCATCAAGCGATTTGACGGAAGGACGAACCTGATTCAGTCGTGTATCTTTCAAGGACTCTTTTGATTAACTTTATCTTTCGGGGACTAATATGGAGATCGGAGTATCTTTCAGGGACGAATTTGAGTATTCTCTTTTTTTTATTAAATAAAAGAGTAATTACTACTACAAAATTAATAATTATATAATTTTCAAACACTTTTTTTTCATTTTTTGCTTTTATTCTTCTTTTAATTATTAACTTTATTTATTTTATTTTATAAATTTTTATATATGTTCAAATTATGTGACTTATTTTTTAAAATAAAGATGGTTCTATTGACAAATATTATTTTGAACAATTTTATTGAAATTAAAAATAAAAAAACAGTAAAAAAATATATTGTAATTTAACTTTTTTTTATTTGTATTTAATTTTTTAATTATTATTTTTTGGTTAATTTTAATAAATTTTATTTTTCAAAAAAAATAAAAAAAGTTAAGTGGGCTAGCTCGCCGCCGGCCCGCCAGTTCACCAAAAACGGGACAAACTAATATTTTAAACCCACTTTAGTTGCAAAGGACGGGCTGACTCGTCCATTTATAGTCGGACCTAGGCGGGACGGGTTGGCAGTTTGCCACCACTAACCAAAAGCAATAAATGGCAGATTTTGTGTTTTTCTTTCGCATTCAATTGTTAGATTAAAAAATTAATTAAAAAATTAGTTTTTTCTCTTAATTTTATCCTTTAATCTCATTTATAATAAAAGTTACTAAGAACAATCATAAGAATTCTTGAATTTTATTTTTTTATAACCATGCTTTGTAAATAAATATTTTTTTAATATCATTGTTAGTACTCTTGATCAAGTTTTGATTTCCTATCAATTATTTATTTTTTTTGTCTATAGAATAAATATTTTTGTTTAGAATTTTTTTATATTTACTAATATATTTTGTTGTATTGTTTAACTCCTTTTGTATCATGTTCTTCAATTGTGTCTATATGTTAATACTACTAGTTCATACTTGTATCTCCTTCTCACAAGCTTCAGTAATAACATAAGCAAGATGTTGTTATTCTCAAACTCAATCTATGTTTTCAATTTGTGATCGCAATCAATTCTACTACTTGTCAAGCTCAATGATCATATGGAATGTAATGTATTCACATAGTGTATGTTATAGTGAGCCAACTCATACTATTGCACTGTTAGATTAGGTTTGGGACTTAAAAAACGGGAACGGGATTTGTCATAAACTCATAATACTTAGTGTATCATAGTTGCTCTGTCCATTGGGCAAAAAAAAAAAAAAAAGGTAGTCAATCATCCCATTTAAATATAGTTAACATTTGTCAAAACTCAAAACTATAAAAATGGCAAGATAACAAGTAATGGGATTTAGTTAAAGAGTTCCTTGATGATTAGTTAAGAGGATGAAAGTGGAAAGTTTTGGTTTTCTAATGCATTTAATGCATCAAAAACTTAAAAACTTTACATTTGGTTTATATTTTTTTATTTAATTTTTCTATTTTAGTATCTTTGAAGAGTTTCTTTAGAGTATTTGTTAGCCTTTTTTTTCTTCAATGTATTTTCTTTTCACTGATTAGAATATTCATTTTTGAAAAACAAAAAAGCTATGGCAATTAAAATGCCTGTGCATTTTGAGAATTTTACAGCATGTCCCTTTCCTTCAGCCCCCAAATGACCACATCCTCAAGTCACCCGCCACTATACAATCATCAGAGTTCTTCATCAGAGTTCTTGAATTTTTCTAAAAATTTTCAATCACAATTGTCTTGAGAAGTCTACAAAATGGAATAGAATTTGTCCATAGATCGGGGGCCTTTAGCATCTCCATGAAATTACTTTTTCCATATTGGAAAGAACTCGCATATTCTTCAAGGAAGGAATATTTCTTTCTCCAAGTAAATTATAGCAATTAGATACTACTACAATATAAGCACAATTTTCTATGAAATGAGGCATTTTAAAAAAAAAACGGAAAGGAAAGAAAATTCTTCTCTCAATGGGAATAATTCAACAAAGTAAAAGTCCCCCCCCCCAACCACAAAAAAAAAAAAGGAAAAAGGTAGAAATTTCCACCCTTTTTTTTTAGTATGGGGCTATGGGCCATGAAGTTGGGATCACGAGGTATATGAGGACAAATTACATTGCCCCCATTGCCGTATTTGATAAATGCATTGCTATGATTGACCACTACTTGGCAAGGCATATGGTATTTGTCTCATCATTATATTATCATTTCAGATTTGAGACAATAAATTGTATTATCTTTTGTTGCATATATCAATTATAGTTTTTTTTTCTAATTTCTTTTTATCTTTTAACTTGAGTTAATAGCATCCATAAAAAATGGTTGTTTCTATATATCATTCTTACTTCATATTCATCAAAAGAAACACAATGCAATGTGTTAAATCACTATAAAAGGTTGTAGCCTTGTAGGTCATGTTTGAGCATTTTATAACGATTGAGAAGAAGGGACAGGAAGAGACAGAAAAACAAGGAGAAATTTACTCTCCTTTACCAATTGGATGGAGAAAAAAAAAAAAAAAAAAACAAGACTTTGAAGGTATTTCAATCTTTTGAACTCCTTCTCACTTGACACTCTCTTAAACATAGAAAGAGACATAGTGAAGGACCTTTGTTTGATTTGTAGGAGAAGTATGAAGGAAAGTTCTTAAAAGAATAATATGAGCTGTAGAAGTTTCCAGCTTTCAACACTCAAAACATGTATAATAAATTCCTAGTTAAAAATACAACAGCATTTGCAATTGCATTTGCATTGACTCTACACTTGTGGCTTCTCATGAATACCTTAACTTTCATATGTGACCTATTATGTTGATGATTTGCTATTCAATGAAACGAAACTAGAGGGCAACAATGGAGGCTAAATCATGTCTAAGTACTCTGTACTTTTGCTTTTGTTTGAGACTTTGAACTGGATTTGGTGGCCCCTTCTTTCCACCCTTTCTGGCGAGCTCTCAGCTCCCACAACGCAGTTAGCTTCTTCTGTGCCACTAATGACGCCTCGGACCTTTCCCTGGCCTCCTCACACGTCTCCATCCCTGAATTGCACTTGTCTGATTCCTTCTGATACTGAGATGCAATCTTCTTGGCCTCAAGTAGGGCTATGTCGGCACGGTGCTGGTATTCCAAGGCTTGAGTTTCCCGCAGCTTTAGTTCTTCCGACAGTAGCTCCACAAAGTTCTTTTCGGTGTCTCCATTCACCTCTGGGTTGTGCTTTGCACAATCTTAACAATTAATCAAGAAAAGAAACATCAGTTAGTAAAATGAGTTAAATCTAAAATCCAGTAATAGAAACAGTATTTTTGGGATCACACAGGTGCAGGTAAATAAAAAGTTTACTCTTGAGAGCAATTTATGTAATCTTCAAAAGAGTCACATCTTATTAACAGCATGATGTAATCCAAACAAGTCTACATCCAAATTTGTTTAGTATTCATTTCTGTGAAGTGGACACCAAATCTAGATAGATGTAAAAAGAGTCTATATTGTATTCAACAGATCCTTCAATATCTAAACACAAGAAATCTGCCACCGATCATAGAAAGGGGAAAACACACAAAACTATAGGGGAAACAAGCTAGCTTAGTGCTCAAAGTGAAAGTAACTTTTACTTGAGCTTCTACCACCACACAAGTGTGCATTACATGGAATCACAGAGAGGTTATGATAATAACAATAAGCAGTGATGTAAATATGAAGTTGAAGTTCATTTAGGATAAAGAAACCAACCTCCAATTGAAGCGTTGCTAAGACCTGCACAAATAAAGACAAAAAAAAAAAACTGAAATAAGCATCTTTTTAGCTTAGATCAAGTGAAAGGAACCATAAAAAAAAAAAACTATAATTGCTCCCACTGTATGCATTGCATATCACTGAATCCCGAACTAACACAAGTTCCTTATGCTTTCTCAATAGTCATTGATTCCGAATACCAATTTTAATAACAATAAAGTTAAAATAGAAATCTAAACGAAGATCTCATAAAAGTTCCTGTATTTAGATCCAAAGTAGAAACAGAACACCTGATAAAAAAACAGTTATAAACAGAGAAAACAGGGGAAAAAAAAGAGGAATTGATGGGAAAGTTGTGAACTTTGAGATGAGATCTAAGAACCCAGAAAGGGGGATGAGAGAAGAACCTTGAGGAAGAGAAATAAGGGGTTGGGAAGAGCAATCGCAGACGCAAGGAGCACAAGAAGAAAGAGAAACAGAAGAAGAAGCAGCAATGGCTTCTCGGAGGTGCCAATAGAGAGGGGGACCCAAAATGTAGCCTCCAATGCAGAGCGCCACCACCGCCAAAGCTACCCTCACCGCCACACCATTCACACTCACACCCATCTGCTGCTTCTTCGCTCTTTCTTTCTTCACCGACTTCCACTACTTTTTTTTCAACTTCAATTCCAGTTTTGAAGCGAGTTTTTGACTAACACTGTTGCTGCCTTCCCCAATTTTCCAACTTCAGTTTTAAATGCAACTTAGCATATATTAATTGAATTGCAACTAACTTTGAAAAACGATTCACAAATTCTTTTTTTCCCCTTTAATTTTTAGGATTTTTTATTTATATAAATTACATTAGAAACAAAATCATCATATTATCCTAAATAAATTCTTTTGATAATTTTATTTATTTATTTATATCACCATTTAATGGTTTTTATATTTAAAAATATAAAAAAATTAATAACTAAAAATACTCTTCACTTTTTAAAATATGAGATATTTAAGTCCCTATAAAAAAAATTTATTTATTCTAGTATATTTTCAACGGACAAATTTAAATGTCTTGCATTTTATAAAATAAGAAATATTTTTGTATTTTTAATTAGTCATAGATAGGGGTATACACGGGTCGACTAAAGTCGGACTCGTTTTGACCTGAATCCAATACTAAATAATGACTGGGTCTATTTTTTGAAACTCTTACTTGATCCTAGGTCGGGTTACATTAAAATCGGGTCTAGACCGGTAGAGTTCGGATCTTGATAAATTTTATGTCAAAAAATTATGATGCAATTATTTATAATGAAGAAAAAAACATACTTGTTATCGAAAAGTTGATATCCATATTTGAATTTAAATTTGTCCATAAATTATAATTTAATACTTCTTTGATTTTTTTTTAATTCAACAAGTGTAATTAAAAACAAAACAATGAGCTTATAATTTTTTTTTTATGAAACAAGGGGTTTTAGGACCCAAAACAAAAACAAATTAAGCTCTTAAAATTCTAGTAAACATGACTTTTCTTTTATCACTATTCAGCAGGGAGCAAGAAAAGAGGACAGAGTGGTGAAATGATAAACACCCACCGGGAGATTATGAACATGCTTTGCGAGAGCATTTGCACTAAAATTGGTCTCTCTAAAAATGTGGCTGATATTGAAATTTTCGGGGTTGGCTTGGAGATCTTTAATCGCCCGAATAAGGGAGGTGCAACCATGAAGAGGGGGGGAGGTTGAGCTATTTTGCAATGGCTTCACTGCTCACGTAAAATCTGTCTCCATCCTTACCTTCTTGAAATCCATTTCAATAACAATCTTGAAACCTAAGTATATGGCCTATAACTCTACAGCTATAATAGTGACTTTCCAAATATTTATCATGAATCCTGCCACAACCATGCCGTTAGAATCTCTAATTAGCCTGCCACACGCACTCGAATCCCTTGCTTGAAGAATTGAGCCGTCAACATTGACCTTGTACCATCTTTTGTCGTCTGGCGTTTCCATCCGATCAGAATAGAGCTTATTAATATAACATAATATTAGAATTAATTTAAACATATATACATTTTTTAGTCTCCTTAAGATGCACATGGGGCGACAAAATTAGTTTCGTCTTGATTCGGACTCGACCTTAAATAACGATAGCAAATGATGGATATGTATGTCTTTTCGTTAATAGATAATGTGAAATAAAATGAAGTGGTCTATATATTTTGTTATCTACAATGATATGTGTCCCGTTATTACTATATGAATATAGAAACAATATAATTTTTGACAGTAAAATATTTATTATCTTTTGAGTTTTCATATAACTTTTATAATTGGTCTCTGTTTTAATAGTAGATCCTAATACCCACTATCTTGTAGAGATTTAGTAACTTAATCAATTAAAAATTTGACCTACTGAATAGTTGTCAATAACAGAGTATTATGAACTTTGAAGTTTGAATACAATAAAACAATTTGATAATTTTATTTTCAATTTAATTTATATAGATAAAAATCTCTAATTGAAAGCAGTAATATATAAACTTAAATTATATAATATTAATGTCATTTTAAAAGTCTTGGAATAAAAATAGGACGATTAAAACGTTAGAGACTAAAATAGAATTCATTCTAAATGTTGGAGACCAAAACAGTACTTTAATTTACCCTATAATCTATTATTCAAGAAAACGAATGTTTGTCAAAATGAAATGTTATATAATTTTGATTATAGTAAATTCAAAAATAAAAATAAAGAATAAAGTCATAATGAGATTTTCAAAAATTTTCACTTCGGACTAATTATTCCTTTAAAAAAAAGTATTAATTAAGTCCTCCATGTCCGATAGGAAACGATGGATGTCTTTTCGTTAATAGATAGTGCGAAATAAAATGAAAAATATTTCGTTATTTACAATGGTATGTGTCCCGTTATCACTATATGAGTATAGAAACAATGTAATTTTTGACAGTGAAACATTTATTATCTTTTGAGTTTTTATATAACTTTTATCAACTGGTCTCTGTTCACCACGAATCCTACCAAAACATGTGAAGTTTCACTTCAAAAGTTGTTATCTACGTGATGATCTTTCATATAAATAGATACGTCACACTAGTTAACAGTACATTTAAACACCAACGTTAAGTATTATGTGATGAATTGATAAAAAGACATAACGTGTCTATCGTTTGCTATTGTGGAGGACCAAATTAATACCTTTTTTTTTCTTTAAGGATTAATTAGTCCAAAACTAATATCTTCAAAGACTTAATTATCACTTTACTCAAAAATAAATTTTAAATATAATTTTCGTATAGAATAAATTGATTTGAATCACATAATCGGGTTATATTAACTTATAACAATATAAAAAAAAGGGAAGCTAGTGCCAAATATGTTTAATAAATCCTCTACACTACACTTCTAAATTCAAATATGACTGATTCTCTGGTGTAGAAACGTGTCGTATTTCTACACATGTAGAAGTGCTTTGTCGTTATGAAAAGTTGACAGGTGTATGTCGAGAGAACAACTTCTGCTCTGTTGCAGTATTGTGCAGAACGTGTATAGCCAGTAGCACAGGGTGGAGTGTGCTAATTTTCGTTGGAGGTTAAGTGGGTTAGCAGTAATTAACAATGTAATAATAATAAACCTGGAGCTCGGCTGATTTTTGTTTTTAGTAAAATCCTTGTATTATAGTAAATACAAAAAGTATTTTGCTAAGTGGATTAGGCTAATATAAGCTGGACCTAAAAGAATATTTTATTTTGTCACAGAACAAAAATGACAGAGATATATTCCATAGAAGCAACACAAGATAGGCAGATAGAGAATCAACAACTAGTAAAAAGAAGAGGTAGAACCATTATCTGGAGACCTCCTCCAGAGCCTTGGATAAAGGCTAATGTTGATGCATCCTCTAAAATAACAACAAAAACAGGAGCCAGAATGACAATCAGAGATAGCACAAGAAATCTTGTAATTGGAACAGCAACAAAAATTATGGCGTGTTCTAGTGTAGAGCAGAAGCTTTAGCAATTAGGCATGCCATTATTCTATCAAAAAACATGGAGATGAAGAAGGTGTTAATAGAATCAGATAAGGTAATGCTAGTGCAGACGTTAAAAATAAAAAAGTAGAATAGGTGAAGTTGATCCTATTTTATTGGATATTTTTGAACTCACAAGAGGAGAAATCGAATCTGGCTTCACATGGACTCCAAGAGAAGGAAATTGGTTGGTTCACAAGGTTGTAACATTGGAGGCTATGGGAGTGCCGAAGAGACCGTGGATCATCAGACCGCCTTCAGAGATAATTGTACATATGCACAAAGATGCACCCTACAAGTTGGAACAGCATAATTGTATTGGAGGAGCATCGACGAACAGAAGTGTAGCGATGGCAGGGGAAGAGGGAAGACGGCAAAGCGTGGGATCGAAATATCAACACAGCAGTTTATAAGGCGCGGTATCAATGCAACCTCCGATGGAAGGCGGCGGTGGCAACTGATACCAGGTTGATGAAGAGAAGATCATTCTGATGAGGAAGACGATGTTGAAGTAGCGACCTTTAAGAACGACGATGGCTTTTGGCAAGACCGCAAGAGTTCTAGCATGGAAGGCAATATCATAGGATGGGAGCGGATGCTTCGATGGACACCTTGCTCGGTCCAGCGGAGACTCTAGAAAAAGCTCAGTCTGCACGGCGGTGGTGTAGCGGGTGACAACAACATGTAATGTCTGCGGCAGATGAACGAAAGTCTGCACATGCACATACTAGAGGAAGATAAAGCGTGAATGCTATGTTTGGTTGGAAGGAAAGAAATAAAGATGAAGGAAATAGAAAGGAAAGAAAGGAAAGGAAAGAAATTGAGTGAATTTTTATTTTCTTTAGATGTGTTTGGATGAAAAGAAAATAAGAAGTAAAGAAATGTTATAAAAAGATAATTTTCCCCTTATATTATAAATTATATAGAAAAAAGTAAAGGAGTAATATTAGAAATAGAGAGAGATTTAGTTTACTCTCCATTTTCTTTCCGTTGTTGGAGAAAAGAAATTGATGGGTCCCACCAATATTTTTTCATCTATTTTCCTTCCTCTCCCATTTCTTTCCTCAACTAAATAAAGAAAAATAACTATTTTTCTTCCTATTTCTTTCCCTCCCTTTTCCTTTCTCCAATTTTCACCTCAAACAAACACACCCGAAAGGCCGGGCGGATTTCAAGTTGGAGCTCACGCTTTCTTAGTTCTGGGCGAGGATGCTGGCCTGGATCTAACAAAAAAAATGCTCTTAGAACCTTGTCCAAAAAAAAAACTATAAACAGGCATCTGAAGCAGAAAATTTAGATGAAAAAAAAAACATGAGACTTAAGAAAAATAAATATAGTAAGAAGAGTATGAAATAATTAGTCAATTATAGAAAAAATTAGTTGTCCTAATTTCGGTTAAATATTTAAAATATGTGACTCGATTCACTTACTACATTTTATTATGAATTTTGTATATTTAAAATTTTAAGTTGATGTATGATGTTACGTTTGAAATAATGTGGATATGTAAATTGTTAATAATTAGTGCTCCGACTATGTTGTGTTAAAATATGAAAAAAAATTTTAAAAATGTATATATTATCATGGTTAACACTAAACGTATGGAATTAGAGGATTTCATTTTAGACAATATTGTGACATATTGTATTAATTGTGAAGGATGATGGAATTATCATGTGGTAGGATTTTAAGATTTAGGGTATACGCTTTTGATAATTCAATCTACGCAATGTGGTCGATTGGCTGTTGTTTTGCCACTGGCGGTTCCTTGGAAGAGTTAAGCATGATGTATTTGTGTTGCGTTATGCCCTTGGCAGAAAATAAGTTTGTCATGATAAGAGTATTATTATTTTGTGTTTGTAGGATGGATGTAAGTACTTTGTGTTTGTATTTGTTAGTTACATGAGCATAATTCGGTTGTTGTATGTTTTGTGTGTTTTACAGAATGAAGCATGTAATAGTTTAACAAAATTTATAGTCCATGTAAGTCCACTATTATTTTTTATTACGAAAAAATCTAAGGGCCAGTAATTTCATTAAATTATGGCCAGTATGTAACTAGTAAAAAATAATGAGTTATTGGATGAAATCTCATACCATTAAAATCATTATTGATGACTATTTGATAACTACAAATCCTAAAAATTGCTGAGCCTAACACTCCTCTTTTATTACGGGATCCGTAATTAATGTTAACCTACAATAGTAAACCATTTTCATTCTCATACCACGTGTGTCAATAGTGCTAACATTACTATCGTTCGTTCTTGCACCTACTATTTACGCTTCTCAGTTCTTGTCCCCCGCTTGTAGACACATAACATTACATCCAATCACCACAACACTTCTACATTTCTAGAAATAACACTTGCTTCTACACCAAAAACACCGCCTTCAAATATACTACAAACTAATAGTTGAAGTTAATAAGCATCCTTTATTTAACCAACAAGGGTGATCAAAACCAAGATACACAACGGTGATAATTAAGGTTAAAGACAACTTAGATTTTACTCTGAAAGAAACTCCATAGAGCTGTGGAAGTCAAACAATAAACATTGAAATGTGCACAAAGAGCAAAGCCAACCCCATTGACTTGCATATTGTGCTTAAGGGTATCCCATATTTTCCTTTCCTAAATAACCCTTTCAAGAATGGCAAGTAAAACAGAACAACATAAATGCTGCAAATTAATTCTCCAAACCCTGAACCTTGTCCACCACTTCTAGCCTTTGGTTGCCATCCAAAAAAGTTGATAATCAAAGCTGTGAGTTGAAGAAGCAAGATGGTTGTGCCTGGCACAAATACCAACGACCTGTTGAAAATGAACCTACCACCAGCATTTACATTATTCTTATCTAAACCCTCATTACTAGATGGTAGTTCTTTCTTTGTAACTACAAATGCATAGTCATGTATCCTTAATTTTTTTAGTAGAATTGTCACAAATGAAAAAATCCATGGGTTCATTGCAGTTATTCTTGACATCCTCAGGTTGTTCCACCATGATCTCACTGACAATCCAGTTTTCAAATACTCTAATAGAGTAGACATGTTGTATGTTACTAACAGAGCAGCAGGAATCAACACACCAAGGTCCTGCATGATCATCATTCATCATTTAGAACACAATTATTCAAGTATTGAAAAAAGTGGGTAAGATATTTTAATTCCACATTATCCTAATAGATAATCTAGTAGTATTGTTTGACTAAACTATTATTTCTGATTATGAAATATTTGAGTACTAACAATTCTAGTCACTAGAAATGTAAGTTAACTTAATACTCATAAAAAATTAGATTAGTTCGACAAAATTAACTCAAATGATGGATATCGAATTAATTTATATCTTTTATAGATAAAATTGTCGGCAATTAAATATTTCATAATAAAAAAATGGTAGTTTACTCGTAATAAGGTAACATTAAAGAAAAATGGCCGTAGTAGTAGTAGTGTATCACCTTAGGCAAGAAATAGGAGTTGGTAATGATGCAATAGGCAGGGAGAAGGGCATAGCATGTTTCAGGAACAGATCTAAAGGCCCAAGTAGTGACCCAAATGTATGCCAAACACTGTCTGAATTGGAGCTTACCAAATATTGTGCCAAAAATTGGACAGTTCTTGCTAAAGAAAATTTCAAGCAGCCCTGAGCCCCATCTCTGAGATTGGGCTATTTGGACTACACTATCTTGGGCCGTGCAGCCCATAAATGCTATTGGATCAGTCACACAGCTTTCAGATCTCCAACCTTTTGTGTGCATTGTCAGCCCAGTAAGTATATCCTCTGCTGATGATCCATACATCCACCCCACCTAAGATAAAATTTAAAAGGTTTAATTATTCTGTTAATTTCTATAATTTTACTAAATTTTTAATTAAATTTTTATTTTTTTTAATTGGTCCCAACATTGATTTTTTTATAATTAGGTCCTTTTTATATAAAAAACGTTAAAATTAACACAATATTTCTCTCAAAAAATATGTGATTAAACATCTAGTTAGGTTCTTAATTGCGGATAATAAAAAAATATTCAATTACTTCTAATATTTTTGACACTAAAAAAGACCTAATTACAAAATTAAAAGTATTGTGGGGACTTAATTAAAAGAAAAAAATATAGAAATCTAATTAAAAATTTGATAAAACTACAGAAACCAATAGAATAATTAAACTAATTTAAAAATATCATACAAGATTTTATTTAATTGTATGATAAATTATTATAGAGTTTAATTTGATACACTCGTCTAATCATATCTGTTTTTTTAGATAACAAATATAAAAAAATATGTATTTTAATGATATAGTATTACATTATTGAATGCACGTAAAAAATGACGGTGCATCAAAATTAAGTTATTTATTATGTTAACTTATGAAATACTATCTATGTTATGTTATGCTATGTTGCATATACCTTGTTGCCCCAATCAGTACCATGCTCATATCCAGAAGCAGCAACTTCCTTGGCTGCCTCAAGAGAGTTGCAAAGATTAGCATTTTGAGTAAATGTCTTCTTCCCTTCCAATGCTTGAGCAGCTGATTCCACAAACTCTTCCGAACTTCCAAATATTATGTCCTTTTTTGATGATTTTCCTGAAAATAGTGATAATGGTATATATTTATAACACAACGTCGGTTTTTTAAAAAAAGAGAAAAAATATTTGTATATTTTGCTATTCGGCTATACCAAGATCCTTGTTTCCATTTTGAATGTGATGGTGAGGAGAAAGGCCATAAAGAACTTTTCTTCTATGAAAGCAATTGGTTCCTACATAGTAAATTCCTTGAATACCAGAGACTCCACCACCTATGTACTGCATGATCACAACAACAAAAGCAATTAAATAATATTTTCCTTTGCTTATTAGTGGTTGTTGTTGACATTATGTTTGATTTAATTTGACTAACCACAAATACTGTGACTAGTTGATTTCCGAAGGGATCATCCTTTAATCCATCATAGAATTGTTGAGGACATTGAACAAATGCAATTTCTTTATCTGAATTTGGATCCATCAAAATGCATAGGGCATGTTGTGCAATCTCTGGATTGTTCACATGCATGTCACAGTCTACGTTCAATATGTACGGAGCATTTGTCATCAATCCGGACACTCTTGTCTACTCATCATACATACAAATTCAAATTAATTCAATGATTATGAAAAACTATTTCATCTAGACTCCTTAATTAACCACTTGATTGAATAAATTTGATATATGTTGTAAAAATAATTACAATAACAACTTTGTTAGGTAACTAACTAAAAAAATAACCAACTACAACCAATTAGTAAAAAAAAGTCTATTAAGAAAAAAATGAATTGGATATGGTTTTTTTTAGAATTTTTATTTTGAAAATAATAAGAATTCAAATCATTATGAAAAATATTTAAAATTAAATAAAAAAATTTAACATTAAAAAATATCTAAAACCAAATAAAAATAAACATTTAAAATAATTGTTATCCAAAACCTAATAAACTCCAAAACATAACAAAAGAAAATAAAAAACATAACAAAAAAAGAAATATTCAAAATTATTTTAAAAAATTCAAAATCTAACAAAATAATCATAAAAAATATTAAAAAAAGATCATACGAAAATAAAAAAAATCATCTAAAACTATTAAAAAAATCATCCAAAATCGAAAAAATATCATAAAAAACATAAAAAAATATTTAAAACATATAAAAAAGACATATCTGAAATCGAGAAAAAAGAACTATCTAATATAGTTAAAACTTAAAAGAATCATCCAAAGTCTAAGAAAAGAAGAAAAAGAGGAAGAGGAGAAAAAAAATAGACTAACATACACAATGCAAATATTGAACGACGCTCAGTTGATTATATATACTTTTTCTTATGATAATAATTTAAAACTATTTTATTTTATTTAACATCCATAATTATATATTTATTACATCTAAAATTTTTAAATTATTTTAATAATAATTAAAAAATATAAAATAAAATAATTTTAAACTATTTTAAATTGATTTCCTATTATCTCTAATGTGATGGAAGGCAGAACATACCAAGACATTCATAGCACCAGCCTTATACCGATGTAGATGATTAGGGTTCTTCTCTCTTGATACATAGATTAAATGGGGCACCCCATCTGAAGCACCTTCTTTGTTCTCCCATATTACCTATATGCCATCATCATCATGGTGAAAATACTATTTTAACATGTATTATTCATAAATGCATGAGAATGATTGTGTCCTTTTTTCTTCTTCTAATAATACAGTAATAGCACCTATTCGTTAGTAAATAGTTGAAGATGTGGGACACAATCAGTAACCTTATTTAACCAAGACAACAAAAAAGTAAAATAAAATTGACTTTTTTTTAGATACTGTCAGAGTGTCAGGCTGAGATAGTGGTAATGCTTCACGTGTCGGTTAGTGTAGTGAGTCCACATCCAATAGCAGCAAAATTGAATATCGCTCTTTCAAACATTTTCACATAAAAATAATTCTATAAATAGTTAGATGATTTAATTAAATATATTAAATTATTTAATAATTTATAATATTATTTTTATATAAAAATATTATTGTGTAAATATTAAAAAAAACACTCCACATAAAAATTACATGCTTTTGTCATTTCCTCCAAAATGAATATCTATAATTTCTTTTCTTGTTAGACATATTTTTCAAAATATGTATTTGATTTTTTTTTTGAAAAAAATGTTGAATTTATTATTTTTTGATATTTTTAATTTTATATACTTTGTCACCTAATCATTTAAAGAGAAAAAAAAATTTCTTAGATTACTTTTATATTTTAGGAATGAAATTGAAATTAAAAAATTGAGATTGAGTATTATATTTAGTGATTAAAAATTGAATTTCAGTTTGGGATACAAAATTTCAATCCTTCAATACTTCTATAAAGTAAAAACATAGAGGATTAAAATTTTTAAAAATAAAAATTAAAATTGTGATAATATTTTTTTTAAATTATTTTCATTTAACTTTTTATATTACAAATATACTTTTCAGTTTCAGTTTCAGTTTCAATCCCTTCAAAATGCATTGTTATATGTTTTTTTTTTATAATGTTAGAGAATTAACTTTTTTTTTAAGTCAATAGCAACTAACTTTTTTAGAATGGGATATTAACTAATTAAAAATTAGTTTTTTATGCTTTCTCATCCTTCTCATATAGCGAGTACTTCATGCACCTTGATTATAGTTGGATGGTTATTGAGCTGTGTCGTTGAGAATACGTGAAATTCTTGGTCGAGCATGATCGATTTCTTTGTCGCATTTTGAATTTTACTGCAAAGATGCTCATACCCATCCTGCATAAATTAAATTAAAGACTTCAAATTCATACATATACACATAAACTAACATCGATATGCATGTAATTGATAATAATAATCACCTTAATTGCCAACCATTCTTGCATGAATTCTGGACTATTGTTGGGTGCGGTGGCCTCATTATTATTATTAGAATCGAAGAATCTAAAGGGTGCTCTAGTTTTTACATTGTACTTCTTACAGAAAGGTACCCAAAGCTTTGCAAACTTTGAAGCCTCCACAAGAGCATACAAGTTAAGAGGGGAGCAACCATCATCGGAGACATAGCACGAAAGCTTGTTGGAAGGGTAATCAAGTGCCAAAAGTGACAGAACAGTGTTCACTGTTATGATTGGTGGTTCAAGAACTGGATCTGCTGTTGTCACAAACAAGTCCACTGATGGAAGCTCAGCTACCCTTTACATAAAAAAAAAATCACAATATATATATAGTTAATAATAGATACATAGGTTCGGAATCAGAAATGTTAAGTGACCAACACTTTTATTTTTTACCGGGAGAAGAGACGGTGAGGGTAGGATATGGTATATGAAGGGTTCCATTTGGTGGAGATGATGGTTAACCAAGTGAAAGTGAACCATGACTCACACATGAAAGCAAGGAACCAAGGGTATGAGTGGTGGTTCATCTCATCATAGGAGAATACACGGTAGCAGAGTAGCAAAACAAGGAGGAACAGAATAATTGAATCCATTACCCTTGAAAGTGTGTATTTCACCCATATTTTTTCGTATAGAGGCTCAATACTACTCTCTTCACTAATTCCCATTGTGATTTCTCTCTCACTCCCAGTAACCTTTTCTTGTAGTTATTTTATTAGTCAACGAGCTTCAGGGGAAGTCGGCATTTTAAAGGCAGAGAACACTTCCCCTGCTTCGCTGCCATTTTATTTTTTTTTGAATATTCACATGAAATCTTCACATGAAAATAATACCGTGATTTGTTAGATAATTCAGTAAAATATATTTGGTCAAATATATCAAAATATTTAACATTCACAAGGTCATTTTTATATAGAGAGATCATTACGAGAGTATTTATATTTTTTTTTATTATTTATATCAATACATATTATGTATTTAATAATAATAATAATAATAATAATAATAATAATAATAATTGAGTTTCCTTTATTCAACTCAACTGGACTCGCTTCCCTCGTGTAACAAAAGTTTTTGGACCATAACGTGTATTGTCCCAGCAATAAAGGAAAGCCCTAGAGAGATAATGAAAACATCTTTTCTTCCAATGTGGTTGTGGTGGGAAGGCATATCTACGTATAATGAAAACAAAATTCAAGAAATATGAAAAGACATGAGAGGGCATCAGTGAAGTTGATCTCTGACCCGTGCAAATCTAGAGATACATATTTTTTTTGGAAAGTGTTATTTGTAGACTAAAATTAACAACTAAAATTAGTTACTAATGTATTTGTATATAAATACATGTATGATTTAATTTATTTTTAATGTATATTTGTATTTTAGCATATATTTTATACTCGTGATTAACTTTAGTAAATAATTTTAATATACATGTAGCATAATCTATTTTTTTTTACTGAAAATTTAAAATAACCAAATAAAAAAGGATGATAAAGTTCTAAAAGACTAAGAAGGCATTGGTAATATATGTGAATTCTCATCTTAAACTCTTTTCAAGGTACTAGCTAGAAGATTTATATATTACGAATGCGATCTTAACGTTGTCTTTGTCATGATGTCTGCCACTGTTTTTGCATCTCACAAGATCAAGTGAAATTAACGCGCCACTTTCAAATCATGATATCTCTGACTTTAAGCACCAAAAGATCTACACATTTGGTGTTATCATGAGAATTGTTAACAAGAATGAAAGCCTCTAAACAATCCGTTTCACAAATCACATTTTTTTGTCCCAAGTCCCAAACTAAAAGAAATCATTTCCAAATAGCAAACAACTCTCTTTGAAGAATATTGTAGCTCTCTATTGTTTTCAAACAGTTTCGTTGTCAATTTCCGTTCCAATCTCTGTTAACATAAGCAAAACCAATTCGATCCCCAAAACCAGATTAACTAGCATCACAATTGACCTTAAAAGTACCCATCGAAGGAGGAACTGAAGAACAACTAATTATAGAAGGAATAGAAACTCATTGTAATTCAAAGACATTTCAAAACTCCTTCTCGAAGGCTAAAGCCATAGGAGCCACTTTAAAAGGAGGCCAAGACTCATGATGGTTAAAAATCTCATTGTTCCTAGTTTTCTAAATCCATCACAGATCAGAAAAGAATCTAAAAAGATGCTCTTTGCTAGGGGACAATAACCAGTTCTTCAAATCCAAAGAATGACTGAAAATCTCTAGAGTCTGCCAAACAAACTAAGCTTTTGAGCAATTCCGAATATAATGAAAAACTATTTCCTGACAAGTCAAGCAACTGAGGCAATTATCTGTAGGTGAAAGTTTTCTCCTGAGATGAAAAACAGCAGTGGACAGTACCTCTCGCAAACAAAGTCAAGTCAAGCCCAGAATTTGATCTTTTTCGGAACAAGCTAACGCCAAAGTCAAAGTTAGTTTCCTCCCTCCTTCCATCCAAACATCTTCTTGCAGAGCTATAAGTAGCCATTACGGACTTTATAAACCGTAGTCGTCCCACCAAACCAAGTCCAACCTACCACTGAACCCGCTTGCACATCCGGGTTGTAGGATAGAATGCTTTCATGCAAAATTTGGAGAAAAGGAGAATAGATCTTCTCAAGGCGTCACGTCCCAACCGATCATATATCTAAAATTCGGAGATCCGAATGAGAAATATGAATATAATTCATCTCATTACATAGCTGCCATTCTTTTCGCCATTTAGAGAACTAAAAATTCTGGTCTAAATTCTCAATACACTAATCAAAACCATCCTTCAAAATATTTCAAATTTTACACAAACTCCTCGAAACATAAGATTCGTTATCTGTAGAATGACCAAAAGCGTCACCCAGAGAAAAACGGTATTTAGCTACCAACAATTGAACTCAAAACTTGTGGGGATGATGAAAGAGTTGCCAAACTAGCTTCTCAAGAAGAGCAACATTAGCACAAAACGGATCTCATATTCCTAGACTACCAAATTTCTTTGGAGTGACCAATACCTTCCAACTAATAAGATTTAACCCCCAACCATTGGCTTGACATTTCTAGAGAAAATTTCTCATCATAGATGCTATAGATTTTGTTATCCCTTTGGGAAAGAAAGAGGCTTGCATGCGGTGAGTAGCAATAGCCGCCACAACTGAATTGATCAAACAGAGCATTCCCGCCCTGTTGAGTAAACGCCCTTTTCAGCTGGCTAGCCATCCTCAGATCTCATCCAGAGCCTCGTTAAAAGATGATTGGGTACTTGAGAATGACTAAGAGTAATTCTGAGGTATTTACTCAAATTCTAGACGAAACGAGAACACCTCAGTAAAGATTTCCTTTCTAGTCGCTAAAATATTTTTAGACTTCTACACATTAATTTTCATCCCAAAAGCTTTATAGAAACTCTCCAAGCTACCATTATATTTTGAACTTGTCGTTTCTCCGCTTTACAGAAAAGAAGTAAATTATTGGCGAACATTAAATAAAAAAATTCTTGGACTCCCTCTAAAAATAGCAACCGACTTCTACCTTCTCATAACAAATTGATGGTTAATCAAGGAGGACAGTCTCTCCATACACAACATAAAAATATATGGTGATATAGGATCTCTTTGCCAAAGATCTCGTCTAGGAGTAAAACTGTCCAGTTTGTCGCCATTTCATAGAATAGACAAAGATGATGAAGTGACACAGCTCATAATCAAGTTGACTATAGGAATAGGAAAAATGAATTTCATCAGGGTCTGCTTTAGAAACCTTCAATCAACTCTGTCATATGCTTTCTCTAAATCAACTTTAAACGCAAAAATTTCTTTCTTTGACTTAATCTTTTTCATGAAATAAAGAACCTCTTGCGCTATAATAATGTACGGTGCTTCCCTTTCAGGAATAAACCCCCTATTGGAGAGGGCCAACAATATCGATAAAATGAGGGCGGAGTCTATTGACCAAAACTTTAGTAATAACCTTATAGATCACATTACAGATACTAACAGATTTAAATTTCTTCATCGTTATTGGTGAATTCACCTTAAGAATTAGAACCAAAAGAGTTTTCATCATCTTTAAATCAATAGTACCTCTAAAAATAATTTTTTTTAACGATATTTCAAATATCTGAACCAATAATCTCCCAGTATTTCTTGAAAAAATAAGCTTAGATAAAATCACTTTGTTAAAATATTTTTTCAATGCTCATTTCACTTTCACGTGTAAATTGTGGGGTCCTAAGAAAATAAATAAAGGTGTTTCTTATACTTCTTAAAAATTTAGTGTCTAATTGAAAAAAAAATAATATTTAATTTAAAATATAAAAAAAAATTAATAAATTTTAAATATTTAAAATTTGTTATAAATCAAATCAAGAAATTTAGACTAAATTTGACCAATAAAAGAATGATGGTATCGTTATAAAAAAAAAGTATAGATAATTAATTAAGAGTGTAACCAACTTCGATAAACTTGAGCCAATTTTTTAAATTTTAAAAAATGTGCTTTAATATTTACGTTGTCCACATTCATCTCTTTTTTTATCCTCCTCTTTTTTCTCTTCTTTTTCGACAAATTCGTATCCCATCATTCGCGCCCTGATGGTCACACACGGTTTTTGTTTTTTTCTTATGTATTTTATGATTCTTTTAATTAATTTTAAATGTTTGTTTTTTAAAATTTCAGATGTATTTTTTATATGCTTTAAATATTTTTTTTTATGTTTTGAATAATTTTTTATTTTAGATTTTGGATAATTTTTTTCATTAGAAAGTGATGGTATTATTTGACTATTTTTGTAACATTTTTATTGGTTCAGCAATAATTGATACAAGAATACAGGATATCATAGAATACAACAGAAGCTATAAGAAGTGTACTATTAATCAAGCAGCATTAATGGTATATCTTGAGAATTGCACAAAGGCAAATGAAAGAAGTGCTGATTTACACAATGTGGAAAATGGAATCCCATATTTCCCTCTTTGAAACAACCCTTTCAGATATGGCCAGAAACACACTACCAACAGCATGCTACACACCAATTCACCTGCCCCATTGCCACTCTCATCATCACCTGCTGCTGGTGGTTGCAACCCCATAAACTTTATCAACAATGCTGTCACTTGGACTATCAAAATTGTTGTTCCTGTCACAAAAACTGCTGAATCCTCAAAGGTGAACCTACCTGCGTCTTCTTCTTTTTCTTCGTCGTTGTTATTATTATTACCACCAGAAGTCTTACTAGGATGTTCCTTCTGTGTTATTTCAAACACTGTGTCGGATATCCCTAAGAGCTTCACCATGGCACTCAAGAAACCAATGAACCATGCAGTACTGGTTGTGATTATGGTCATTCTCTGGTTGTTCCACCATTCTCTTAATGACACCCCAATGGTAACGTACTCTATTAGGCTGTACAAGTAGTATATCACAAATACTGCAACAGGAATCATTAGCCCTTCACCCTGAAAAAAGAATTGAAATATTGCATTACATGTAATTATCATTTTTCTTTATACATTGAGTCGACTTTAGTCTCATCTACTACTAGCAGACGAGAGAAATACTTGCATATTCTTAAAACATTTAATATTCGCAATTAAGGCGTAAAATCTAAAATATTTGAGTAATAAATGAGATTTCCCTTAATAAAGGTTCCATACCTTAGGCAAGAAATTGGTGTTGGTGATTAAGCAATAAGGAGGGAGTGCAGCATAGCAGACTAGATAGACAGAGCGCAAGCCCCAGTTGGTAAGCCAGCAATAAGCCAGGCCCGCCCTGAATTGGAGCTTACCAAAGAGACAGCCCATAAGAGGAGAGTTCTTGCCAAAGAACACAACAGTGAGGCCCGAGGCCCATCTCTTTTGCTGTACTATTGTAGAGAGCAACCCTCCTGGAGCACATCCTGTGAATGGTGTTGGTTCTGGAGTGCATGATTCTGCTCTCCAACCTTTTTTCAAGATATTGATCCCTGTTGGCACATCCTCTGATATTGATCCATATAGCCACCCCATCTACACCACCAAAACATGCTTAAATTATATAAACTAAAACATGCTTGTTCATTTCATTACATAGTATATATTTGTATATAAATACATGTATTGTTCAAGTTATTTTTAATTGGTGATTGATTTGCATGAGTGAGAGTGTATCCTACCTCACTGCCCCAGCTAGTGTCATGTTCATATTTACAATCAGAAACTTTAGTTGCTTCCTTAATGAAATTGGAAGGACTTCTATCATCATTAGGAGAATATGAATTCCCTTCCAAAGCACTAGCTACTGATTTCACAAACTCATTTGAACTTCCAAATTGTTTGATCAATACACTTTCTGCTAGTTTCTCTGTATGCACAAGAATCAACTTGATGAGGTTATGTATTAAACAAGTGAATAATTTGATTTGGAACATGGTATGGTAATATAATACAACCTTTATTTCTACCAGTTTCAATTTCATGAGGGTAAAGACCGTACATAGCACTTCTTCTATGGAAAGTGTTTGTTCCTGCATAGAAAGGTCCTTGGAGCCCTGCCATGCCCCTTATTATGTACTGTACATTAAACAAACCATTTATATTATGAGCCTCTTTTCATTTAATTTCTTCCACAAATTAATGCATGGTTTTATTTATTTTATACCTCAAAGGCAGACACCCACTGATTTCCAAAAGGGTCATCTTTGATTCCATCATAAAACTGCTGGAAACACTGAACATAAGCTATTTCTTTTCCTTTATGAGGGTCCATCAAGATGCACATGGCGTGTTGAACAACCTTTGAATTGTTCACCACCATGTCACAGTCCACGTTCAACATAAATGGAGCATTGCTCATCAACCCGGACACTCTTGTCTGCGCAGGCACGTACACATGCACGCAAAATTAATACTATTCCAGTGATTCAGGGAATTAATAGTAACAATGTGGGAATAAATTAAACTCACCAACACGTTCATAGCTCCTGCTTTGTATTCGTGTGGATGTTGTGGCCTTTTCTCTCTAGACACATAGATTAAGTGAGGCAACCCTTCACGAACTCCTTCCTCGTTCTCCAATATAACCTGTCAATAATTGTACATATTAGAAAAAAGAATCATAGTAACAAGATGCTAAGGTTATTTTTTCCAAAAGTTGGTAATATAAATGTTTATATCGAGAGTGGATCATCTCCGGTGAAAAAAAAACTGGATGATGTGCAGTGTTTAATCTAACTATTCATCATTTTCTCTTATTTATTTTTAGTCCTATTTATAGAATCAAAGGTGATAAATCACACTATATTTTGTCAAGTGTTCAAAAAACTGGAAATGATCCATTTTCGTTTATATCTGATATGCTCTCTTACAGTAAGAATCTCTTTTAAATTTTTTTGTTTAGTCTTTTTTTTGTTCGTTTTATTTGATTAATGCTGGAACCAACAACATTGTATCGAATAGGTTCAGATATCATATTATATCACGAAACTATATATATTACATCGTTAGATAATAAATTAACTAATAAGATAGACTCTTGTATTATATATAAAATTATTTTTTTGAAAAATTTAAGTTAATAGAAAGAGGCACATGAATAATTTATATACATACGCGAACTATAATTAGATAGTAGATAAATAGATTAACTAATAATATAGCATGTTTATATATATACCTTAACTATGCTTGGATGATTTCTTCGGTCAGTGTTCAAGAAAGAAGCATATTCTCCATCAAGTGGGAATGGAATTGCCTTTGCCGTCACATCTTCAATTTTTCGGCTAAAATTGTCATACATATCCTGCAAATTATTAAAATACACACAAAGAGACAAATCATTTTTTTATTCACTATATACATGTTCTTATCTAATAGTATTGTATTGTAGTATTAGTATACCTGCATTTTTGAGCGTTCTTGTTTGAACTCAAGTGAGTCTTGTTCAGTACTAATAAGGTTGGAATCACTAGTAGAGAAGAACCTGAAGGGTGCTCTAAGTTGGAGATTGTACTTCTTGCAAAAGGGTACCCAAAGCTTTGCAAATTTTGAGGCCTCAACAAGGGCATAGAAGGTAAGAGGGGAGCAACCATCATCGGAAACATAGCAAGCTAGCTTGTTGGAAGGGTAATCAAGCGCCAATAGTGATAGAACAGTGTTAGCTGTGATGATTGGTGGCTCAAGAACTGGATCTGCAGTTGCCACAAACAAGTCCACTGCTGGAAGCTCATCTTGCCTGAAACCACAACAAATTAAACTCAGCTCATACATAATAATCATGTGAGCTGCATAATGATGAAATTGGAAGCATACTGCTGATAGTGTTGAAGGAGACGGTGAAGGTGGGTAATGGTATATGCGGGGCTCCATTTGCAGTTGAGGATCACAATCCAAGTGAAAGTGAACCAAGACTCGCACGAGAAAGCAAGGAACCATGGCACGGTGAAGCTGTCAAGTAGAGAGAAGAAACGGTAGGTGAGGAGCAAGAGGAGGAGAAGTAACATCAAAGTGTCCATCACTCTCTGAAACCTGCGCTTTACATATATTTTCTCGTACAGAGGAAGATGACTCGCCATTATTATTGCTCAAAGACAGTTACTTAGGTAATAGAAGAGTTTTATATGCATCACCACATCTCTCTTAGTCTCTTCTACAGTTTTTTTAGTATTAAAAGTGTATACGAAAAAAGGGTAAATATCAATTTTGTTTTTTATATTGCTATCATGGGTATGTGTGGTTTGAATTTCCTGAAACTGTAGGCGAAAAAATCTACAAATGATGTCAGGGTTACATAGACTAAGTCCAAGCTAAGTGATAAGGGTGTTTAATTTCCACATTCCAAGGTAATAATCAAGCATACATACATCATACATGATACATGGAATTGTTAATCATATGTGGATCTATATGTATTATATTCAAGGTAGAAAAGTACGTGCGGTGAGTCCAGTGGTGTGGGACAAAGACAAAAGATGGCTTGACTATTTTTATTATTATGAATTCCTTCTTTCCAGTCACATGCAGATTCATTCTTGATTCATCAATTTACGGCACCGTATTGTTACTTTCTATATGACAGTGTCTTTAACTAAAAGAAGTACATATTTGGCAACATTTTAGAACATGCATGTTTTTTTAAAAAAAAATCATATAATATTTGGTAATTGTTAGAGTAAGTGTTTGTGTATGACTCAAATTGTCTCAAATGGGACCACACTTCTGCGAGTTTCGACTACTCTTTCAAGATTAATCATTCAAGTAGGAATTATTTTAATGAGCCTTTAATATTTCTCTTTTCAATAATATAGCAATGGCGGTTCAAAAGATATGGGATGAAAATATCTTGGTTATAAATTATAATTGACGGGTGCTTGATTAATTGGATGGATATTTGTACAAGATGTCTCTGGTACGGGTTGAGAGGAAGATCGGGAATCTGCGGGTCGAGACGGATGTCGGACTATTCGAGTAGAATGGGGGGAGGTACCTGCAAAGACACTCCGACGCTCAAGTCAGAATGGATCTAACAGGTAGAAAGTGTGAGGAATGAATGATTACCTGGAGGGACCTAAGTCCTCTACTTATAGGTGATGGTGAATATCCTATCTTATCTTATTTAGCTAAGATAAGGGAGACGTTTGAATTCGAAAGTTGGTTAGGGCCAGTTTTTGGGCCTTTCGGAGTTTGGACCCGGGGAGCCGAGTAGGGAGCAATCCCGGGTTTAGGATCCATGGGCCGGATCCGTAACAGTTGCCCCCGCAGCGGGAGAGCGAGCAAGGTCGGTCTGTCGCTGGAGATGCTGTTTTTATCGTAGGCCTGGGACCTTTGGTTTTTCTCGGGTAGCCGCTTGGTTCTTCCGAGATGAGGTCGGTGCCTTGGTTTCGTGTTGTGGAAGATTCGTCTGACCGCTTAGGTCTGACGTGACTCTTCCGTGTCTGCTCCGCCCGTTGCGTTCTTCGAGGCGTGATTTATTAGTTACTTTTTTCAAGGGGGGCATTTACTGCGAGGGGGTGTTTCCTCTTTTGTCCTTGTGTTTGCGTTGCTTTCCAGGGGTATTTGTGCTATTTTTATTTTTCAAAACCGTTTTGGTTTTCCTCCTTCAGTTCCCTCGTTCATTTCTCTATTGCTTCCTTCTCCCAAAGGGCATTTTCTACCTTCCTTTCGCACTCTGTGTTTCCTGTTGATCTTCTGCCGTGGCATTTTTCCTTGGGTTTTATTTCCTCCGAATTAGCAGGTTAGTATTCCTCTGTTTCTTTTTGCTTCTTCTGCTTTGTCTTCCGCTGCATTTTGTTTTGTTTTTGCTAAGTGTAGTTTTAGAGTAGTTTTATGGTGTTTGTATGGTGGTAGATAGTTCTGTTGGGTTCCATAAGGGGGGCGAGTGTCTCCATATAATTAGTGGTGTACGGTGGTGGTGTTTGTTTTTGGTTTCATCCGCCATTTTCTGCCGTGAGGTTTGGCTGACGGTGGTGCTCGTCGATATTTTAGGTATGGCTCGCCGAAGGACGGAGGGTGTGAGGGCTCCGGTGGCCCCGGCGGGGGGTGTCCCTGGTCTTTTTTCTTGGGTCACTAGTGATGTCTGGGGGACGCCGTCGCGGATGACGGAGGCGGACCTCCAACGGCTCCGTGATGAAGGGGTTGTTTGTGGGGGTGGCGATGCTGAACGCCACTATGAGCTTTCCCTTCTTGGGGTTGACGAGAGGGTTTGCTATACCAATCTCGACTCCCCGACTGTGCCGGATTGGATGTGGGTGTATGAGGCGATGTTTACCCGGCTCGGTGTTCGGCTTCCCTTTTCTCTATTTGTCCAGCAGTTATTGAATCGGTGCTCCGTGACGCCGTCCCAGCTACATCCGAACAGCTGGGCGGTGATACGGTCTTTCGAGCTTGTTTGTGATTTTTTAGAGCTTCCTGTCTCAGTAAACGTTTTCCTTTTCCTCTTCCTGTGTACTCTTCCGACAAAGGAGGGAAAGCACAAGAAGGGGTATGTATCTTTCAGAGCTCAGCCTCATCGTCGGGTTTTCGGCTTGTATGAAGATTCTTTTCACGATTTTAAGAGTAGGTATTTTAAGGTTCGTCCCGCGATGGGGCATCATCCTTTTTGGTTGACATTGGAGGGTGAGCGGCGGTTCCCCACCTATTGGAACTTTAAGGCGGGGCCGTCGGTATTTACTCGGGTTTCCCAAGAGTTTCTTACTTCGGAGGAACGAGATATCGCCCTTATCCTGTGGCAGTTATTTGGGGAGCGCCCTCTAAATCCTCGGGATGTCATGGGAGATCCGATTGCTTGTCGGTCGTATGTTGGTGTGTGTCTGTCTTCTTTTTTGGTTTATGCGTTTTGTTTTTCCCGTTTTTGTAACTTGGGGTTTTTGTTTTTCTTTCAGTTGAGATGGCTGGTGGTTTGACTTCCTTAGCACGGCTGAAGGCAGCGTTGGGCCGGGAGGAGGGGTCGTCGTCTCCGGCTACTCCTGTTTCGAATCCGGCCGTGGAATCTCAGGCCGTTTCTCAAGAGGTAGTTTCCTCGGGAGCGCGTACCGGTGCTCAGAACTCGCCTGAAGTCATCGTGGTGACGGCTACCGAGGCCTCTCGGAAGAGGAGGAGACCCGAGGAGCCGAGTAGCGAGACTTTTGAAGAGGAGGGTTTGGTGCCCAGTGTGATGGACCGACGTTTCGATGCCCCAGGGTTTATTGATCAATACTTGATGCCTGGAACGGAGCCGTTTTTTGATGGCTGTGACGTTTCGTTCCAGGCTAAGTCGGTGTACCGTGCCCTTCTCCGATCTGCCGTTGTTGTTCGAAAAGCCGAGCCCGTGATGGCTCAGGTTGGCTTGTTGGATGAGAAGCTCCGTCACTCCCAGGCTGAGGTGACTAAGCTGAAGGAGGAGCTTGCTGCCGGGGTTGCGAGGGAGAAAGCGGTGAAGTCTTCTGAGGAAGCCGGGGTAGAGATTCTCCGACTTTTCGAGGTTGAGACTTCACTTCTTTCTCAGTTGGCGGAGGAGCGGCAACGAGCTTCCGATGCAGGTTCTCAGGCGGCTGTGCTTCTCAGCGACTTGGAGACTTTGAAGGCCGAGGTCGCTGCCTTGAAGAGGGAGAAGACGGAGTTGCTAGCTAGGAGACGATGAGGGCTCAGGCTTTAGTGCTGGCTCCTGGTGCGGATGTGTCCGTGATGGGGGCCTTCAAGACTGTTCGCGATGGCCAGATTGTCGACCTCGAGTAGCTTCTATCTTTATCTCTTTGGATTTTTCTTTAAACTGTGTTTTGAATATTTTTGGATGGCCAAGGGCCGTGTACTTTGGAACACCGTACTTTCGTTTTAATAGCATTTATTGGCCGTCTGGGCCTTTTTGTATGTTTCGTTGTTATGTTGTTTTTGGGCCGTTCGGGCCTATCGTATATTCCTTTTTGGGCTATTCCGTGTGTATTTTATTTGTTCCCTCGGACCATCGTTTGGTCGATTTTTTGTGGATATCCGCGTGCTCGGGCCTGGGGGTGATCAGTCCCCTAGTTGTGGCCGTGTTTTTGTTCCGTATTTGGGACACTTTAGCGAAATGGAACTAGCTATTTTAATGGAATTTTTATTGAAGGTTGGGCCTCGTTAAAACCCTCCGCTTGTGGCGGGAAAGAGTACCCGAAATTGGAACTTAGATGAAAATATTCAGACTTTAGGAATCGTAAACCGGGAGGATAAGTACTAGAAACATAAAATAGAGGAAAAAGTAAAAATGAAGATAAAGGGGCGACCTATTTAGGTCGGTCTAGGCGTAATATCGTCGCAAGTTGGCGGCGTTCCAGGTCCTGGGGACTTCGTCGCCGTTGAGCCGTTCGAGTTTATACGCTCCTTTTCCGATTACAGCCTTGATTCTGTATGGTCCTTCCCAGTTGGGGGTGAGCTTTCCTTCTCCTGGGGTCGGGGGACCGATATCGTTTCGTCGTAGGACGAGGTCGTCGGCCGCAAATTCTCGTCGGATGACGCCGTGATTATATCTTAGGCTGATTCTTTGTTTGAGTGCTAGCTCTTTGATGTGAGCTATGCTTCTTTCTTCGTCAATGAGGTCTCGTTCTGCTTCTTCGTCGTTACCTCCGACCGTTTTCCTGGGGCTGGGGTCTCCAATTTCTACTGGGATGACTGCTTCTACGCCGTATGTTAATCGGAAAGGCGTTTCCCCCGTGGTCATTTGGGGTGTTGTTCGGTATGACCATAGAACCGACCCTAATTTGTCTGCCCACAGTCCTTTGGCTTCGTCGAGCCATTTCTTGAGTCCTTTAACGATTATTTTGTTTGCGGATTCCACCTGTCCGTTTGTTTGGGGGTGTTCTACTGAGCTGAAGCGATGGGATATGTGTAATCCTTCTAAGAACTCTCTAAATTTTTTGTCGGTAAACTGGGTTCCGTTGTCCGAGATGACGACCTCGAGGATTCCGAATCGGGTGATGATCTGCCGCCAAACGAATTTCCGACACTGGGTCGCCGTTATGGAGGCCAGAGGTTCGGCCTCGATCCATTTGGTGTAGTAATCTATGGCGACAATGAGATATCTGAGTTGGCCGGGTGCTATAGGGAAGGGCCCGACGAGGTCGATCCCTCAAGTGCCGAACGGCCGTTCTGCCGATATGGTGCTGAGTTGGTGTGGGGCGGCTTGGTGGATATTGGCATGTCTTTGGCATTTGTCACAGCTTTTTACTAATTGTATGGAGTCTCGAATGATTGTGGGCCAGAAGTAGCCAGCCCTGATGATTTTTTGGGCTAATGTTTTGCCTCTGACGTGGTGACCGCAGCAGCCTTCGTGGATTTCGCGGAGTATGTACTCCGTGTCCCCGGGTTCGACACATTTGAGTAGGGGTTGCGAGAATCCACGTTTGTATAGTTGTCCTGCTATGATGGTATAGTTGGCGGCTTCCCTTTTTATTCGCTTTCCCTCTTTCGGGTCTGGCGGCAAAGTTCCATCGAGGAGATACTGTAGGATAGGGTACGTCCAGGACTCCCGGTTTGAGGACGTCAGATGAGCGTTGATTGTTGTTGACACAGAAGGCGACCTAACGACCTCCTGAATTAGCGATTTGTTACCGTGTCCCGGTTTGGTACTGGCTAGCTTGGAAAGTAGGTCTGCCCTGGTGTTTCGTTCCCTGGGGACATGTTGTATGGTAATGCTTTCGAACCCTTCTTTCAGTTTGTTTACCTTGGTGAGGTATTGTTGGAGCAGGGGATCTCGTGCCTGGTAGCTTCCGTTGATTTGGGAACTGACTACCTGGAAATCGGTATTTACCTCTAGGGCCTTTGCACCGACTTCCCGGGCTAGGGTCAGGCCTGCTAAGAGGGCCTCGTATTCTGCTTGGTTATTTGATACTGGAAATTCGTATCGTACTGACTGTTCAATTGTGATCCCGTTTTGGTTTTCGAGTATGATTCCGGCGCCTCTGTAAGTGGAGTTTGACGAGCCGTCGACGTGCAGTTTCCATGGTTCGGGGGTGAGCTTTCCCGGAGTCATTTCGGCGATGAAATCGGTCAAGACTTGTGCTTTGATAGCGTTCCGGGGTTTGAACTTGATCTGGAATTGGGATAACTCGATGGACCATGCTAGCATTCTTCCCGCTAGGTCGGGTTTCTGTAATACTTGCTTGACCGCCTGGTCGGTTCGGACCGTCACGGGGTGAGCTTGGAAGTATTGTCGCAGGCGCCGGGAGGCTGTAAGGAGTGCAAAAGCTAATTTTTCTAAGCGTGAATAGCGAGCTTCTGCATCCTGTAAGACTTTGCTTATGAAGTATACGAGTTTTTGCTCCTTTTTCTCGTCTTCTCGGATGAGAGCTGCTGCGAGGGCCTCTTCCGTTATGGAGAGGTACAGGTAAAGCGTTTCCCCTGTTTGAGGTTTGGCGAGGATTGGTGGTTCCGCTAAGACCCTCTTGAAGTGTTGGAATGCTTCTTCGCATTCCGTCTCCCATTTAAAAGGGGCTCCTTTTTTCATTAGTTTGAAGAAAGGGATCGCTTTTTGAGCCGATGCCCCGAGAAAGCGTGATAACGCGGTCAGTCGGCCGGTGAGCTTTTGGATGTCTTTAAGGTTTTTGGGGCTTGTCATCTCGAGGACGGCACGACATTTCTCCGGGTTTGCTTCAACTCCGCGTTGCGTAATCATGAAGCCGAGGAACTTCCCTGCTTCCATTTCGAAGGCGCATTTTGCCGGGTTGAGCCGCATTTGGTGCTTTCGTAGGGTGTTCATTATGACCTTGAGGTCGTCGGTTAGTTGTTCGCCAGATTCAGTCTTGGCGAGCATATCGTCTATGTAGACTTCTAATTTGTTTCCGGACAGGTCTCGAAATATCTTGTTAACAAGTCTTTGATAGGTGGCTCCAGCATTTTTCAAGCCGAAGGGCATCACTGTGTAGTAGTAAGTTCCGTCCGGGGTGATGAACGCTGTTTTTTCTTCGTCTGGTCGGTGCATCGGGATCTGGTTGTAGCCGGAATATGCGTCCATGAAGCTGAGGTATCGGTGGCCGGATGCTGCGTCTACTAATCCGTCGATGTTTGGTAGGGGGAAGGCGTCCTTCGGGCAAGCTTTGTTGAGGTCCGTGTAGTCGACGCACATTCGCCATTTCCCGTTAGATTTCCTTACTAGTACGACGTTGGCTAGCCAGGTCGTGTAGGGGAGTTCCCGGATGAAGTTGGCTTCGAGTAGGGCTTTGACTTGTTTTTTGACTTCGGCGGCTCGGTCTGGTGACATTTTTCGTCTCCTTTGTGCCACTGGCTTAGCTTGGGGGTCCACGGCTAGATGGTGGGACATTAGGTCGGGTTTATTCCCGACATATCGGCTGGTGTAAATGCGAACAGGTCTCTGTTCTGTTTCAGGAGTTGGGAGAGTTCTTCTTTAAGATCGTACGGGAGGTTTCTATTAATGAAGGTGTATTCCTATTTGGTTGGCCCTATTTGTAGCTTTTCCATGTCTCCTTCTGGTTCTGGCCTAGGTTGGCCGTCTTGTCGCGCATCTAGGTCGGCTAGGAATATTCCGGCCGCATCCCGGGATTTTTTCCTTAGGGCTAGGCTGGTGTTGTCGCATTCGGCTGCGACCTCTCGGTCTCCGTGAATGGTACCAACGGAGCCGTCGTCGGTTCTGAACTTCATGAGGAGGTATTTGGTAAAGATGACTGCAGAGAAGTCATTGATTGTTTTTCTTCCGAGAATCACGTTATAGGCTGTGGAGTCTTTTAGGACTACGAATTCAGATAGGATTGTATTTTTCTGATTGCTTGTTCCTATGGTGATGAGGAGGGTAATTGAGCCATCTGGTTTGAGAAAGTTGTCCCCGAGTCCCGTGATGCCGTGGCGGTGTGTTTGGAGGTTGTCGTTGCGGAGCCTGAACTTGTCGAAGGCTCCTCAGAAAAGGATGTTCGAGTCTGCGCCGGTGTCTACCAGTATCCTTCGTACTAGTCCTGTTCCGATTCTGGCTGAGATGACGAAGGGGGCATCTTCAGCCGAGGTGCCGTGTTGGCAGTCCTCTGGTAAGAATGTTATCGTATTGTCAGCCGCGGCGATTGGGGATTGGTTTCTAACGGTCATTACCTTGAGATCTTTTTTCATTGTTAGTTTTGACTTGCTCGATATGTCCTTGCCTGTGATGACGTTCACTATGATGGTCGGGTCTTCCTCTGGGATCTCCCTGGGGGGTTGCTTTTGAGTTCTCGGGTTACGCCCTTCTCTTTCCGGCCACTTGTCTCTCTCCGCGCGTCTCGGTTTTCTGATGATTTTGGCAAATTCCGGGAGTTTGCCATCTCGTATGGCCTGTTCAAGGGCGTCTTTAAGGTCGAAACAATCTTGTGTTTTGTGGCCGTAACCTCGGTGGTAGTCACAGTAGAGGGTTTTGTTGCCTCCCGTCCTTTCTTTGAGTTGTCGGGCTCTTGGGATGATGCCTCGATCTGCTATTTGATGGTATATCTCCGTAATTGGTGCTGTTAGGGGCGTGTAATTAGAGAATTTGCCTATTCTCGGTGGCCGGTTGGTCGGCCTGGGGTGGTCCCGTTGATTCTCTTTGGGTGTTGGGTTATGACGGGGAGCCGAATTGCCGTGTTGGGTGTTGGCGTGCTGCCGCTTGTTGGCAGCGACGACCTGACTGACCTCTTCGTCGTTGATGTAGTCTTTGGCGACGTTCTGGATTTCATGCATGGTCCATACTAGTTTAGTAGTGAGGTGCTTGCGAAAATCTTCATTCATGAGCCCGTTAGTCAGGCAAAGGCTTGCAACGAAATCCGTGAGTCCGTCGACCGTTAAGCATTCATCGTTGAAGCGGTCGAGGTATTTCCTTGTGGATTCTTCTTGCTTTTGTGTGACCCCTAACAAGCTGATGGGGTGTTTGGCTTTGGTGATTCTGGTCGTGAACTGGGCCATGAATTTTCGTGCTATGTCATAGAAGCTGGCTATGGATCCGTTCGGGAGGGCGTTGAACCATTTGATCGCCGGTCCGGCAAGGGTTACCGGGAAGGTTCTGCACCGGACTACGTCGGCCGCTCCTTCTAAGTTCATTCTGGCCTCGAAGGCCGTTAGATGTTTCTGAGGGTCCTTGGTTCCATCATACTTCATGTCGGTGGGTTTGTCGAAACCTTTGGGGAGTTTCGCTCTTAAGATTCTTTCTGTGAAGGGTGTAGCTCCCATTATGGTGTGGTCGTTTCTCGTGCGTTTGGTGTTTCGGTATCTTCGATCCTCGTCCGAATCGTGTTGACAACTTAGATCACGGGAAGCGCTGCGGTTGTGTTTCTTGTTGTATCGCCGTTCCGGCGATTTCTCGTGTCGGTGGTCGCGTGAGGCACTGCGACCATCTCTCCTATCGTGTTGTCGGGTTGGCGACCTGCCGCGGTGGGATCTTAACCTAGAAGTCGCCTGGCTTCCGTGTTCGTTGTTGTGTTTTTCTCTGTTGGTCAGTTTGCCTTCAAGTTCCTGGACCCGGAGGCAGAGATCCTGGATGATCTGTGCCGCTTTGTCCCTAGCTTTCTCAGGAGGTCGCGGGTCTGTGACGACGTGTTCGTTCGTGTGGTGGATAGTACTTGCTATTCTTGCTTGGTTTGTGACTTCCTGGTGTTCTGAGGTCGGACGACGCGGTTGGGAGTCATCCTGGCTTGAAGGGTTTTCCTCCAGGACGCCCTCCATCCGGTTCGACTGTCGCAAGTCCCCACAGACGGCGCCAATGTACAAGATGTCTCTGGTACGGGTTGAGAGGAGGATCGGGAACCTGCGGGTCGAGGCGGATGTCGGACTATTCGAGTAGAGCGGGGGGGAGGTACCTGCAAAGACACTCCGACGCTCAAGTCAGAATGGATCTAACAGGTAGAAAGTGTGAGGAATGAATGATTACCTGGAGGGACCTAAGTCCTCTACTTATAGGTGATGGTGAATATCCTATCTTATCTTATTTAGCTAAGATAAGGGAGACGTTTGAATTCGAAAGTTGGTTAGGGCCGATTTTTGGGCCTTTCGGAGTTTGGACCCGGGGAGCCGAGTAGGGAGCAATCCCGGGTTTAGGATCCATGGGCCGGATCCGTAACAGTTTCTTTCACAACTAGAATTAGCCACCGTATAAACATCAAAACTTGAAAAGATAATGAGTTAAAATAGTCCTCAAATAATCATCATTAAATCAAATTAGTTCTTAAAATGTTATTCATTAACTAAAAAAAGTCCTTAAAAATCTTTTCGAAAATCAAAATGGTCCTCACCTGTTGCATGTCTAAGATAAATGCCCAGTCATATTGTGTGTCACCGAGGTCATTATGGAGAAGTTCCAAGAACCAACTCTAATTGTCTTTGTTCTCAATTTTCACAATTGCATAAGCAATCATGTAAACGTGATTATTAGCATCCTACCCACATGCAGTCAAAATCTGTCTATGTAAATTCTTCAAAAATACCCCATCCAAATTTTTGATCTACTTTTGTCATTTTTAAACTTTTCACTATGATGAAAAATAAATGTGATTGGATGATTTTTCATCTACAAATTAAAAATAACAACAGTGAATCATGAGAGTACACTCTATTTTTCATTATTTTTTTTGTACAATTTATTTATGTTTCAGCAACAAAATTTTAATCACTACTTTAATCTAAAATGAACACCATTTCACCAAATCTTGCCTTTTACATGGACTAAACAAAACAAAAATTTTCTTCTATCCACACACATTGCATTCGGCCATATCAAAACAGAGCATCCATATTTTTTCAACATACAAAATATTTGAACCATTGCAAAACCCTAACAGCAACTACTCCCGGCACAAAAACCCTAACCCGAAATCAACCAACATTCAAAATCAACGAATATGATACCACACATTCATACAAAAAAAAAAAAATAGAGAAAGAACTCACCATGCAAGAGAACTTACCTTTCACCGTAGACGGCGCGTACCACAACAGAAGACTGGTGGCCTTCAGATCACGACGAGGAGGAGCGATCGCAATGCAAACAGCGTGGTTGATTATTGCTTTCACGGCTGATTAGAACAGCTTCTTCTTCTCACTTTGTTTTGGTGACTCTTAGTTGGTTTTGGGTGAATAGGAGAGTCACTTCGGTATATAAGGATTCTTGCAATACGGCGTCGTTTTGGACTTACTTCGGTGTCACTTAACGGTCCACGTGTATTGCTGTTAATGGAATCTGTGAGCCCATAAATGAAAGGACAAAGGTGATTGATGTCAAATTTTTCGAAAACTAATTTGATTAAAAAAAATTTTTGAGGACAAAAATGACGTTCGTGTAATTTTTCGGGGACCAATTTGACCATTAACTCGATATCAATAGATGTATATATTTTATCATCTTTCTTTTGGTAGAAGTGTAATAATTCTTTTAATTTATTAGTGGCCATTTTAATTTAATATTGGAGTTTTGATAGAATAATATTTTTTTAATAGTGTTATTATCTTATATTTAAAAATAATCCGACCTTGTTACTACAAATTAATTTCAGTTGATATATATATAGAATATTTATCATTTTAACTATGTTTTGGTTTTCTTCGTTGCAAGGAGTGAAGTTCAGGTTTAGTGATCATTGATAACTGGCAATAGAACAGAAGATATATTGCTTCTAAGAGTCTGACATATATATATAGTACTCCAGTTTTGCTTTTCTTTCCATTAACACATAATCTACTTTAGGTTTTATGTTTATATATATATAAGGATAATTATTTTGATTAGAGACGAAAAATAATTTTTCATACATTTTACTTAAACTTTTTGTTATAGATGAACTTCTGTTATTTTTAATATGTATCTTATATTTAATATATTTATTTATATAAATAACTAATTTAATAGTTAATTTATAGTATATACGGAATATGGTTGAATAAGATAAAATAATCTTTGGTACATATCGATCGGCCAGCAATATAATAAAAACCTTGTATGCAATAATGCACTAAGAAGGTTAAGAAGATGACCAATGTCCTAAAATATATGCTTCCTCGAAGATTAAGAAGATCATCGACCGAAGCCGGCTTTTAGAATAAAATCCAAACATACATATACCTAAAAACTGGTAATCATTGTTCCATCTTTCTCTACTTCTCCTATATATATTGTGAGACTCATACACCGTCTAAAACCACAACTCAAAATAATTAAGGGATATATATAATAATTGAAGAGAAGAAGAATGGCTAAATCTACAAACATCAGCATTGCTCTGATTTTCTCACTTCTTGTCGTTACAGTTTTCACTGCTGAAAGTCGAGCAGCACCCACTGGTAATAATCTCTGACTTTTTGTCAGTTGTTGCGGATTGACAATGACAAAACAATAAATTTGTGTTAATTGCAGTTTAGTTTGTTAAATATAGATAAATATAGATTTTACCTATAAACAAATGCAATTAATTCTTTTTTTATTATAAAAATTTAATTATAATGCACTAAAATAATTTTATACTTCAATTTAAATATTTAATATTATATAAATAACAATAATTATCTTTTATATTGATTGTGTAAGAATAATTATCAAATAAATAAATATAATTGTATAATTATATATCAAAATTAAATTCTTAATATAATTATAAACATTGTAAGTAAATTAAATTTAAGAGATAAAATAAGATCAATAATGCTAAGGAGACAATAATATAAAGTTATTTTATTTAAAAAAATATTTTTATATAATAAATAAATAAAAATATTTGTATATTATTATATCAAACATAATTAATAAATAATTTTTTTTATGAGATATTTAAATATAAAATTATTTTTTTTAAAAAAATCTCTTAAAAAAACTCAAATTTCAAAAAAAAAAAAAAACTCAATCAAACTTGCATAAATATAAAATCAAGTAATTTAGGCTAGACATATATAAAAATACAAAAATACTATATCAAAATTAGTCATTAAAATTAATTATCAATATATTTGTATATAAATATATATAATTTAATTTATTTTTAATATACCTTTGTATTCCACTGTATATTTTATACTGGTGGTAACTAATTTTAATATACACTTAACATAATTGGTAAAATTATTAGCAGTTGCAGGTCCGGTGTGCAGCAGCTTTCATGGAGTGGAAATAGGGGAGACGTGCGACACCATCGCTTCAAGATTTGAAATGAGCACAGCTGATTTCCTTCAACTCAATCCCAACATCAACTGTAGCACTATGTTTGTGGGTCAATGGGTGTGCGTGGCTGGTCACACGCTTTGACTTGTTCCGTGTCACCTCAGTTGAATAAATGTACAATAAGGAGAGATTGAATTACAAATTTATTATTTTCTCTCCACTTAGAACTGTTGGACTATCCATCACATAAGCTTCAAGTGGTGGTACTATGAATTATCAAGTCAACGCAAAAACAATTTCACTTGTCTTTGTTAATGTACAATTAAAAATGATTCCAAATAACTATTAAAATAAGATATGGCCTAATAATTGTTACGGAACCAGAGGATATCTAACTTCTTGGTTCTTACCAAAAACAAAAGGGTGAGTTTTGGTGAAAACTACATGGTTAGAGAAGATCAAGCTATCATGAGTGTCTGTTGTGTGAGGGGGAAGCAAGTTAGGGAGAAGAAAACCAAGTTGAGAATTGTGGATCTACGATGAAGCTGAGAATGTAGATTGTAGAGATGAGAACAGAGAGAGAAGATCAGATGAGTTTAGCATCGGAAGATAGATTGCTTAATTCTCAATCAATCTTACACCAACTTTCACGTGCTGCTTATATACAACATGCATCAACTAACTTAACAGCCTAACTGTTTTCTAACTAACTTTGCCAGCTGGAATTTCTAATGCTCTCAATAACTAATCAAACTTTAGCTTCTAAAGACATCTACTCAAGTTACATTTAGAGTGCTTTGTTTTCATTTCAAAAAACGAGAAAAATAAAATAGGCAAGTTGTTAAAAAGAATTTGTAATAGACTTACAAGTTAAAAAAATAAACTATTAAGCAAGTTCTTAAAAATTGAAACTCTAGAGGTATTTCATTCTATCAGGATCTACTATTATAATTTTTAGGAACTTGTTCGATATTTGCTTCATATAGTAATTTACTCATGATATCCCTTGATTGACTGCTGATAATTTTGCTGTTCATTCCAAGTTCCATAACTTGATTTACGGATTTTAAATAATCAAGGGTTAGTGTTGTGTATATATGAACTATTCAACCAGTTGGCAAATATGGGAGAAATTTTATATTATGATATCTTCAATTGGTTCGTCTAATTAAGGGGAAATGGCATTCAGGTATTTTATATTATGATATTATGTGTTGGTGGGTCCCCAATCTCAAGTGGGGCCCACACACATATTAAAACAAAAAAAATAAAGAAAGAAAGAAAGTGGCTAAGCCACGGTGTGAGAGAGAGAGAGAGTTGGATCTTTCATTTTAAAAGAAGAAGAAAGAAACAGAGAGCGGCGTCGAAGAGAAGAGAAAATTTGGGGGAAAAGAGCATGCCAACCTTGATCATATTGACTTGGTAAACTTGCTCCATTTCTTATGAAATTTTAGTATGTTATTCCTGGTGTAGAGATGAACATTAGGATATAACTTGTTAGTTATATTGCCTTCTCTTTTGTCTGATTTGAGATACCCACTTTTGTGGAGGGTTTATGTTGATTCCACCAGTTTTGGTGATGTATTTTGTTGATTGTTGAGATGCCCTAGTGTCACTAGGAAGACTGTTTGTGTACCCATTATTCTGATAGTGGAAGATTTTTCTGGACTAGGTCCCGTAGGTTTTTTTGTCCCTCTTTTGGGGGTTTTCCCACGTTAAAATTCTGGTGTCTGATTATTTAATTTCTGCCATTATATTTGCTGCTTGGAGTATCTTTGGTGTTGCCTATTTAATTGCACAGGTTGTGGGAAAATTATTTTTGGTGCTTCCGCTGTTATACAGGTTCTTGTTTTTAAACCTGTGTTGAGTTTTTCCCAACAAAGTGGTATCCAGAGCTTTGGTTGTTTATTTCTGTGCTGATTAAATGGAGGAAAATACTCATGGACCGAATATGGTCAAATTGAATTCCCAAAATTATTCAATTTGGAAGACCCTCATGGAAGATATGCTGTATAGCAAGGACTTGTATGATCCTGTGGAAGGGGATAAATCCAAAGGTACTAAATCCGATGCTGAATGGAAGAAGCTGAATCGGAAGGCAGTTGCTTTGATGAGGCAATGGCTTGATCTTAGTGTGTATCCACATGTTGACACCGAAACGAATGCTGAGAAGATGTGGAACAAATTGAAGGAGTTATATGAGAGAAAGAATGTGCAAAACAAAGCATTCTTGATTAGGAAGCTTGTTAATATGAAGTATGTTGAAGGTAAATCAATGCCGGAGCACTTGAGCATTTTTCAAGAGACAGTGAACCAACTGACAAATAATGAAATCACTTTGAATGATGAGTTGCAAGCCTTGTTGTTGTTGAGCTCTTTGCCTGATAGTTGGGAAGTTCTGGTTGTGACACTGACTAACTCAGCTCCAAAAGGAAAGTTGACATTAGCAATGGTTAAAGAGAGCATGTTGAATGAAGAAGCCAGAAGAAGAGAGCGAGGTTTGACTAATGCCTCCTCCCAGTCAGAAGCACTTGTTTCAGAGTCACGGGGGAGAAGTCAAAGTAGAAAACCTCATAGTTCTGACAGGTCAGAGAGTCGAAGCAAGTCAAGAGGAAAGTACAAGCCAAGAAAGGAGTTCATTTGTCACCATTGTGGCAAGCCGGGGCATATCAAGAGGTATTGTAGATTCTTGAAAAGAGAACAATCAAGGGGAAGAAATGAAGACAAGGGTAAAGATAGTGATAAAGAAACTGCTGCTATTGTTTATGAAGATGTTCTTATCACATATGATGAAAATTATGTGAATCTTGTCTGTGATGATTCCACTTGGATTATGGACTCTGGTGCCTCATGTCATGTCACTCCGAGACGTGAATTTTTCACTTCCTATACTGCCGGAAATTTTGGCAAGATCAAATTAGGAGATAAAGGAGTGTGTGATATCATTGGTATGGGTGATATGTGGCTTGAAACTAATATGGGATGCAAGTTGCAGTTGAAGAATGTTAGGCATGCGCCAGATATGCGGTTCAATCTCATTTCAGTGAAGGCATTGGATCAAGAGGGGTATTGCACTTCCTTTGGTAGTGGAAAATGTAAGATTACCAAAGGGGCTCTCATTGTTGCTAGAGAAGACAATAGTCTTACTACTCTCTACCGGTTGCAAGCAAAGTTGTGCAAAGAAGATGTGAATGTAGCTGATGATTCCTCTTCTGATTTGTGGCATATACGTCTTGGTCACTTGAGCGAGAAAGGACTAAGCGTCTTGGCCAAGAAGCACTCACTTCCAGTGAAAGGTACAACTTTAAATACTTGCACTCATTGTTTTGTTGGGAAGCATGCTAGAGTATCATTTCATAATTCTGGACCTCATAGGAGATCACATGTTCTAGATTTAGTTCACACTGATGTTTGCACTATGGATGCTAAGACACTAGGTGGTGCATCATATTTTGTTACTTTTATTGATGATTATTCTCGAAAAGTGTGGGCTTTTGTTTTGAAATCTAAAGACCAGGTGCTCGGTATCTTCAAACACTTTCATGCAAGTGTTGAAAGAGAAACAGGAAGGAAATTGAAATGTGTTCGAGCAGATAATGGTGGTGAATACAGGGGTCCGTTTGAAGAGTATTGTAAAGGACATGGAATCAAGCTTGAGAAGACGGTTCCTAAGACTCCTCAACATAATGGAGTTGCAGAGAGAATGAATCGCACTATCAATGATAGAGTCAGGTGTATGCTCTCTCATGCAAAGTTGCCTAAATCCTTTTGGGGTGAAGCAATGAGGACTGCAGTAGATTTGATCAACCTTTCTCCTTCTGTTCCACTTAATGGTGATGTTCCAGAGAAAGTTTGGAGAGGGAAAGATGTCTCCTATAGTCACTTGAGAGTGTTTGGCTGTAGAGCTTTTGTTCACATTCCAAGAGATGAAAGGTCTAAACTTGATGGGAAGTCAAAGCAGTGTATCTTCATGGGTTATGGTCATGAAGACTTTGGTTACAGATTATGGGATCCGGTGAGCAAGAAGATAATTAGAAGCCGAGATGTGATTTTTCTTGAAGACCAAACTATTGAATATCTTGAGAAGACAGATAAGCCAACAGTAACTGTTAGACGTTCTGTTGATGATGAACCTGGTCCTTCCACTAGACCTCCTATTGATGGGAGAGATGTACAAGTTGATAATGATGGTGATGATTTGCATGATGAACCTACACCTCAACCTGAGGTGCCAGATGTTGAAGTTCCACCTGAACCACCAGTTGAGCCTGAATTGAGAAGATCTACTAGAGAGCGTCATCCTTCTCAGAAATACTCTCTTCATGAGTATGTGATGAACACTGAGACTGGGGAGCCAGAGAGCTACCAAGAAGCTATGTCTGATGAGCATAAGGAAGATTGGTTGAAGGCCATGCAAGAAGAAATGAAATCCTTGCATGAGAATCATACTTTTGAATTGGTGAAGTTGCCGAAGGGTAAGAGAGCATTCAAGAATAAATGGGTGTTCAAATTGAAAGCAGATGAAAGTGTCTCACGACCAAGGTACAAAGCTCGATTGGTTGTGAAAGGCTTTGAGCAAAAGAAAGGTATTGATTTTGAGGAGATTTTCTCTCCAGTTGTGAAGATGTCCTCTATTCGAGTTGTGCTTGGATTGGCGGCTAGCTTGAATTTAGAGGTTGAGCAGCTTGATGTGAAGACTGCATTCCTTCACGGTGACATAGATAAAGAAATCTATATGGAGCAACCAGAGGGTTTCAAGGTTAAAGGAAAGGAGCATCTTGTATGCAAGTTGAAGAAGAGCTTATATGGGCTGAAACAAGCGCCAAGGCAGTGGTACACGAAGTTTGATTCCTTCATGGAAGCTCATGGGTACAGTAAGACTTCTTCTGATCATTGTGTATATGTTAAGAAATTCTCTGATGGTGATTTTATAATTCTCTTGCTTTATGTTGATGACATGTTGATTGTTGGTCATGACACTAAGAAGATTGAAAGTCTTAAGAAAGACTTGAACAGATCCTTTGCTATGAAGGATTTGGGTCCTGCAAAGAAAATCCTTGGCATGAGTATCACTCGTGATAGGAAGAATGGGAAACTGTGGTTATCACAGCAGAAGTACATTGAGAAGGTTTTAGAGAGGTTTAGCATGAGTAATTCCAAACCTGTCAGTACTCCACTTGCTAGTCATTTCAAGCTGAGTTCGCAGCAATGTCCTACAAGTGAGAAAGAGAAAGCGGAAATGAAGAAGATTCCATATGCATCTGCAGTTGGCAGTTTGATGTATGCTATGGTTTGCACCAGGCCGGATATTGCTCATGCAGTTGGAGTTGTTAGTCGGTTTCTCTCTAATCCTGGCAAGGAACACTGGCAAGCAGTGAAGTGGATTCTCAGATACCTTAATGGTACTTCTAGAGTTTGTTTGTGCTTTGGGAGTGGCCAACCTGTGTTGGATGGTTACACAGATGCAGATATGGCTGGGGATCTTGATTCAAGGAAGTCTACTTCTGGTTATATGATGACTTTTGCAGGGGGAGCTGTGTCGTGGCAATCTCGACTTCAGAAATGTGTTGCTTTGTCTACTACAGAGGCAGAATACATTGCTGTTGTTGAAGCTTCTAAGGAACTCTTGTGGATGAAGAAATTCCTACAAGAGTTAGGCATCAATCAAGAGAAGTTTGTGTTATTTTGTGACAGTCAGAGTGCTATCCATCTCAGCAAGAATCCGACGTTTCATTCTAGATCGAAGCACATAGAGGTGAGGTATCATTGGATACGTCAAGCGCTTGAGATGAAGTCATATGCACTTGAGAAGATCCATACTGATGATAATGGTTCAGATATGATGACTAAGAGTTTACCTGCAGTGAAGTTTGATTCCTGCAAAGAGAAGGCGGGCTTGGTGGAGCAACCTATCCCCACTTGAGTTGGTGAGGGGGAGATTTGTTGGTGGGTCCCCAATCTCAAGTGGGGCCCACACACATATTAAAACAAAAAAAAAAAAATAAAGAAAGAAAGAAAGTGGCTAAGCCACGGTGTGAGAGAGAGAGAGAGTTGGATCTTTCATTTTGAAAGAAGAAGAAAGAAACAGAGAGCGGCGTCGAAGAGAAGAGAAAATTTGGGGGAAAAGAGCATGCCAACCTTGATCATATTGACTTGGTAAACTTGCTCCATTTCTTATGAAATTTTAGTATGTTATTCCTGGTGTAGAGATGAACATTAGGATATAACTTGTTAGTTGTATTGCCTTCTCTTTTGTCTGATTTGAGATACCCACTTTTGTGGAGGGTTTATGTTGATTCCACCAGTTTTGGTGATGTATTTTGTTGATTGTTGAGATGCCCTAGTGTCACTAGGAAGACTGTTTGTGTACCCATTATTCTGATAGTGGAAGATTTTTCTGGACTAGGTCCCGTGGGTTTTTTTGTCCCTCTTTTGGGGGTTTTCCCACGTTAAAATTCTGGTGTCTGATTATTTAATTTCTGCCATTATATTTGCTGCTTGGAGTATCTTTGGTGTTGCCTATTTAATTGCACAGGTTGTGGGAAAATTATTTTTGGTGCTTCCGCTGTTATACAGGTTCTTGTTTTTAAACCTGTGTTGAGTTTTTCCCAACATTATGCTAGTACACATTGCCAGGGAGGAAATTAGTGTGAAATATAAATTTGTAAACTAAGAATATCTTAGGAAAAACAAAATCATAGAATGCTGTCAACAGCTTTTTCACTTGATAAGAGCTAACATTGACATGCTGCTTGTGCATTTCATTTCAAAATGCCTCTGAAACTGACAATTTTTTCTATAGTATGTGTAGACTAGGCACATTTCATGAATGTGCATTTTGGTTATTAAGCTGCTGCTAGAGCTTCATCATCATGAATGGGGAAAAGAAAGGGAGAGAGTCAATTGGTGTTGTTTTGACGTAAAATTCTTATATTTAATCAAATGACATGTTATTTGACATTGTGCTATGACCTCAGGCTGAGGTACGCATATATCCCTGTAGTGAGTTGTTATGGGGTGTCCAAAGTCTCACATCACGTAGTATGGGATGCTTGATGTTGTATATAAGAAGAGTAATTCTTTACCTTTTCTCCTTTCAGAGTCAGTTTTTAAAGTGTGGTTTTCTATTTTTCTTAGATAGTTAATAATGGTTTTGGAACCTTAGTTGTTGGCGCCAAGGAAAGGACTACCTATAAGCTAGATTAAGGTAAATATCAAATACTGATAGCCGGATGAAGATGAAGCTGTAGTTCAGTTGCTGCCATATGCTATATTCCATTTCTAGTAAGGCTGCTTGTTTCTCTTTGGTTGTTCCTTCAGTTTTGGATATAACTTTGAAGAAGTTTGACTATGGAATGATTTAAGTTATTATTTTTTACCCTTCATTTGGTGTAGGTGGATATGTTTTTGACTTGGGTGCCATTGTTCCTTGCATTGATGTTGTCATTATCTTGCCCATGTTTTCTCTTTGACTTTGTGCATACTAGAATCCTGGAACTGCAAATATAGTTCAAGTGAAGATTGAACTGAAGCCTTGGCTGTATCTTAGAATGGGGTCCAGATGCTTGGAAGGAACATACCAGATACATTTTGATTTTGTAGACTTTTATGGTTGCATATATCTCTACAAAGATTTATGATGACATCCATACAACACACACATATACTTGTCTTTATCCTTTGTCTTCAATTCTTGAACTTTATCCCTTTGTGAACCTAAGATGAATAAGTTTCTTGTCTTGTTCTACAAAACTGTCACACAATTCCAAGAATATTAACTTATATTAAACTGATGGCTAATTAAACTATTAGAGCTGGTCTGTTGGTTAGAAATTTGAGTATTTTACATGACGAGTGTACCATATTCTTAAATTTATTTTTATTTTTATTTTAAAAATATTTCTGTTTGTTATCATAGCACAGATATTGTTGTTGGCGTTGACTGAATGGTCCAAATTAAAGCAGCTCAGCAAGACAGCAATATCCCTCTTTTATACTAATCACTATCGATTGGAAAATTTATGAAACCGTGTAACAAAACTTGTTGAATGTTGACCCAAAAAAAAAAGAAAAAAAAAAAGGAAAGAAAGCTACTTTGCAAATAGCAAAGAATCAACCAAAATGGCATTGGAATTCAAATTCCACTCTCTTTTTGAAAAACATAGGATGCCAGAATTTCGACCTAAGTTTGCTATGTAATAATCAAGGTCAAAATGATGTTAAACATTGTTAGGGTGTGGCATTGGTGGGTATGATGGTTCCATGTATGCAATGTGCATAGGCAATGCCGTGGTATGTACTATGGATTTGAAGACCGTGATAAGTGGAAAAAGCTCTGAGAAAATTTAAACAGAGCAAAGACTTAAATTGAAGCCATGAACTCATTCAAACAATTGGACCACAACTTTCCAAAATGAATTATTTATTTATTATTTATTTTTAGGTCTGAAAAATGGCTCATCCTTAAACGTTCTTTGTTAAGTATGAAGTAATGTACACCTTATTAATTCATTAAATTTAAACTCTTCATTTATTATATTTTATTTGAATGGTCTGAATTAAAAAAGGTAACTTGTTAATTAGGTCAACTAATTTTTTTTATAAATTTTAGATTTTTTTCAAGTTTTAGATATTTATTAAACTGAAATCCAAAATAAAAAATATATGAATATTAAAAGTAACATGTTTGTACAAAAAAAAGTAGTTAAATTTTAAAGTTAAAATAAATAATGCATAAAATTGGAGAGGATTTTGGGCATGAGCCCTCCATAGAAAATTATAGTGGAGCTAAAAAGAGACTCCAATACATCAAACTAGGTTTCTTAACAACCCGTTCCAATTTGGGGGAGAATGGCGAAAGGTACCTAGCGAATCAAGGTGTCTCTTTGTCGTCGATGGAGGTCTAATGAAGTCGGTTTGGCCATGAACTTCGTCATCTGAGAATCAGTGCGGCTATGACGTCTTTATGGAGATAGGGTTCTTCTCCATGATCGGTTTTTAAGTAAATTAGTGATTTATGAGAAATTATTTTCAAGCTATTGTTCAAGTAAATTGCTTTTCCAAGGTTCACAAGAACTCAAATAGAATAAGGGTTATTTTTCCGATCTACCCAAATCCTTAATATGAAGACGAAAACAAATTCTTGAAATTGAAATCAATACATTAATTAAAATAAAAGATTAATAGTATCAATCCATAGAATAAACAGAGCTCTTAACTTTAACAGTGAAGGTTTAGTTGCTCATAACTCAGAGAGAAAACTAAGATTCAAAAAAGCTGTAAAGTGCGAATGAGGTGCATAAAAGAGAGAAAGCCTGAAGGGCTGAATCTTTTCCCTTTTATATCTAATCCTAATTAATATAAAATATATTTTTTAAAACTAAATAATATCTTTTCCTATTCTAAAATAAAATAAAGTTTAACTCAAAAAATAAATTAATGATCTAGTGGTTCTTTAGGAAAAAAATGGGGACCATTGCTAGTTGCTGAACCTGGCGCCAAACTTGGGCTGGGCCAAGTTTGGCACCACTCCACCCGTGTCTCACATCATGCAATTCTTCAACCTAGCGCCAAACTTGGCTTTCCAAGGTTCACAAGAACTCAAATAGAATAAGGGTTATTCTTCTAATTTACCCAAATTCTTAATATGAAGAATGAAAACAAACTCTTGTGGCCTTGGTGGTGCCAAAGTTGGGATTCTCCAAGTTTGGCGCCACCAAGAAAGTACAAAAGGGAAGCTTTTTAGTGATCATGGAGCCAAACTTGGAGAATCCCAACTTTGGCACCACCAAGGCCGCACAAAAGGGAAGCTTTTTAGTGATCATGGCACCAAACTTAGAGAATCCCAAGTTTGGCGCCACCAAGACCGTACAATATGGAGAAAAAATGTATACTATTATATATCGTTGGAAAGTTATGGAAGTTATCTTTCCAATGCCACTAGAACTGCGTCAATTGGACCTTCGTAGCTCAAGTTACTTCTGTTAGAGTGTAATGAGGTCAGGGTTGACAGCATCATTTACTTTTTTCATTTTCTTCTACACAAATCCTGTCAAATCCATCCAAATGCTACTTGAAATAAACCAAATTGCACACGAATCAAAGTAGCATTTATAGTGGCTCAAAAATACTTAAATCTTGATTAAACTTAACAAATTCGAATGCAAATTCACTAGAAAAAGATAGGAAAGATGCTCACGCATCACAACACCAAACTTGAATTGTTGCTTGTCCTCAAGCAACCAAAACTAATGTCCGCTTAAGATGTGAATTTGCATGAGAATTGAGTACTCAATTAAGCTCTTGTCTGTCTTAAAGTGGGGTTTATAACATTGAAACTCTGAATAGTTTAAGCATCTCACTATCATTTGAATCTGAAGAACGTCATTGTCATTCGGAATTAGAATCCGGATGGTATTATGAACTCTTTGGCCTTTGACTTCGGATTAATCCTTGAACTCAACAACATTTCTTTCATTCTCTTTTCTTTGGTGCTTTGCACCTTGAGTCTAACCGTGACTTTAAATGATTTGTCTCAAGTTTTACTTGACACAAAAATACCACAAGCACTTAACTGGGGAATTCTCTTTGAGTTATGATTTTTCTTTTAATTACTCCCAGACAGTGGTGCTCAAAGCCTTTGGCATACTCTGTTAGTTGCACTTGATCTCGACTTTTAGTGCTCTGTCTCAAGGGTTGCTTGACATATTCACGCCACAAGCATATGGCTAGGAAAACAACTCTTTGAGCTTTTAATCATACTTGACCTTCCTAGCCATTGATGCTCATAGTCTTGGTCCTTGCTTTTCTTCATTTTCTTTTTGCTGTTTCTTTTGCTTCAAGGATTAAGATTTTGTTTAATTCAGAGAATTCATAATAGTTCTCTAAATTTCTGTTCCTCATGCATCAACATCCTTTGATTCAAATTCAAATATGCATTGTTCATATCATGCATTCAGAATCATAGATAATACCACCATGTTTAAGTAAATAAGACTACTTTTAAACATAACTCAATTTCTCATGCAATACATCACTTCTTTTCTTTTTCTTTTTGGATTCAAGCTCAGTGAGTGGTACATGAGACAAAATTTTCAAACTAAAAACAAATAACAGAATGAAACTAAAACCCAAGAACTGAAAATACTAAAGATCATGCAGACAAACATAATAAACAAAGCCACAGAAAATAGGAGATAACAAAATAAGAACGGAAGGGGGAATAGAATGAAAGAAACTCAACCACCTCAGTTATCCTGGTGGTCATCTCATTCCTTAGGCTGTGCTCCTTCGTAAAGATGATTCGCCTCCCTTTGGTACCATTGACGATAAGATAAACAGAGAGCGCGCTCTACAACACCAAACTTAGAAGTTTGGTTATCCCCAAGTAAAGACAAAATGAAAACAAGGAGGGACATAAAAAGTGCACGAATGAGTAAAAACAAAAAATTATTGCAGAAGAAAAAGAAAATAATAAAAAGGTAAGAGAAGTTAAAATTAATTTTTTTTTTTTGGGAAATTTGGTGGAGCCAAACTTAAAAAAAGTGAAGTTTGGCTCCGCTGATCTCGAATGAATGCAACCTCTTGGCGCCAAACTTGGGTGGGACCAAGTTTAGCGCCCCCTTATAGAGAGTAATATTGATGGTGGTGCCAAACTTGGTGTTTCTCAAGTTTGGCTCCACCCCTTCCATAATTGCTTCCAAGTGACGTCGACTTTGGCGCCAAACTTGGAATTCCCAAGTTTGGCGTAACCCCTCCAGAGAGATTCTTCAATTTGTGGGCATCATGTGGCGCCAAACTTGGTTAGCCAAGTTTGGCGCCACCCTGGTCGTATCTCACTCCTCTAGGGTGTCCGAAATTCTTTTCGATTGCTCTTGTTCCTGTTTTTAACATTCTGCATGACCAAAATATATGTAAAATAAAGAAAAACTACAGAATTATCATTAAGAGATAGATATAAATAAATAAAATAAAATAAAAAATAAACTGAGCTTGAAATTAAAGGATACTATGGTTGGGTTGCACCCAACAAGCGCTTCTTTACCGTCATTAGCTTGACGGTCAGTTCTGCTAAGGTGGAGGTTGATCATAGTGCTTTAACTCCTCCCCTCTCACTGTGAATCTTCTCCCTGTGTTCTCATGAAGTAGCTCAATATGCTCAAAAGTGAGGATTCTATTCACTGTATGAGGTAACACTGGATTACCAGTCAACACCACCTTCATCCCTGGGGAGAAACCTTCAATAATAATCTTCTTATTTCTCCATCTTCTAGGTACTTTCGTCTTGGGAACCTCCTCCTTGGTGGATGATGCATTCCCAACACCAAACTTAGGTTTGATGTCCGGAAAAATTTTGTTGATTGTCACAAAAGGAGGTTTGAGCTGCAGATCTTGTGGTGCATCATCAGGGGGTTCTTGAAGGTTTGGATCAATAAGCTCAGTCTGCATGCACCTCTCCTCTTCACTTGGTGAAGGCATATCTTTGAAGACATGAAAGATCAGTTGATCATCATGTACTCTAAGCACTAATTCACCTACTTCTACATCAAGTAGAGCTCTTCCAGTGGCTAGGAATGGTCTTCCTAAGATTATAGAGGCATTTTCATCCTCCCCCATGTCAAGAATCACAAAATCAGCTGGGAGGAAGGACTTACCCACCTTGACCAAGATCTTCTCCACTATTCCATGTGCATGCTTTAAAGAATTATCTGCCATTTGTAATGCTATCTGGTGCACGAAATTGCAATCACACTTTTTGCAATCCGCACAACTAACCAGCAAGTGCACTGGGTCGTCCAAGTAATACCTTACGTGAGTAAGTGTCGAATCCCACGGAGATTGTTGGCTTGAAGCAAGCTATGGTTATCTTATTAATCTTAGTCAGGATACCAATTATAGTTATCAATTGACTTGCAAATAAACAAGAGAGCATGGATTAAATAATACTTATTATGCAGTAATGGAGAATATGTTGGAGTTTTGGAGATGCTTTGTCTTCTGAATTCCTGGAACATAATGCTTTCTCTCTTTCATACATGCAAGGCTCCTTCCATGGTAAGTTGTATGTAGGGTGTCACCGTTGTCAATGGCTACTTCCCATCCTCTCAGTGAAAATGGTCCAAATGCTCTGTCACAGCACGGCTAATCATCTGTCGATTCTCGATCATGTCAGAATAGGATCCATTAATCCTTTTGCATCTGTCACTACGCCCAACACTCGCGAGTTTGAAGCTCGTCACAGTCATCCAATCCTTGAATCCTACTCGGAATACCACATACAAGGTTTAGACCTTCCGAATTCTCAAGGATGCTGCCAATGGATTCTAGCTTATACCACGAAGATTCTGATTAAGGAATCTAAGAGATACTCATTTAGTCTAATGTAGAACGGAGGTGGTTGTCAGGTACACGTTCATGGGTTGAGAATGGTGATGAGTGTCACGGATCATCACCTTCTTCATATTGAAGCATGAATGAACATCTTAGATAGGAACAAGCGTGTTTGAGTAGAAAACAGAAATAATTACATTAATTCATCGAGACGCTGCAGAGCTCCTCACCCCCAACAATGGAGTTTAGAGACTTATGCCATCACAAAGTATAAAGTTCAGATCTAAAAATGTCATGAGATACAAAATAAGTCTCTAAAAGTTGTTTAAATACTAAACTGATAACCTAGGTTTACAGAAAATGAGTAATCTAAGATAGATAGTGTAGAAATCTATTTCTGGGGTCCACTTGGTGTGTGTTGGAGCTGAGACTTAAGCTTCTCACATGCATGAGCTGTTTCTGGAGTTAAACGCCAGGTTGTAACCTGTTTCTGGCATTTAACTCTAACTTGCAACCTGTTTCTGGCGCTGAACGCCAGAATGCAACATGGAACTGGCGTTAAATGCCAGTTTACGTCATTTATCTTCATACAAAGTATGGACTATTATATATTTCTGGAAAGCCCTGGATGTCTACTTTCCAACCCAAATGAGAGCGCGCCAATTGGACTCCTGTGGCTCCAAAAAATCCATTCCAAGTGCAGGGAGGTCAGAATCCAACAACATCAGCAGTCCTTTTTCAGCCTGAGTCAGATTTTTGCTCAGCTCCTTCAATTTCAGCCAGAAAATACCTAAAATCACAGAAAAACACAAAAACTCATAGTAAAGTCCAGAAATATGATTTTTGCCTAAAAACTAATAAAAATATACTAAAAACTAACTAAAACATACTAAAAACTACATGAAATTACCCCCAAAAAGCGTATAAAATATCTGCTCATCACAACACCAAACTTAAACTGTTGCTTGTCCCCAAGCAACTAGATAAATAAAATAGGATAAAAAGAAATCAAGAAGCAATAGTATCTCAGAGTTTTAAGTGAAGCTCAGATTCTAATTAGATGAGCGGGGCTAGTAGCTTTTTGCTTTCGAACAGTTTTGGCATCTCACTTTATCCTTTGAAATTCAGAATGATTGGCATCCATAGGAACTCAGAATTCAGATAGTATTATTGATTCTCCTAGTTTAGTATGTTGATTCTTGAACATAGCTACTTGATGAGTCTTGGTCGTGGCCCTAAGCACTTTGTTTTCCAGTATTACCACCGGATACATAAATGCCACAGACACATAACTGGGTGAACCTTTTCAGATTGTGACTTAGCTTTGCTAAAGTCCCCAATTAGAGGTGTCTAGAGTTCTTAAGCACACTCTTTTGCCTTGGATCACGACTTTAACCACTCAGTCTCAAGTTTTTCACTTGGACCTACATGCCACAAGCACATGGTTAGGGATAGCTTGATTTAGCCACTTAGGCCTGGATTTATTTTCTTGGGCCCTCCTATCCATTGATGCTCAAAGCCTTGGATCCTTTTCACCCTTGTCTTTTGGTTTAAAGGTCTATTGGCTTTTTCTACCTCTTTTGCTTTTTTTTTCACTGCTTTTTCTTGCTTCAAGAATTAATTTCATGATTTTTCAGATCAGCAATAATATTTCTCTTGTTCATCATTCTTTCAGGAGCCAACAATTTTAACATTCATAAAATTCACTATAAAAAATATGCACTATTCAAGCATTCATTTAGAAGACAAAAAGTATTGCCACCACATATAAATAATTAGAATTTTCCTTATTAAGAACTCGAAAAAATATTGCCTTTTTATTCTAAAAATCAACTATTTTATTCATGTTTGATGATGATGAGAAAAATAAATTATAGCTTAATTGGAGATAAAATCAAAATAGAGATACTAATTACTACTACTTCATCTATAACTTCTAAGGTAAATTCCTAATAAGAACAATTATCACAGAGTTAAAACTAAGATTAGGACTCAACAACCTTTGTTTTGGGAGGTGGATGCTCCTTTAATCTGTGGGGTGCTTGGCCCTTCAAGAGACAGCTTCTGACGCTTTAGTTCCCTCAGTTCACGCCCTTGTTCTTCTTGATCCTTAAGCAGTTTTGGTGCACGAAATTGCAATCACACTTTTGCAACCCCGCACAACTAACCAGCAAGTGCACTGGGTCGTCCAAGTAATATCTTACGTGAGTAAGGGTCGATCCCACGGAGATTGTCGGCTTGAAGCAAGCTATGGTTATCTTGTAAATCTTAGTCAGGATATCAAAAATTGTCAGGGTTGATTGTGAAAAGCAAAAGAACATGAAATAAGTACTTGTTATGCAGTAATGGAGAATAGGTTGAGGTTTTGGAGATGCTCCATCTTCTGAATCTCTGCTTTCCTACTGTCTTCTTCATCAAACACGCAAGGCTCCTTCCATGGCAAGCTGTATGTAGGGTTTCACCGTTGTCAATGGCTACCTCCCATCCTCTCAGTGGAAATGTTCAACGCACCCTGTCACGGCACGGCTATCCATCTGTCGGTTCTCAATCAGGCCGGAATAGAATCCAATGATTCTTTTGCGTCTGTCACTAACGGCCCGCCCTCAGGAGTTTGAAGTTCGTCACAGTCATTCAATCATTGAATCCTACTCAGAATACCACAGACAAGGTTTAGACCTTCCGGATTCTCTTGAATGTCGCCATCAATTCTAGCTTATACCACGAAGATTCTGATTAGAGAATCCAAGAGATATCTACTCAATCTAAAGTAGAACGGAGGTGGTTGTCAGGCACGCGTTCATAGTTGAGAATATGATGAGTGTCACGGGTCATCACATTCATCCGGGTTAAGAGCAAGTGATATCTTAGAACGGAAGCAAGCATGATTGAATAAGAAACAGTAGTAATTGCATTAATCCATCAAGACACAGCAGAGCTCCTCACCCCCAACCATGGGGTTTAGAGACTCATGCTGTAGGAAGTACACAAAGAAACGTGTAAAGTGTCATGAGGTACAGATACAATGTCAAAAGATCCTATTAATAGTGAACTAGTAACCTAGGGTATACAGGAATGAGTAAATGACGTAAAAATCCACTTCTGGGTCCACTTAGTGTGTGCTTGGGCTGAGCATTGAAGCTTTCATGTGTAGAGACCTTTTCTGGAGTTAAACGCCAGCTTTCATGCCAGTTTGGGCGTTTAACTCCAATTTTTATGCCAGTTCCAGCGTTAAACGCTGGAAATTCTGAGGCTGATTTGCAACGCCGGTTTGGGCCATCAAATCTCGGGCAAAGTATGAACTATTATACATTGCTGGAAAGCCCAGGATGTCTACTTTCCAATGCCGTTGAGAGCGCGCCAATTGGGCTTCTGTAGCTCCAGAAAATCCACTTCGAGTGCAGGGAGGTCAGAATCCAACAGCATCTGCAGTCCTTTTCAGTCTCTGAATCAGATTTTTGCTCAGGACCCTCAATTTCAGCCAGAAAATACCTGAAATCACAGAAAAACACACAAACTTATAGTAAAGTCCAGAAAAGTGAATTTTAATTAAAAACTAATAAAAATATACTAAAAACTAACTAAATCATACTAAAAACATACTAAAAACAATGCCAAAAAGCGTATAAATTATCCGCTCATCACAACACCAAACTTAAATTATTGCTTGTTTCCAAGTAACTGAAAATCAAAATAGAATAAAAAGAAGAGAATATACTATAGACTCCAAAATATCAAAGAAACATAGTTCCAATTAGATGAGCGGGACCAGTAGCTTTTTGCTTCCGAACAGTTTTGGCATCTGATCTCACTTTATCCTTTGAAGTTCAGAATGATTGGCATCTTTAGGAACTCAGAACTCAGATAGTGTTATTGATTCTCCTAGTTAAGTATAATGATTCTTGAACATAGCTAGTGTATGAGTCTTGGCTGTGGCCCAAAGCACTCTGTCTTCCAGTATTACCACCGGATATATACATGCCACAGACACATAATTGGGTGAACCTTTTCAGATTGTGACCCAGCTTTGCTAGAGTCCCCAATTAGAGGTGTCCAGGGTTCTTAAGCACACTCTTTTTGCCTTGGATCACAACTTTATTTCTTTCTTTTTCTTTCTTTTTTCTTTCTTTTTCTTTTTTTTTTCGATTTTTTTTTGTATTCACTGCTTTTTCTAGCTTCAAGAATCAATCTGATGATTTTTTTTAGATCCTCAATAACAGTTCTCTTTTTCCTTCATTCTTTCAAGAGCCAACAATTTTAACATTCTCAAAGCAACAAATTCAAAAGACATATGCACTGTTCAAGCATTCATTCAGAAAACAAAAAGTATTGTCACCACATCAAACTAATTCAACTAGTTTCAAGGATAAGTTCGAAATCCTGTACTTCTTGTTCTTTTGTGATTAAAGCATTTTTCATTTAAGAGAGGTAATGGATTCATAGGACATTCATAGCTTTAAGACATGAATTCTAAATTTTATTAATTATGAATTAAGAACAAGACTCAAAAATAGATATAAGATGAGACTAAAAATAGAAAACAAAAATTTAAATAGGCTCCTAATGATAGAGGTTTTTCACAGAGTTAGGACTCAACAACCTTGATTTTGAGAAGTGGATTCTCCCTCAAATTGAGGGGAGAACTTTTGGCGTTTCAGTTCTTGAAGTTCACGCCCCTGCTTCTCTTGTTCCTTCAGCAATTTGCAGAGCATGCAGTTCTGATTCTGCTGTTCTTCCTTAAGTTGCTCCATAGTCTCTTGCAACTTGGTGATAGATGCTTCTAGGCTGGCCCAGTAGCCAATTTCAGGAAATTCAGGGAGGAACTCCTGCGCCCTCCTTTTGATAGAGTTGTCTTGCATTTGTCCTTCCATTGACTTCTTGGTGATTGGATGTTCAATGGGTATGAATTCATCTACTCCCATCTTTACCCCAGCCTCTTTACAGAGCAAGGAGATCAAGCTTGGGTAAGCCAGTTTGGCTTCAGTGGAATTCTTATTTGCAATTGTGTAGATCTCACAAGCAATCACATGATGAACCTCCACTTCTTTTCCAAGCATAATGCAATGAATCATCACTGCTCTCTTGATAGTGACCTCAGAACGGTTGCTAGTGGGCAATATGGAACGCCCAATAAAGTGTAGCCAACCTCTTGCAATTGGTTTGAGGTCTCCCCTCTTGAGTTGGTTTGGGACACCCTTTGAATTGGTTATCCACTTAGTTCCAGGGAGGCATATGTCCTCTAGAACTTGATCCAACCCTTTATCTGCTCTCACCATTCTCCTATTAAAGGATTCAGGATCATCTTGCAGTTGAGGCAATTTGAAGATTTCTCTTATTTTGTCCAGATGGAAGTACATAACTTTCCCTCTGACCATGGTTCTGTAAGTATGGTAAGCGGTTCCAGTCATTCTCTGCTTATCTGTTAGCCACAGATTTGAGTAGAATTCCTGAACCATATTCCTTCCAACCTTTATCTCAGGATTGGTTAGAACTTCCCATCCTCTGTTTCGGATTTGCTCTTGGATCCCCGGGTATTCATCTTCTTTCAGATCAAATTTTACTTCCGGGATCACTGACCTCAGGCCCATTATTTTGTGATAATGGTCTTCATGTTCTTTGGTTAAGAACTTCTCTTGATTCCAAAGATTCTTTGGATTATTCTCTTTCTTTCCTCTTAAATTGGTTTGTTTTCCCTTAGGAGCCATGATCTTGATGAATCTTGGCTTTAGTGATCACGGAAAAGCACACCAAACTTAGAGATTTGCTTGTCCTCAAGCAAAAGAAAGGAAGGAGGAAAGAGAGGAGGAGAGCAAATTCGAATGGTGTGGGGGAATGGTGAGGCCGAACGTGTTTTTATAAGGGGGGGGAGGAGATTTCGAAAGAAATTGAAAGGAGATTTGAGAAGATATGGAGAGAATTTGAGAGAAGGGTAAGTTTTTGAACAAGATTTGGGATTGATTTGAGAGAGATTTGAAGAATGATTTTAATTTTTTTTTTGAGGATTTGAAAGTGAATGATGAAAGGTTGAGATGGGTTCATGTGGAAAAGTATGGGTAAGAAAAGGAAAGTTTGAAGAAAATTTGATTGGAAAACAAAATCTTGGTCCCCCACCTTTCTGGCGTTAAACGCCCAGAATGGCATCCATTCTGGCGTTTAACGCCCATTTGTTGCCCATTGTGGGCGTTTAACGCCCAGCCAGGTGCCCTGGCTGGCGTTAAACGCCAGAATTCCCTTTATCACTGGGCGTTTTGCTAAACGCCCAAGATGCTGCACACCTGGCGTTAAACGCCCAGAATGGTGCCCATTCTGGCGTTTAACGCCCAAAATGGCACCTCTACTGGCGTTAAACGCCCAGAATGGTGCCCATTCTGGCGTTTAACGCCCAAAATGCCCCTTACTGGCGTTTTTTCGCCAGTAAGCTCTTTTTCTCTGCTTTTTGCGCTGAATCCTTCTGTAACTCTGTGAATTCCTTCATTTTTGATACTTGCCTTTGTAAAAACAAAACATGTAACCTGCTAATGACTGGGTTGCCTCCCAGCAAGCGCTTCTTTACTGTCTTTAGCTGGACCTTTACTGAGAATCACTCAAGTCTCAGTTTTGAGCATTCCTGCTCAAAATTGCCTTCAAGATAATGCTTGATTCTTTGCCCATTAACAATGAACTTTTTGTCAGAATCAATATCCTGAAGTTCAACATATCCATATGGTGACACTCCTGTAATCACATACGGACCCCTCCACCGGGATTTAAGTTTTCCTGAAAATAATCAGAGCCTAGAGTTGAAGAGCAGAACTTTTTGTTCTGGCTCAAAGACTCTGGTTGACAACTTCTTGTCATGCCACTTCTTTGCCTTTTCCTTATAAATTTTTGCATTTTCAAAGGCATTGAGTCTGAACTCCTCTAGCTCATTTAGCTGGAGCAATCTTTTTTCACCAGCTAACTGAGCATCCATATTTAGGAATCTGGTTGCCCAGTAGGCTTTATGTTCCAGTTCCACGGGCAGATGACAGGCCTTCCCATACACCAGTTGGTATGGAGAGGTTCCTATAGGAGTCTTGAATGCTGTTCTGTATGCCCACAGAGCATCATCCAAACTCTTTGCCCAATCCTTTCTTCGGGCTATCACAGTCCGTTTTAGGATTCTTTTTAGTTCTCTGTTAGAGACTTCAGCTTGCCCATTTGTCTGTGGATGATACGGAGTTGCCACTTTGTGGCTAATTCCATATCTGACCATAGCAGAGTATAGCTGTCTATTGGAGAAATGAGTGCCCCCGTCACTGATTAGTACTCTGGGAACACCAAACCTGCTGAAGATGTGTTTCTGGAGGAATTTCAGCACGATCTTGGTATCATTAGTGGGTGTAGCAATTGCTTCTACCCACTTAGATACATAGTCCACTGCCACCAGAATGTAAGTGTTTGAGTATGATGGTGGGAATGGACCCATGAAGTCAATTCCCCATACATCAAACAATTCTATCTCTAATATCCTTTGTTGAGGCATGACATATCCGTGAGGCAAGTTACCAGCTCTTTGGCAACTGTCACAGTTACGCACAAACTCTCGGGAATCTTTATAGAGAGTAGGCCAGTAGAAGCCACATTGGAGGACTTTAGTGGCTGTTCGCTCACTTCCAAAATGTCCTCCATACTGTGATCCATGGCAATGCCATAGGATCCTTTGTGCTTCTTCTCTGGGTACACATCTGCGGATCATTCCGTCTGCACATCTCTTAAAGAGATATGGCTCATCCCATAGGTAGTACTTGGCATCTGAAATTAATTTCTTTCTTTGCACTCTGCTGTACTCCTGGGGTATGAACCTCACAGCTTTATAGTTTGTAATATCTGCAAACCATGGAGCTTCCTGAATGGCAAAGAGTTGCTCATCTGGGAAAGTCTCAGAGATCTCAGTAGAAGGGAGGGACGTCCCAGCTACTGGTTCTATTCGGGACAGATGATCAGCTACTTGGTTCTCTGTCCCTTTTCTGTCTCTTATTTCTATATCAAACTCTTGCAGAAGCAACACCCATCTTATAAGCCTGGGTTTTGAATCCTGCTTTGTGAGTAAGTATTTAAGAGCAGCATGGTCAGTGTACACAATCACCTTTGATCCCACTAGATAAGATCTAAACTTGTCAATGGCATAGACCACTGTAAGTAATTCTTTTTCTGTGGTTGTGTAATTCTTCTGTGCATCATTTAGAACACGGCTGGCATAATAAATGACGTGCAGAAGCTTGTTATGCCTCTGTCCCAACACTGCACCAATGGCATGGTCACTGGCATCACACATTAATTCAAATGGCAATGTCCAATCTGGTGCAGAGATGACTGGTGCTGTGACCAGCTTAGCTTTCAGGGTCTCAAACGCCTGCTGACACTGTGTGTCAAACACAAATGGCGTGTCAGCAGCTAGCAGGTTACTTAAAGGTTTTGCAATTTTCGAAAAATCCTTTATGAACCTTCTGTAGAATCCCGCATGCCCCAGAAAGCTTCTGATTGCCTTAACATTGGCAGGTGATGGTAATTTTTCAATTACCTCTACCTTTGCCTTATCCACCTCTATTCCCCTGCTTGAAATTTTGTGCCCAAGGACAATTCCTTCAGTCACCATAAAGTGACATTTCTCCCAGTTTAAAACTAGGTTAGTCTCTTGGCATCTTTTCAGGACAAGTGCTAGGTGATTAAGACAGGAGCTGAATGAGTCTCCATATACTGAGAAGTCATCCATGAAGACTTCCAGGAATTTCTCCACCATATCAGAGAAGATGGATAACATGCATCTCTGAAAGGTTGCAGGAGCATTACACAGACCAAAAGGCATCCTCCTGTAGGCAAACACGCCAGAAGGGCAAGTAAATGTCGTTTTCTCTTGGTTCTGAGGATCTACTGCAATTTGGTTGTAACCTGAATAGCCATCCAAAAAGCAGTAATAATCATGACCAGCTAGTCTTTCTAGCATTTGGTCTATGAATGGTAAAGGAAAATGATCCTTTCTGGTGGCTGTATTGAGCCTTCTGTAGTCAATACATATACGCCACCCTGTGACTGTTCTTGTAGGAACCAGTTCATTTTTTTCATTATGAACCACTGTCATGCCTCCCTTTTTGGGGACAACTTGGACAGGGCTCACCCAGGGGCTATCAGAAATAGGATAAATAATCCCAGCCTCTAGTAATTTAGTGACCTCTTTCTGCACCACCTCCTTCATGGCTGGATTTAGCCTCTTCTGTGGTTGGACCACTGGTTTGGCATTATCCTCCAACAGGATCTTGTGCATGCATCTAGCTGGGCTAATGCCCTTAAGATCACTTATGGACCACCCAAGAGCTGTCTTGTGTGTCCTTAGCACTTGAATCAGTGCTTCCTCTTCCTGTGGATTCAAAGCAGAGCTTATGATCACTGGAAAAGTGTCACCCTCTCCCAGAAATGCATACTTCAGGGATGGTGGTAGTGGTTTGAGTTCAGGTTTGGGAGGCTTATCCTCCTCCTGAGGAATTTTCGAAAATTCCTTTGTTTCCTGTGGTTCTTTTTGATCAGGCTGAGTATCCTTGAAGATGTCTTCAAGCTCTGATTCTAGGCTTTTAGTCATATTGATCTCTTCCACTAAAGAGTCAATAATGTCAGCGCCCATGCAGTCATTTGGTGTGTCTGGATGCTGCATAGCTTTCACAGCATTCAACTTGAACTCATCCTCATTGACTCTCAGGGTTACTTCCCCTTTTTGTACATCAATGAGAGTTCGTCCAGTTGCTAGGAAAGGTCTTCCTAGAATGAGAGTTGCACTCTTGTGCTCCTCCATTTCCAGCACCACAAAGTCAGTTGGAAAGGCAAATGGCCCAACCTTGACAATCATATCCTCTATTATGCCTGATGGATGTTTAATGGAGCCATCAGCAAGTTGGAGGCATATCCGGGTTGGTTTGACTTCTCCAGTCAACCCAAGCTTTCTGATAGTGGATGCAGGTATTAGATTGAAGCTTGCTCCAAGATCACATAGGGCTGTCTTGGTGCAAGCACCTTCTAATGTGCATGGTATCATAAAGCTTCCTGGATCTTGAAGCTTTTCTGGTAAGCTTTTCAGAATGACTGTACTGCATTCTTCAGTGAGAAATACTTTTTCAGTTTCTCTCCAATCCTTCTTATGACTTAAGATCTCTTTCATGAACTTAGCATAAGAAGGTATTTGCTCAAGTGCCTCTGCAAACGGAATCTTTATTTCAAGAGTCCTTAGATAATCTGCAAAGCGGGCAAATTGCTTATCTTGCTCCGCTTGGCGGAGTTTCTGAGGATAAGGCATCTTGGCTCTATATTCTTCAACCTTAGTTGCTGCAGGCTTGTTCCTTACAGAAGTGGTTGAAGAATCCTTTTTAGAGGGATTACTGTCAGCACTCTCAGGTGTCTGATCCTCCCTTGGCGTCTGAACGCCAGGATTGGGTGGAAAATGGGCGTTAAACGCCAACTTTTCCCCCCTTTTTTGGCGTTTGAACGCCAGAACTGGGCAGGGAATGGGCATTTAACGCCAGCTTTCCCTCCCTTCCTGGCGTTTGAATGCCACTAGCATTCCTCTCTGGGCTCTTACTATCCTCAGAGGGATTTTGAACAGTGGTTTGGTTATCCTCTGTCAATTGTTCCTCATTTGACTTTTTACTCTTTTGAGTGGTGTTGTTCAGTGTCTTCCCACTCCTCAGTTGAACAGCTTGACACTCTCTTGTTATCTGTTTAGATATCTGCTGTTTTGCTTGATTCAACTGCAGTTCTATGTTCTTATTAGCAACTTTAGTTTCATGGAGCATCTCTTTAAATTCTGCTAACTGTTCTGTCATCAGGAGCAATTGTTGATTAAGCTCAATCATCTGTTCTTGAGGATTAGGATCAGTGACTACTGCCCTGACTTCCTCTTTTGGAGAGAACTCATTGCTAGAGTATAAATATTGGTTTCTAGCAACAGTGTCTATAAGCTCTTGAGCCTCTTCAATTGTCTTCCTCATGTGTATAGATCCACCAGCTGAGTGGTCTAAAGACATCTGAGCTTTTTCTGTAAGCCCATAGTAGAAGATGTCTAACTGTACCCACTCTGAAAATATTTCAGAGGGGCATTTTCTTAACATACCTCTATACCTCTCCCAGGCATTATAAAGGGATTCATTATCCTCTTGTTTAAAGCCTCGGATGTCCAGCCTTAGCTGTGCCATCCTCTTTGGAGGGTAAAAATGATTCAGGAATTTGTCTGATAACTGTTTCCATGTCTTTATGCTTGCTGTAGGTTGGTTATTAAACCACCTTTTAGCTTGATCTTTTACAGCAAATGGAAACAGTAATAGTCTGTAGACATCCTGATCCACCTCTTTATCATGTACTGTGTCAGCAATTTGTAAGAACTGTGCCAGAAACTCAGTAGGTTCTTCCTGTGGAAGACCGGAATACTGGCAATTTTGCTGCACTATGATAATGAGTTGAGGATTTAGCTCAAAGCTGCTTGCTTTGATGGGAGGTGTACAGATGCTACTCCCATATGCAGCTGTAATGGGGTTGGCATATGACTCCAGAGTCCTTCTGGACTGATCAATCCCACTTAGGTCCATAATGGATAAAGGGAAATGATATGGATTGCAAATAGATAAATTTTGTTTTTTTTTTTTGAATTATCCGAAAAAAATAAAATAAAACAGAAGGAAAATAAAAATAAAAATTCGAAAATAAAAAAAAGAAAATAAGATCAAAGCAAATTGAGAACTGAATCAATTAGTTAATTAAAAAGATTTTGAAAACAGCAATTAAGAAGATATGATTGAAAAATTTTATGAAAAAGATTTGAATTTTGAAATGAGGAAAGAGAAAAACAACAAAATGACACCAAACTTAAAATTTCTAGAAAATCAAACACTAATTTTCGAAAATTTTAAGGGAAAAACACAAAAAGGACACCAAACTTAGAATTTTTACGGATCAAAAAGGGACTAAAGGCATGCAAATTCGAAAATTAAAAGAAAAACAAAAGCATGTAATTGACACCAAACTTAAAATATGAAACTAGACTCAACTAAAAGACTCTAAACCAACAAAAATAAAACAGTCCTAATCTAAGCAACAAGATAAGCCGTCAGTTGTCCAAACTCGAACAATCCCCGGCAACGGCGCCAAAAACTTGGTGCACGAAATTGCAATCACACTTTTGCAACCCCGCACAACTAACCAGCAAGTGCACTGGGTCGTCCAAGTAATACCTTACGTGAGTAAGGGTCGATCCCACGGAGATTGTCGGCTTGAAGCAACCTATGGTTATCTTGTAAATCTTAGTCAGGATATCAGAAATTGTCAGGGTTGATTGTGAAAAGAAAAAGAACATGAAATAAGTACTTGTTATGCAGTAATGGAGAATAGGTTGAGGTTTTGGAGATGCTCCATCTTCTGAATCTCTGCTTTCCTACTGTCTTCTTCATCAAACACGCAAGGCTCCTTCCATGGCAAGCTGTATGTAGGGTTTCACTGTTGTCAATGGCTACCTCCCATCCTCTCAGTGGAAATGTTCAACGCACCCTGTCACGACACGGCTATCCATCTGTCGGTTCTCAATCAGGCCGGAATAGAATCCAATGATTCTTTTGCGTCTGTCACTAACGCCCCGCCCTCAGGAGTTTGAAGTTCGTCACAGTCATTCAATCATTGAATCCTACTCAGAATACCACAGACAAGGTTTAGACCTTCCGGATTCTCTTGAATGCCGCCATCAATTCTAGCTTATACCACGAAGATTCTGATTAGAGAATCCAAGAGATATCTACTCAATCTAAAGTAGAACGGAGGTGGTTGTCAGGCACGCGTTCATAGTTGAGAATATGATGAGTGTCACGGGTCATCACATTCATCCGGGTTAAGAGCAAGTGATATCTTAGAACGGAAGCAAGCATGATTGAATAAGAAACAGTAGTAATTGCATTAATCCATCAAGACACAGCAGAGCTCCTCACCCCCAACCATGGGGTTTAGAGACTCATGCTGTAGGAAGTACACAAAGAAACGTGTAAAGTGTCATGAGGTACAGATACAATGTCAAAAGATCCTATTAATAGTGAACTAGTAACCTAGGGTATACAGGAATGAGTAAATGACGTAAAAATCAACTTCTTGGTCCACTTAGTGTGTGCTTGGGCTGAGCATTGAAGCTTTCATGTGTAGAGACCTTTTCTGGAGTTAAACGCCAGCTTTCATGCCAGTTTGGGCGTTTAACTCCAATTTTTATGCCAGTTCCAGCGTTAAACGCTGGAAATTCTGAGGCTGATTTGCAACGCCGGTTTGGGCCATCAAATCTCGGACAAAGTATGGACTATTATACATTGCTAGTAAGCCCAGGATGTCTACTTTCCAATGCCGTTGAGAGCGCGCCAATTGGGCTTCTGTAGCTCCAGAAAATCCACTTCGAGTTCAGGGAGGTCAGAATCCAACAGCATCTGCAGTCCTTTTCAGTCTCTGAATCAGATTTTTGCTCAGGACCCTCAATTTCAGCCAGAAAATACCTGAAATCACAGAAAAACACACAAACTCATAGTAAAGTCCAGAAAAGTGAATTTTAATTAAAAACTAATAAAAATATACTAAAAACTAACTAAATCATACTAAAAACATACTAAAAATAATGCCAAAAAGCGTATAAATTATCCGCTCATCAAGTTTGCAAAGCATGCTATTTTGATTTTACTATTCTTCCTTTAGTTGCTCCATAGCTTCTTGCAAATTAGTGGCAGATGCTTCAAGGTCCTCCCAGTATTCAATTTGAGGAATTTCCGGGAGGAACTCCCGTGCTCTCCTCTTGATGGGGTCGTCTTGCACCTGTTCTCCCTCTATTGACTTTTTGGTGATTGGTCTTTCAACTGAGATTTACTCAGTTACTCCCATCTTCACCCCAACATCTTTACATAGCATAGAGATTAAGCTTGGATAAGCCAATTTGGCATCTTTGGAGTTCTTGTTTGCAATTATGTAAAGTTCACATGAAATCAGCTGATGAACTTCCACTTCTTTTCCCAACATAATGCAATGGATCATTACTACTCTTTTAATGGTGACTTCAGAGCGGTTGCTTGTGGGCAGTATAGAATGCCCAATGAAGTCTAGCCAGCCTCTGGCGACTGGTTTGAGATCTTTTCTCTTGAGTTGATTTGGGACACCATTTGTGCTGGTTGTCCACTTGGTTCCAGGGAGGCATATGTCCTCTAGAATCTTGTCCAAGCCCTTATTTGTTCTCATCATTCTCATATTAAAGGAGTCTGGGTCATCTTTCAGCTGGGGTAGCTTAAATATCTCCCTGATTTTGTCAGGGTGGATGTGAACAATCTTTCCTCTGACCAAGGTCCGATAGTCATAGAGGACAGTTCCAGATATTCTCTGCCTGTCTGTTTGCCACAGATTAGCGTAGAATTCTTGAACCATGTTTCTTCCCACCTTTGTTTCAGGATTAGCTAGTACTTCCCAGTTTCTGTTTCGAATTAGCTCTTGGATCTCCGGATATTTGTCTTCTTTCAGATTGAATTTAACTTCCGGGATCACTGACCTTAGACCCATTATTTTGTAGTAATGGTCTGAATGTTCTTTGATTAAGAACTTCCCTTGATTCAATTGTGGTTTTGGAATATTCTCTTTCTTGCCTCTTGGAGTGGTTTGTTTTCCTTTAGGGGCCATGATCTTAGTGGGTATGGCTTAGTGATCACGGATAAACACACCAAACTTAGAGGTTTGCTTGTCCTCAAGCAAAGGAAAGGAAAGAAGAGGGATAGAAGGAGAGCTAATTTTCGAATTGTGGAGGAGAAAAGAGAGGCCGAACGTGGATTTAAAGGGTGGGGGTGGGTTTTCGAAAATTTTGAAAAAAATAAGATAGAAGATATGATTTGTAAAAGATAAGTTTGATAGGAAAAAGATGTAATTTAAAATTTAAAAGTTATGAAAGATATTTGAAAAAGATAAATCTGAATTTTAAAAAGAAGATTTGAGATGAATTTGAAAAGATAATTGAGTTTTGAAAAAGATTTGAAAAGAAGTTGGAGAGGATTTGAAAAGGATTTATGTTTATGAATTAAGATACATTTGATATCTTTTGAAAAAGGGATTTTAGAAATTAGGATTAAAAATTTTTGGAATTAAAGGTTGGAAGATTAGAGTTTGTAACATGTTTATGCAAGAAATTATGAATTGAAACATGAAAAATGAAAAAAATTGAGTTGAAAACGAATTCACCTCCTCCCCACAATCCTGGCGTTAAACGCCCAAACACTGCATGTTTTGGGCGTTTAACACCCATTTGTTGCTTCTCCTGGGCGTTTAACGCCCAGTTGTTGCTTCTGGCTGGCGTTAAACGCCAGGAATTCCTTTGTCACTGGGCGTTTTTCTAAACGCCCAGGACGCTGTAAATCTGGCGTTCAATGCCCATAAAGTGCTTCTTTCTGGCGTTTAACGCCCAGAAGATACTTCTTTCTGGTGTTTAACACCCAGATGGCTATCTCTACTGGCGTTGAACACCCAGTAGATGCTTCTTTTGGGCGTTCAACGCCCAAAACAGATCTTACTGGCTTTTTCGCACCAGTGAGCTTCTTTTTTGCTGTTTTATCCTCTGAATCCTTCTGTAACTCTGTGAACTCAAGCAATTGCCATTTTACCTTGAAGATAATTGACATAAACCTGTAAAAATCAATTAATTAACAATTAAGCCTTGTTAATGGCTAGGTTGCCTCCCAGCAAGCGCTTCTTTATTGTCTTTAGCTGGACTATTACGGAGCTTTAATCAAGTCTCAGTTTTGAGCATTCTTGCTCAAGATTGCTTTCAAGATAATGTTTGACTCTCTGTTAATTAACAATGAACTTTTTGTTAGAATCATTATCTTGAAGCTCCACGTATCCATATGGTGACACACTTGTAATCACATATGGACCTCTCCACCGGGATTTCAATTTCCCGGGGAATAATCTGAGCCTAGAATTAAATAGCAGAACTTTCTGCTCTGGCTCAAAGACACTGGATGACAGTTTCTTATCATGCCATCTTTTTGCTTTCTCTTTGTAAATTTTTGCATTTTCGAAAGCATTGAGTCTGAATTCCTCTAGCTCATTTAACTAGAGCAATCATTTTTCTCCAGCTAATTTGGCATCAAGGTTTAGGAATCTGGTTGCCCAGTAGGCTTTATATTCCAGTTCCACTGGCAAGTGACAGGCTTTTCCATACACAAGCTGGTATGGAGAGGTCCCTATAGGGGTCTTGAATGCTGTTCTGTATGCCCATAGAGCATCATCCATGCTTCTTGCCCAATCCTTTCTACGGTTAATCACAGTCCGTTCCAGAATTCTTTTAAATTTTCTATTAAAAACTTCAGCTTGCCCATTTGTCTATGGATGATATGGAGTGAACACCCTGTGGCTAACTCCATATCAAACCAAAGCAGAGTAAAGCTGTTTATTGCAGAAATGAGTGCCCCCATCACTAATTAGTACTCTAGGGATACCAAATCTGCTGAAGATGTGTTTCTGGAGGAATTTCAGCACTGTCTTAGTATCATTAATGGGTGTTGCAATAGCTTCCACCCATTTGGACACATAATCTACTGCCACCAGAATATAAGTGTTTGAGTATGATGGTGGAAAAGGCCTCATGAAGTCAATACCCATACATCAAACAACTCAATCTCCAAGATCCCTTGTTGAGGCATGGCATAACTGTGAGGCAGATTGCCAAATCTTTGGCAACTGTCATAATTAAGTACAAACACTCGGGAGTCTTTATAGAGAGTAGGCCAGTAGAAGCCACATTAGAGGACTCTTGTGGCTATTCGCTCACTTCCAAATTGTCCTCCATACTGTGATCCATGACAGTTCCAGAGGATCTTCTGTGCTTCTTCTTTAGGCACACATCTACGAATTACTACGTCTGCACATCTCTTGAAGAGATATGGTTCATCCCAAGGATAGTACTTTGCATCCGTGATCAATTTCTTTGATTGCTGCCTATTGTACTCTTTGGGTATGAATCTCACTGCTTTGTAGTTTGCAATGTCTGCAAACCATGGCACTTCCTCGATGGCAAAAATTTGCTCATCCAGAAAGTTTTCAGAGATCTCAGTACGAGGGAGAGAAGCCCCTTCCACTGTAATGGAGAAGCTAGGGATCTTTGAGGTGCAAGCTGCAAGAATCTCACTAGAGATGGCAGACAACTCAAGAAAACAAGCTCATGGACTTGTAGAGAATGTTTTGGTTAAGATTGAAGACCATTACATCCCTACTGATTTCATAGTCCTAGAGACTGGGAAGTGCATGGATGAATCCATCATCCTTGGCAGACCTTTCCTAGCCACAGCAAAGGCTGTGATTGATGTTGATGGAGGTGAACTGATCATTCAAGTGAATGAAGAAACCTTTGTGTTTAAGGCTCAAGGATATCCCTCTGTCACCATGGAGAAGAAGCATGAAGAGCTTCTCTCAATTCAGAGTCAAACAGAGCCCCCACAGTCAAACTCTAAGTTTGGTGTTGGGAGGCCACAACCAAACTCTAAGTTTGGTGTTGAACCCCCACATTCAAACTCTAAGTTTGGTGTTGGGAGGTCCCAACATTGCTCTGAATATCTGTGAGGCTCCATGAGAGCCCTCTGTCAAGCTACTGACATTAAAGAAGCGCTTGTTGGGAGGCAACCCAATGATTATATTTTATATATTTTCTTTTGTTATTTTATGTTTTTTGTAGGTTGATGATCATAAGAAGTCACAAAATCAATTGAAAAAGCAAAAACAAAATGAAAAACAGGAAGAAAAACAGCACACCCTGGAGGAAGAACTCACTGGCGTTTAAACGCCAGTGAGGCTAGCAGTTGGGCGTTTAACGCCCAGTCTGGCACCATTCTGGGTGTTTAACGCCAGAAAGGGGCACCAGACTGGCGTTAAACGCCAGAAAAGGGCAAGAACCTGGCGTTAAACGCCAGGAATGGGCACCAGCCCGGCGTTTAACGCCAGAAATGGCTCAAAACGTGATTTTGAGCAACATTTGGTGCAGGGATGACTTTTCCTTGACACCACAGGATCTGTGGACCCCACAGGATCCCCACCTACCCCACCACCACTCTCTCTCTTCTTCCCCCATTCACCACTCACATCACTCCTTCATTTTCCTACACCCTAAACACTACTTCTTCCCTTTTTGGCCGAACCACAAAGCCATCTCCCTCTCCTCCATTTCTTTCTTCTTCTACTCTCTTCTTTCTTTTTTTGCTCGAGGACGAGCAAACCTTTTAAGTTTGGTGTGGTAAAAGCATTGCTTTTTGTTTTTTCATGACCATTTATGGCATCCAAGGCCGGAGAAACCTCTAGAAAGAGGAAAGAGAAGGCAAAAGCTTCCACCTCCGAGTCATGGGAGATGGAGAGATTCATCTCAAGGGTGCATCAAGACCATTTCTGTGAAGTTGTGGCCATGAAGAAGGGCCAACTTTGATCAAAGGTTGGACCAAGTCCTCATAAACATTTGTGAAGAGGGCGCTCAATGGAAGAGAAACTCAAGAAGGAAGCCGGTCCAACTGAGAAGGCATGACCTCAAGCTCATCACTAAGAAAAGGATGGAGCAAACAAGAGACCCCACTCATCATGAGAATCCCTGAGATACCTCAAGGGATGCACCTTCCTCCACAAAATATTGGAGCAAATCAACACTTCCCTAGGAATTGAGTTCCAACATGGGACAACTAAGAGAGGAGCAACAAAGACAAGAAAGAGACATTGAGGAGCTCAAGCACTCCATAAGACCTCCAAGAGGAAGAACAAGCCGCCATCACTGAGGTGGACCCGTTCTTTAATCTCCTTGTTCTTTATTTTTCTGTTTTTTTCGAATTTTATGCTTATGGTTATCTATGTTTGTGTCTTATGATCATTAGTGTCTTAGTGTCTATGCCTTAAAGTTATGAATGTCCTATGAATCCATCACCTTTCTTAAAAGAAAACTGTTTTTATCACAAAAGAACAAGAAGTACATGATTTCAAATTCATCTTTAAAACTAGCTTAATTAGTTTGATGTGGTGACAATACTTTTTGTTTTCTGAATGTATGCTTGAACAGTGCATATGTCTTTTGAATTTGTGGTTCATGAATGTTAAAATTGTTGGCTCTTGAAAAAATGATGAAAAAGGAGACATGTTACTGAGGATCTGAAAAATCATAAAAATGATTCTTGAAGCAAGAAAAAGCAGTGAATACAAAAAAAAAAAACGAAAGAAAAGGAAGAAAAAGAAAAAGAAAGAAAAAGAAAGAAAGAAAGTTGTGATCCAAGGCAAAAAGAGTGTGCTTAAGAACCCTGGACACCTCTAATTGGGGACTCTAGCAAAGCTGAGTCACAATCTGAAAAGGTTCACCCAATTATGTGTCTGTGGCATGTATGTATCCGGTGGTAATACTGGAAGACAGAGTGCTTTGGGCCACGGCCAAGACTCATAAAGTAGTTGTGTTCAAGAATCATCATACTTAACTAGGAGAATCAATAACACTATCTGGATTCTGAGTTCCTAAAGAAGCCAATCATTCTGAATCTCAAAGGATAAAGTGAGATGCCAAAACTGTTTGGAGGCAAAAAGCTACTAGTCCCGCTCATCTAATTTGGAGCTAAGTTTCATTGATAATTTGGAGTCTATAGTATATTCTCTTCTTTTTATCTTATTTGATTTTCAGTTGCTTGGGGACAAGCAACAATTTAAGTTTGGTGTTGTGATGAGCGGATAATTTATACGCTTTTTGGCATTGTTTTTAGTATGTTTTTAGTATATTTAGTTGAGTTTTTAGTATATTTTTATTAGTTTTTAGTTAAAATTAACTTTTCTGGACTTTACTATGAGTTTGTGTGTTTTTCTGTGATTTCAGGTATTTTCTGGCTGAAATTGAGGGATCTGAGCAAAAATCTGATTCAGAGACTCAAAAGGACTGCAGATGCTGTTGGATTCTGACCTCCCTGCACTCGAAGTGGATTTTCTGGAGCTACAGAAGCCCAATTGGCGCGCTCTCAACGGCGTTGGAAAGTAGACATCCTGGGCTTTCCAGCAATATATGATAGTTCATACTTTGCCCAAGATTTGATGGCCCAAACCGGCGTTCAAAGTCACCTCAAGAAATTCCAGCGTTAAACGCCGGAACTGGCACCTAAATGGGAGTTAAACGCCCAAACTGGCATAAAAGCTGGCGTTTAACTCCAAGAAGGGTCTCTACACGAAATTGCTTCATTGCTCAGCCCAAGCACACACCAAGTGGGCCCGGAAGTGGATTTTTATGTCATTTACTCATCTCTGTACACCCTAGGCTACTAGTTCTCTATATATAGGACCTTTTACTATTGTATTTTTCATCTTTGGACATCTAGTTCTTAGATCAGATCTTGGTTCTTCTGGTTCCCTCTCTGGGGCCGAAACCAATGATCACTTTTGTTCTTATGTATTTTCAACGGTACCTCGAGTATTAATGCAATTACTATTGTTCTTCTATTCAAATCCGCTTGTTCTTTGTCCAAGATATCACTTGTTCTTCAACTTGATGAATGTGATGATCCGTGACACTCATCATCATTCTCACTTATGAACAAAGTGACTGACAACCACTTCTGTTCTACAAGCAACCAAGGCTCTAGTGTTTATCTCTTGGATTCTTTAACCGAAATCCTCGTGGTATAGGCGAGAACTGATGGCGGCATTCAAGAGAATCCGGAAGGTCTAACCTTGTCTGTGGTATTCTGAGTAGGATTCAATGATTGAATGACTGTGACGTGCTTCAAACTCCTGAGGGCGGGGCGTTAGTGACAGACGCAAAAGAATCACTGGATTCTATTCCGGCCTGATTGAGAACCGACAGATGGATAGCCGTGCCGTGACAGGGTGCGTTGAACATTCCAATGAGAGGATGGGAGGTAGCCACTGACAACGGTGAAACCCTTGCATAAGCTTGCCATGGAAAGGAGTAAGAAGGATTGGATGAAGACAGTAGGAAAGCAGAGAGACGGAAGGGAAGGCATCTTCATTCGCTTATCTGAAGCTCTTACCAATGATATACATAAGTATCTCTATCTTTATCTTTATGCTTTATTCGTTTATCACTATACCCAATTGAGTCTGCCTGACTGAGATTTACAAGGTGACCATAGCTTGCTTCATACCAACAATCTCCGTGGGATCGACCCTTACTCGCGTAAGGTATTACTTGGACGACCCAGTGCACTTGCTGGTTAGTTGTGCGAAGTTGTGTAATGCCATGGAATTGAGCTACCAAGTTCTTGGAGTTCATGACCGGGGATTATGAGAGTTGTGAAAAGTATTGTTCACAATTTTGCGCACCAAGTTTTTGGCGCCGTTGCCGGGGATTGTTTGTGTATGGACAACTGACGGTTCATCTTGTTGCTTAGATTAGGTATTATTTTTCTTCAGAGTTCTTAAGAATGAATTCTAGTGTTTCAAGGTGATGTTCTTATCATCACCAAAGCTGATTGATCATCATCAATTTAGCTCTTGAATGCAATGTCTTGCTGAAGCTTAGCTAGCTATGTCTAATTCCTTTAGACTAAAGCTTTAGACTAACATTGCATGATTCCTGGAATTCTCATTAAGAATTTTGATACCTTTATTTTCCTTTTCACCTAATTTTCGAAAAAACCAAAAAAAAAATTTACAAAATCATAAAATCCAAAAATAATTCTTGTTTGAGTCTAGTGTCTCATCTTAAGTTTAGAGTCAATTGCATGTTTTTGCTCCTATTGCATTCATGCATGTGTCTTCATTAATCTTCAAGTTGTTCTTGATGATTTCCTTGTTTTGATCTTTGAATTCTATTGACTTGAGTGTTTTGTTGTTCTCATATACAAACTGCTAAGTTGGTGTCTTGCATGCATTGTTATTTGATTTTAGTTGCGTTTTGATTATTCCTCATTATTAAAAAAATCCAAAAATATTTTTATTTGTGTCTTTTCAAGTCAATAATACAAAGAATTGAAGATTCAGAACATACTGCAGAGGAATTATACAGAAAAAGCTGGGCGTTCAAAACGCCCAGTGAAGAAAGACAGACTGGCGTTTAAACGCCAGCCAGGGTACCTGGTTGGGCGTTTAACGCCCAAAAAGGGTGCATTTTGGGCGTTAAACGCCAGAATGGATACCATTCTGGGCGTTTAACGCCAGGATGGTGCTAGGGGGAAGATTTTGTTTTTCAAATCAAATTTTTTTTTCAAATTTTCAAAGTTTTTCAAAATCAAATCTTTTTCAAATCAAATCTTTTCAATCAAATGTTTTCAAAATCAATTTCTTTCCTTTTTCAAAGATACTTGCTAACAATTAATGATTTGATTGAACATTTTAAGTATGTTGCCTTTTCTGTTGAGAGAGGTTTTAATGTTTGAATCATATCTTTTCTTGTTAGGCAAGTCATTAATCTTTAAAATCATATCTTTTAAAATTGTTTTCAAATCAAATCTTTTTTTTTAAAATGTTTTTCAAATCATATCTTCTCAATCACATCTTTTTAAAAGCATAACTTTTCAATCATATATTTTTAATCACATCTTTTTCAAAATAGTTTTCAATCATATCTTTTTAACTTCTAATTTCAAAATCTTTTTCAAAAATCACTTGATTTCTTTTCCACTCTTATTTTCGAAAATCAATTAAGTGTTTTTCAAAATGTTTTCAAAATCTTTTACTTAATTTTCGAAAATTACTTCCCTTCTTCTCACATCCTTCTATTTATGGACTAACACTATTCCTTCATGTAAAAATTCGAACTCCCTCTTCTTGGACAAGTTCGAATTTTCTACTTCTGTCTTCTACCTTTCTTTTCCTCTGACACCTCAAGGAATCTCTATACTGTGACATAGAGGATTCCACATTTTCTTGTTCTCTTCTCTTTCATATGAGCAGGAGCAGAAACAAAGGCATTCTTGTTGAAGCTGACCCTGAACCTGAAAGGACCTTGAAGCGAAAGCTAAGAGAAGCTAAGGCACAACTCTCTGTAGAGGACCTGACCGAATTCTTCAAAGAAGAAGAAGACATGGCAGCCGAAAACAACAACAATGCCAACAATGCAAGGAAGGTGCTGGGTGACTTTACTGCACCTACTCCCGACTTCTATGGGAGAATCATCTCTATCCCTGCCATTGGAGCAAACAAACTTTGAGCTTAAGCCTCAATTAGTTTCTCTAATGCAACAGAATTGCAAGTTCCATGGACTTCCAATGGAAGATCCTCATCAGTTTTTAGCTGAATTCTTGCAAATCTGTGACACAGTCAAAACTAATGGGGTTGACCCTGAGGTCTATAGACTGATGCTATTCCCTTTTGCTGTAAGAGACAGAGCTAGAATATGGTTGGACTCACAACCTAAAGAAAGCCTGGATTCTTGGGAAAAGCTAGTCAATGCCTTCTTGGCAAAGTTCTTTCCACCTCAAAAATGGAGTAAGCTTAGAGTGGAAGTCCAAACCTTCAGACAGAAGGATGGAGAATCCCTCTATGAAGCTTGGGAAAGATACAAACAATTAATCAGAAAGTGTCCCTCAGACATGCTTTCTGAATGGAGCATCATAGGTATTTTCTATGATGGTCTCTCTGAACTATCCAAGATGTCTTTGGATAGCTCTGCTGGAGGATCTCTTCATCTGAAGAAGACGCCTACAGAGGCTCAAGAGCTCATTGAAATGGTTGCAAATAACCAATTCATGTACACTTCTGAAAGGAATCCTGTGAACAATAGGACTAGTCAGAAGAAAGGAGTTCTTGAGATTGATACTCTGAATGCCATACTGGCTCAGAATAAGATATTGACTCAGCAAGTCAATTTGATTTCTCAAAGTCTGTCTGGAATGCAAAATGCACCTGGCAGTACTAAGGATGCTTCATCTAAGGAAGAAGCCTATGATCCTGAGAACCCTTCAATGGAAGAGGTGAATTACCTAGGAGAGCCCTATGGAAACACCTACAATTCTTCATGGAGAAATCACCCAAATTTCTCATGGAAGAATCAAGAAAGACCTCAACAAGGTTTCAACAACAACAATGGTGGAAGAAACAGGTTTAGCAATAGCAAACCTTTTTCATCATCTTCTCAGCAACAACAGAGAATTCTAAGCAGAACCCCTCTGACTTAGCAACCATGGTCTGATCTAATCAAAACCACTCAAAGTTTCATAACTGAAACAAGGTCTTCCATTAGGAATTTGGAAGCACAAGTGGGACAGCTGAGCAAGAAAGTTACTGAACTCCCTCCTAGTACTCTCCCAAGTAATAGAGAAGAAAATCCAAAAGGAGAGTGCAAAGCCATAACCATGGCCGAATTTGGAGAGGAAGGAGAGGAAGTGAACGCCACTGAGGAAGACCTCAATGGGCGTGCACTGACCTCCAATGAGTTCCCAAATGAGAAACCATGGGAATCTGAGGCTCAAAATGAGACCATAGAGATTCCATTGGACTTACTTCTGCCTTTCATGAGCTCTGATGAGTATTCTTCCTCTGAAGAGGATGAGTATGTCACTGAAGAGCAAGTTGCTAAATACCTTGGAGCAATCATGAAGCTAAATGACAAGTTATTTGGAAATGAGACTTGGGAGGATGAACCTCCTTTGCTCACCAAAGAACTGGATAACTTGTCTAGGCAGAAATTACCTCAAAAGAAACAAGATCTTGGGAAGTTTTCCATACCTTGTACTATAGGCACCATGACCTTCAAGAAGGCTCTGTGTGACTTAGGGTCAAGTGTAAACCTCATGCCTCTCTCTGTAATGGAGAAGCTAGGGATCTTTGAGGTGCAAGCTGCAAGAATCTCACTAGAGATGGCAGACAACTCAAGAAAACAAGCTCATGGACTTGTAGAGAATGTTTTGGTTAAGATTGAAGACCATTACATCCCTACTGATTTCATAGTCCTAGAGACTGGGAAGTGCATGGATGAATCCATCATCCTTGGCAGACCTTTCCTAGCCACAGCAAAGGCTGTGATTGATGTTGATGGAGGTGAACTGATCATTCAAGTGAATGAAGAAACCTTTGTGTTTAAGGCTCAAGGATATCCCTCTGTCACCATGGAGAAGAAGCATGAAGAGCTTCTCTCAATTCAGAGTCAAACAGAGCCCCCACAGTCAAACTCTAAGTTTGGTGTTGGGAGGCCACAACCAAACTCTAAGTTTGGTGTTGAACCCCCACATTCAAACTCTAAGTTTGGTGTTGGGAGGTCCCAACATTGCTCTGAATATCTGTGAGGCTCCATGAGAGCCCTCTGTCAAGCTACTGACATTAAAGAAGCGCTTGTTGGGAGGCAACCCAATGATTATATTTTATATATTTTCTTTTGTTATTTTATGTTTTTTGTAGGTTGATGATCATAAGAAGTCACAAAATCAATTGAAAAAGCAAAAACAGAATGAAAAACAGGAAGAAAAACAGCACACCCAGGAGGAAGAACTCACTGGCGTTTAAACGCCAGTGAGGCTAGCAGTTGGGCGTTTAACGCCCAGTCTGGCACCATTCTGGGCGTTTAACGCCAGAAAGGGGCACCAGACTGGCGTTAAACGCCAGGAAAAGGGCAAGAACCTGGTGTTTAAACGCCAGGAATGGGCACCAGCCGGCGTTAACGCCAGAAATGGCTCAAAACGTGATTTTGAGCAACATTTGGTGCAGGGATGACTTTTCCTTGACCACAGGATCTGTGGACCCCACAGGATCCCCACCTACCCCACCACCACTCTCTCTTCTTCCCCCATTCACCACTCACATCCTTCATTTCCCACACCCTAAAACTACTTCTTCCCCTTTGGCCGAACCACAAAGCCATCTCCCTCTCCTCCATTTCTTTCTTCTTCTACTCTCTTCTTTCTTTTTTTGCTCGAGGACGAGCAAACCTTTTAAGTTTGGTGTGGTAAAAGCATTGCTTTTTGTTTTTCCATGACCATTTATGGCATCCAAGGCCGGAGAAACCTCTAGAAAGAGGAAAGGGAAGGCAAAAGCTTCCACCTCCGAGTCATGGGAGATGGAGAGATTCATCTCAAGGGTGCATCAAGACCATTTCTGTGAAGTTGTGGCCATGAAGAAGGGCCAACTTTGATCAAAGGTTGGACCAAGTCCTCATAAACATTTGTGAAGAGGGCGCTCAATGGAAGAGAAACTCAAGAAGGAAGCCGGTCCAACTGAGAAAGCATGACCTCAAGCTCATCACTAAGAAAAGGATGGAGCAAACAAGAGACCCACTCATCATGAGAAATCCTGAGATACCTCAAGGGATGCACCTTCCTCCACAAAAATATTGGGAGCAAATCAACACTTCCCTAGGAGAATTGAGTTCCAACATGGGACAACTAAGAGAGGAGCAATAAAGACAAGGAAGAGACATTGAGGAGCTCAAGCACTCCATAAGACCTCCAAGAGGAAGAACAAGCTGCCATCACTGAGGTGGACCCGTTCTTTAATCTCTTGTTCTTATTTTTCTGTTTTTTTTCGAATTTTATGCTTATGGTATCTATGTTTGTGTCTTATGATCATTAGTGTCTTAGTGTCTATGCCTTAAAGTTATGAATGTCCTATGAATCCATCACCTTTCTTAAAGAAAACTGTTTTTATCACAAAAGAACAAGAAGTACAGGATTTCAAATTCATCTTAAAACTAGCTTAATTAGTTTGATGTGGTGACAATACTTTTTGTTTTCTGAATGTATGCTTGAACAGTGATATGTCTTTTGAATTTGTGGTTCATGAATGTTAAAATTGTTGGCTCTTGAAGAATGATGAAAAAGGAGACATGTACTGAGGATCTGAAAAATCATAAAAATGATTCTTGAAGCAAGAAAAAGCAGTGAATAAAAAAAAATGAAAGAAAAAGAAAAGAAAAAGAAAAAGAAAGAAAAGAAAGAAAGAAAGTTGTGATCCAAGGCAAAAAGAGTGTGCTTAAGAACCTGGACACCTCTAATTGGGGACTCTAGCAAAGTGAGTCACAATCTGAAAGGTTCACCCAATTATGTGTCTGTGGCATGTATGTATCCGGTGGTAATACTGGAAGACAGAGTGCTTTGGGCCACGGCAAGACTCATAAAGTAGTTGTGTTCAAGAATCACATACTTAACTAGGAGAATCAATAACCTATGGATTCTGAGTTCCTAAAGAAGCCAATCATTCTGAATCTCAAAGGATAAAGTGAGATGCCAAAAACTGTTTGGAGGCAAAAAGCTACTAGTCCCGCTCATCTAATTTGGAGCTAAGTTTCATTGATAATTTGGAGTCTATAGTATTCTCTTCTTTTTATCTTATTTGATTTTCAGTTGCTTGGGGACAAGCAACAATTTAGTTTGGTGTTGTGATGAGCGGATAATTATACGCTTTTTGGCATGTTTTAGTATGTTTTAGTATATTTAGTTGAGTTTTTAGTATATTTTTATTAGTTTTAGTTAAAATTAACTTTTCTGGACTTTACTATGAGTTTGTGTGTTTTTCTGGATTTCAGGTATTTTCTGGCTGAAATGAGGGGAAAAATCTGATTCAGAGACTCAAAAGGACTGCAGATGCTGTTGGATTCTGACCTCCCTGCACTCGAAGTGGATTTTCTGGAGCTACAGAAGCCCAATTGGCGCGCTCTCAACGGCGTTGGAAAGTAGACATCCTGGGCTTTCCAGCAATATATGATAGTTCATACTTTGCCCAAGATTTGATGGCCCAAACCGGCGTTCAAAGTCACCTCAAGAAATTCCAGCGTTAAACGCCGGAACTGGCACCTAAATGGGAGTTAAACGCCCAAACTGGCATAAAAGCTGGCGTTTAACTCCAAGAAGGGTCTCTACATGAAATTGCTTCATTGCTCAGCCCAAGCCACACACCAAGTGGGCCCGGAAGTGGATTTTTATGTCATTTACTCATCTCTGTACACCCTAGGCTACTAGTTCTCTATATATAGGACCTTTTACTATTGTATTTTTCATCTTTGGACATCTAGTTCTTAGATCAGATCTTGGTTCTTCTGGTTCCTCTCTGGGGCCGAAACCAATGATCACTTTTGTTCTTATGTATTTTCAACGGTACCTCGAGTATTAATGCAATTACTATTGTTCTTCTATTCAAATCCGCTTGTTCTTTGTCCAAGATATCACTTGTTCTTCAACTTGATGATGTGATGATCCGTGACACTCATCATCATTCTCACTTATGAACAAAGTGACTGACAACCATTCTGTTCTACAAGCAACCAAGGCTCTAGTTTATCTCTTGGATTCTTTAACCGGAATCCTCGTGGTATAGGCGAGAATGATGGCGGCATTCAAGAGAATCCGGAAGGTCTAACCTTGTCTGTGGTATTCTAAGTAGGATTCAATGATTGAATGACTGTGACGTGCTTCAAACTCCTGAGGGCGGGGCGTTAGTGACAGACGCAAAAGAATCACTGGATTCTATTCCGGCCTGATTGAGAACCGACAGATGGATAGCCGTGCCGTGACAGGGTGCGTTGAACATTTCCAATGAGAGGATGGGAGGTAGCCACTGACAACGGTGAAACCCTTGCATAAGCTTGCCATGGAAAGGAGGAAGAAGGATTGGATGAAGACAGTAGGAAAGCAGAGAGACAGAAGGGACACAGCATCTTCATGCGCTTATCTGAAATTCCCACCAATGAATTGCATAAGTATCTCTATCTTTATCTTTGTGTTTTATTCATATATCATTCATAACCATTTGAGTCTGCCTAACTAAGATTTACAAGGTGACCATAGCTTGCTTCATACCAACAATCTCCGTGGGATCGACCCTTACTCGCGTAAGGTATTACTTGGACGACCCAGTGCACTTGCTGGTTAGTTGTGCGAAGTTGTGTAATGCCATGGAATTGAGCTACCAAGTTCTTGGAGTTCATGACCGGGGATTATGAGAGTTGTGAAAAGTATTGTTCACAATTTCGCGCACCACACGCCTGATGGGTATTTAATGGAGCCATCAGCAAGTTGGAGACATATCCGGGTTGGTTTGACTTTTTCAGTCAAACCAAACTTTCTGATAGTAAATGCAGGTATTAGGTTGATACTTGCTCCAAGGTCACATAGAGCTTGCTTGGTACAAGTACCCTCTAATGTGCATGGTATCCTAAAGCTTCTGTGATCTTTATGCTTTTCTGGGAAGCTTTTCAGAATGACTGCACTGCATTCTTCAGTGAGGAAAACTTTTTTAGTTTCTCTCCAATCCTTCTTATGACTTAAGATCTCTTTCATGAACTTAGCATAAGAGGGTATTTGCTCAAGTGCCTCTGCAAACGGAATCTTTATTTCAAGAGTCCTGAGATAGTCTACAAAGCGGGCAAATTGCTTATCCTGTTCTGCTTGGCAGAGTTTCTGAGGATAATACATTTTGGCTTTGTATTCCTCAACCTTAGTTGCTGCAGGTTTACTACCTACAGATGTGGTTTGAGAAGCCTTTTTAGAGGGGTTGCTATTAGCACTTGTATGTGTCTGATCTCCCACTGGCGTTTGAATGCCAGGGGTGGAAGGTGGAGTAGCATTAGACGCCAACTCCTTACCTGTTTCTAGCGTCTGAACGCCAGAACTGTGCTTCCTTTGGGCGTTCAACGCCAATTCCTTGCCTGTTTCTGGCGTTGAACGCCAGGACTAAGCATGGGTTGAGCGTTCAACGCCAGCTCTCCACCGCTTTTCTGGCGTTTGAGTGCCAGAATTATTCCTCTCTGGGCTCTGACTGTCCTCAGAGGGATTTTGGGTAGCAGTCTGTTCATTTCTTGGCTTCCTGTTGCCTTGAAGTGAGGTATTTAATGTTCTCCCACTTCTTAATTGAACTGCTTGGCACTCTTCTGTTATTTGTTTTGATAACTGCTGTTCTATTTGCTTCAACTGCACTTCCATATTCATATTAGCCATTCTTGTTTTTTGCAATATCTCCTTAAATTCGGCTAGCTATTTTGTTAGAAAATCTAATTGCTGATTGAATTCAGTAACTTCTTCTGTAGGACTTAGTTCAGTAGTTTCTATTTTAGCCTCTTCTTTCATGGAAGGTTCACTGCTTAGATACAGATGCTGATTTCTGGCAACTGTATCAATGAGCTCTTGAGCTTCTTCAATTGTCTTTCTCATGTGGATAGATCCACCAGCTGAGTGGTCTAGAGAAATCTGAGCTTTCTCTGTAAGCCTGGTGCACGAAATTGTGATCATCAATGGCGCCATCAACATGGTACGCTCATTGCAATCTCGACTCTTCATCACAACTCCGCACAACTAACCAGCAAGTGCACTGGGTCGTCCAAGTAATAAACCTTACGCGAGTAAGGGTCGATCCCACGGAGATTGTTGGTATGAAGCAAGCTATGGTCACCTTGTAAATCTTAGTTAGGCAGACTCAAATGGTTATGAATGATATATGAATAAAACACAAAGATAAAGATAGAGATACTTATGCAATTCATTGGTGGGAATTTCAGATAAGCGCATGAAGATGCTGTGTCCCTTCTGTCTCTCTGCTTTCCTACTGTCTTCATCCAATCCTTCTTCCTCCTTTCCATGGCAAGCTTATGCAAGGGTTTCACCGTTGTCAGTGGCTACCTCCCATCCTCTCAGTGGAAATGTTCAACGCACCCTGTCACGGCACGGCTATCCATCTGTCGGTTCTCGATCAGGCCGGAATAGAATCCATTGATTCTTTTGTGTCTGTCACTAACGCCCCGCCCTCAGGAGTTTGAAGCACGTCACAGTCATTCAATCATTGAATCCTACTCAGAATACCACAGACAAGGTTAGACCTTCCGGATTCTCTTGAATGCCGCCATCAGTTCTAGCCTATACCACGAAGACTCTGATCTCACGGAATGGCTGGCTCGGTTGTCAGGCGAGCGCTCGGTTGTCAGGCGATCAACCATGCGTCGTGTATCAGGAATCCAAGAGATAAACATTAGAGCCTTGTTTGCTTGTAGAACAGAAGTGGTTGTCAATCACTTGTTCATAAGTGAGAATGATGATGAGCGTCACATAATCATCACATTCATCAAGTTCTTGAGTGCGAATGAATATCTTGGAATAAGAACAAGCTGAATTGAATAGAAGAACAATAGTAATTGCATTAATACTCGAGGTACAGCAGAGCTCCACACCTTAATCTATGGTGTGTAGAAACTCCACCGTTGAAAATACATAAGAACAAGGTCTAGGCATGGCCGTGAGGCCAGCCTCCCAATGATCTAAGATAGCATAAGAACGAAGATAGCTACCAAGATGTCTCAATACAATAGTAAAAGGTCCTACTTATAGAGAACTAGTAGCCTAAGGTTTACAGAGATGAGTAAATGACATAAAAATCCACTTCCGGGCCCACTTGGTGTGTGCTTGGGCTGAGCAATGAAGCATTTTCGTGTAGAGACTCTTCTTGGAGTTAAACGCCAGCTTTTGTGCCAGTTTGGGCGTTTAACTCCCATTTTGGTGCTAGTTCCGGCGTTTAACGCTGGAAATTCTGAAGGTGACTTTGAACGCCGGTTTGGGCCATCAAATCTTGGGCAAAGTATGGACTATCATATATTGCTGGAAAGCCCAGGATGTCTACTTTCCAACGCCGTTGAGAGCGCGCCAATTGAGCTTCTGTAGCTCCAGAAAATCCACTTCGAGTGCAGGGAGGTCAGAATCCAACAGCATCTGCAGTCCTTTTCAGTCTCTGAATCAGATTTTTGCTCAGGTCCCTCAATTTCAGCCAGAAAATACCTGAAATCATAGAAAAACACACAAACTCATAGTAAAGTCCAAAAAAGTGAATTTTAACTAAAAACTAATAAAAATATACTAAAAACTAAACCAAATATACTAAAAACACACTAAAAATAATGCCAAAAAGCGTACAAATTATCCGCTCATCACAACACCAAACTTAAATTGTTGCTTGTCCTCAAGCAACTGAAAATCAAATAAGATAAAAAGAAGAGAATATGCAATGAATTCCAAAAATATCTATGAAGATCAGTATTAATTAGATGAGCGGGGCTTTTAGCTTTTTGCCTCTGAACAGTTTTGGCATCTCACTCTATCCTTTGGAATTCAGAATGATTGGCTTCTTTAGGAACTCAGAATCCGGATAGTGTTATTGATTCTCCTAGTTAAGTATGATGATTCTTGAACACAGCTACTTTATGAGTCTTGGCCGTGGCCCAAAGCACTCTGTCTTCCAGTATTACCACCGGATACATACATGCCACAGACACATAATTGGGTGAACCTTTTCAGATTGTGACTCAGCTTTGCTAGAGTCCCCAATTAGAGGTGTCCATGGTTCTTAAGCACACTCTTTTTACCTTGGATCACAACTTTATTTCTTGCTTTTTTCTTTCTTTTTCTTTTTCTCTTTTTTTTTTCGTTTTTTTTTTTTGTATTCACTGCTTTTTCTTGTTTCAAGAATCATTTTTATGATTTTTCAGATCCTCAGTAACATGTCTCCTTTTTCATCATTCTTTCAAGAGCCAACATTCATGAATCACAAATTCAAAAGACATATGCACTGTTTAAGCATGCATTCAGAAAACAAAAGTGTTGCCACCACATCAAAATAATTAAACTGTTATAAAATTCAAAAATTCATGCAATTCTTCCCTTTTTCAATTAAGAACATTTTTTTATTCAAGAAAGGTGATGGATTCATAGGACATTCATAACTTTAAGGCATAGACACTTAAGACACTAATGATCATAAGACACAAACATGGATAAACATAAGCATGAAAATTCGAAAAACAAGAAAATAAAGAACAAGGAGATTAAAGAACGGGTCCACCTTAGTGATGGCGGCTTGTTCTTCCTCTTGAAGATCCTATGGAGTGCTTGAGCTCCTCAATGTCTCTTCCTTGTCTTTGTTGCTCCTCTCTCATGATTCTTTGACCTTCTCTAATTTCATGGAGGAGGATGGAATGTTCTTGGTGCTCCACCCTTAGTTGTCCCATGTTGGAACTCAATTCTCCTAGGGAGGTGTTTAATTTGCTCCCAGTAGTTTTGTGTAGGAAGGTGCATCCCTTGAGGCATCTCAGGGATTTCATGATGAGTGGGGTCTCTTGTTTGCTCCATCCTTTTCTTAGTGATGGGCTTGTCCTCATCAATGAGAATGTCTCCTTCTCTCTTCCATTGAGCGCCCTCTTCACAAATGTCTATGAGGACTTGGTCCAACCTTTGATCAAAGTTGACCCTTTTTGAGTTTGAAAGGGATCTCATGGATCACCTTCTTCATGGCCACAACTTCATAGAAGTGGTCTTGATGCACCCTTGAGATGAATTTCTCCATCTCCCATGACTCGGAGGTGGAAGCTTTTGCCTTTCCTTTCCTCTTTCTAGAGGTTTCTCCGGCCTTGGATGCCATAAATGGTTATGGAAAAACAAAAAGCAATGCTTTTACCACATCAAACTTAAAAGGTTTGCTCGTCCTCGAGCAAAAGAAGAAAGAGTAGAAGAAGAAGAAAATGGAGGAGATGGAGGAGGCTATGTGGTTCGGCCAAAGGGGGAAAAAGTGGTGTTTAGGTTGTGGGAAAATGAAGGAGTGAAGATGGGTATATATAGGAGTGGGGAAGGGTTATGGTTCGGCTATGGGAGGGTGAGTTTGGGAGGGAAAGTGGTTTGAATTTGAAGGGTGAGGTAGGTGGGGTTTTATGAAGGATGGATGTGAGTGGTGAAGAGAAAGATGGGATTTGATAGGTGAAGGGTTTTTTGGGAAAGAGGTGTGAGGTGATTGGTGAAGAAGAGAGAGAGTGGTGGGGTAGGTGGGGATCCTGTGGGGTCCACAGATCCTGAGGTGTCAAGGAAAAGTCATCCCTGCACCAAATGGCATGCAAAATTGCGTTTTTAGCCAATTCTGGCGTTAAACGCCGGGCTGGTGCCTATTTCTGGCGTTTAACGCCAGGTTCTTGCCCTTTCCTGGCGTTTAACGCCAGTCTGGTGCCCCTTTCTGGCGTTAAACGCCCACCTGCTAGCCTTACTGGCGTTTAAACGCCAGTAGGTTCTTCCTCCAGGGTGTGCTGTTTTTCTTCCTGTTTTTCATTCTGTTTTTGCTTTTTCAATTGATTTTGTGACTTCTCATGATCATCAACCTACAAAATAAAATAAAATAACAAAGGAAAATATAAAATATAACATTGGGTTGCCTCCCAACAAGCGCTTCTTTAATGTCAGTAGCTTGACAGAGGGCTCTCATGGAGCCTCACATTTTCTCAGAGCAATGTTGGAACCTCCCAACACCAAACTTAGAGTTTGAATGTGGGGGTTCAACACCAAACTTAGAGTTTGGTTGTGGCCTCCCAACACCAAACTTAGAGTTTGACTGTGGGGGCTCTGTTTGACTCTGATTTGAGAGAAGCTCTTCATGCTTCCTCTCCATGGTGACAGAGGGATATCCTTGAGCCTTAAACACAAAGGATTCTTCATTCACTTGAATGACCAGTTCACCTCCATCAACATCAATCACAGCCCTTGTTGTGGCTAGGAAGGGTCTACCAAGGATGATAGATTCATCCATGCACTTCCCAGTCTCTAGGACTATGAAATCAGCAGGGATGTAATGGTCTTCAATCTTTACCAAAACATCCTCTACAAGTCCATAAGCTTGTTTTCTTGAATTGTCTGCCATCTCTAGTGAGATTTTTGCAGCTTGCACCTCAAAGATCCCTAGCTTCTCCATTACAGAGAGAGGCATGAGGTTTACACTTGACCCTAAGTCACACAGAGCCTTCTTGAAGGTCATGGTGCCTATGGTACAAGGTAGTGAAAACTTCCCAGGATCTTGTCTCTTTTGAGGTAATTTCTGCCTAGACAAGTCATCTAGTTCTTTGGTGAGCAAAGGGGGTTCATCCTTCCAAGTCTCATTTCCAAATAACTTGTCATTTAGCTTCATGATTGCTCCAAGGTATTTAGCAACTTGCTCTTCAGTGACATACTCTTCCTCTTCAGAAGAAGAATACTCATCAGAGCTCATGAAAGGCAGAAGTAAGTCCAATGGAATCTCTATGGTCTTATTTTGAGCCTCAGATTCCCATGGTTCCTCATTAGGGAACTCATTGGAGGCTAGTGCACGCCCATTGAGGTCTTCCTCAGTGGCGTTCACTTCCTCTTCCTCCCCTCCACATTCGGCCATGTTGATGGCCTTGCACTCTCCTTTTGGATTTTCTTCTGTATTGCTTGGAAGAGTACTAGGAGGGAGTTCAGTAATTTTCTTGCTCAGCTGTCCCACTTGTGCCTCCAAATTCCTAATGGAGGACCTTGTTTCAGTCATGAAACTTTGAGTGGTTTTGATTAGATCAGAGACCATGGTTGCTAAGTCAGAGTGGTTCTGCTTAGAATTCTCTGTCTGTTGCTGAGAAGATGATGGAAAAGGCTTGCCTTGCTAAACCTGTTTCTTCCACCATTATTGTTGTTGATACCTTGTTGAGATCTCTGTTGATCCTTCCATGAGAAATTTGGATGATTTCTCCATGAAGAATTATAGGTGTTTCCATAGGGTTCTCCTAGGTAATTCACCTCTTCCATTGAAGGGTTCTCAGGATCATATGCTTCTTCTTCAGATGAAGCATCCTTAGTACTGCTTGGTGCATTTTGCATTCCAGACAGACTTTGAGAAATCAAATTGACTTGTTGAGTCAATATCTTGTTCTGAGCCAGAATGGCATTCAGAGTATCAATCTCAAGAACTCCTTTCTTCTGATTAGTCCCATTGTTCACAGGATTCCTTTCAGAAGTGTACATGAATTGGTTATTTGCAACCATTTCAATTAGTTCTTGAGCTTCTGTAGGCGTCTTCTTCAGATGAAGAGATCCTCCAGCAGAGCTATCCAAAGACATCTTGGATAGTTCAGAGAGACCATCATAGAAAATACCTATGATGCTCCATTCAGAAAGCATGTCAGAAGGACATTTTCTGATCAATTGTTTGTATCTTTCCCAAGCTTCATAGAGGGATTCTCCATCCTTCTGTCTGAAGGTTTGGACTTCCACTCTAAGCTTACTCAATTTTTGAGGTGGAAAGAACTTTGCCAAGAAGGCATTGACTAGCTTTTCCCATGAGTCCAGGCTCTCTTTAGGTTGTGAGTCCAACCATGTCCTAGCTCTGTCTCTTACAGCAAAAGGGAATAGCATCAGTCTGTAGACCTCAGGGTCAACCCCATTAGTCTTGACAGTGTCACAGATTTGCAAGAATTCAGCTAAGAACTGATGAGGATCTTCCAATGGAAGTCCATGGAACTTGCAATTCTGTTGCATTAGAGAAACTAATTGAGGCTTAAGCTCAAAGTTGTTTGCTCCAATGGCAGGGATAGAGATGCTTCTCCCATAGAAGTCGGGAGTAGGTGCAGTAAAGTCACCCAGCACCTTCCTTGCATTGTTTGCATTGTTGTTGTTTTCGGCTGCCATGTCTTCTTCTTTGAAGATTTCTGTTAGGTCCTCTACAGAGAGTTGTGCCTTAGCTTCTCTTAGCTTTCGCTTCAAGGTCCTTTCAGGTTCAGGGTCAGCTTCAACAAGAATGCTTTTGTCTTTGTTCCTGCTCATATGAAAGAGAAGAGAACAAGAAAATGTGGAATCCTCTATGTCACAGTATAGAGATTCCTTGAGGTGTCAGAGGAAAAGAAAAATAGAAGAAAGAGGTAGAAGAATTCGAATTTAGTGAGATAGAGTTTGAATTGTGCATTGAGGAGGAGTGATACTCCATAAATAGAAGGATGTGAGAAGAGGGGAAGAGCTTTTTCGAAAATTAATTAAAAAGATTTTAAAAGCATTTTGAAAAACTTTAATTTGATTTTCGAAAATCAAGAGTGGGAAGAGATCAAGTAATTTTTGAAAAAGATTTTGAAATTAGAATTTAAAAAGATATGATTGAAAACTATTTTGAAAAAGATGAGGTTAAGAAGATATGATTGGTTTTAAAAAATATGTGATTGAGAAGATATGATTTGAAAACAATTTTAAAAAGATTTGATTTTAAAAATTAATGACTTGCCTAACAAGAAAAGATATGATTCAAACATTAAACCTTTCTCAACAGAAAAGGCAACATACTTGAAATGTTCAATCAAATCATTAATTGTTAGCAAGTATCTTTGAAAAAGGAAAGAAATTGATTTTGAAAACATTTGATTGAAAAGATATGATTTGAAAAAGATTTGATTTTGAAAAACTTTGAAAACTTGAAAAAAATTGATTTGAAAACAAAATCCTCCCCCTTGTGCCATCCTGGCGTTAAACGCCCAGAATGGTGCACATTCTGGCGTTTAACGCCCAATGCACTACCTTTTTGGGCGTTAAACGCCCAACCAGGCACCCTGGCTGGTGTTTAAACGCCAGTCTGTCCTTCTTCACTGGGCGTTTTGAACGCCCAGCTTTTTCTGTGTAATTCCTCTGCTGCATGTTCTGAATCTTCAGTTCCCTGTACTATTGACTTGAAAATAGAACCAAGATCAAATAAACAATGCATGCAAGACACCAAACTTAAAATTAGACACTAGACTCAAACAAGAAACATAAAATATTTTTGGTTTTTATGATTTTGAAATTTTTTTTTTTTGGATTTTTCGAAAATTATATGGAAAAGAAAATAAAGGTATCAAAATTCTTAATGAGAATTCCAGGAATCATGCAATGTTAGTCTAAAGCTTTTAGTCTAAAGGATTTAGACATGGATAGCCAAGCTTCAGCAGGACATTGCATTCAAGAGCTAAATTGATGATAATCAATCAGCTTTGGTGATGGTAAGATCATCACCTTGAAACACTAGAATTCACTCTTAAGAATTCTGAAAAATACCTAATCTAAGCAACAAGATGAACCGTCAGTTGTCCAAACTCAACAATCCCCGGCAACGGCGCCAAAAACTTGGTGCACGAAATTGTGATCATCAATGGCGCCATCAACATGGTACGCTCATTGCAATCTCGACTCTTCATCACAACTCCGCACAACTAACCAGCAAGTGCACTGGGTCGTCCAAGTAATAAACCTTACGCGAGTAAGGGTCGATCCCACGGAGATTGTTGGTATGAAGCAAGCTATGGTCACCTTGTAAATCTTAGTTAGGCAGACTCAAATGGTTATGAATGATATATGAATAAAACACAAAGATAAAGATAGAGATACTTATGCAATTCATTGGTGGGAATTTCAGATAAGCGCATGAAGATGCTGTGTCCCTTTCTGTCTCTCTGCTTTCCTACTGTCTTCATCCAATCCTTCTTCCTCCTTTCCATGGCAAGCTTATGCAAGGGTTTCACCGTTGTCAGTGGCTACCTCCCATCCTCTCAGTGGAAATGTTCAACGCACCCTGTCACGGCACGGCTATCCATCTGTCGGTTCTCGATCAGGCCGGAATAGAATCCATTGATTCTTTTGTGTCTGTCACTAACGCCCCGCCCTCAGGAGTTTGAAGCACGTCACAGTCATTCAATCATTGAATCCTACTCAGAATACCACAGACAAGGTTAGACCTTCCGGATTCTCTTGAATGCCGCCATCAGTTCTAGCCTATACCACGAAGACTCTGATCTCACGGAATGGCTGGCTCGGTTGTCAGGCGAGCGCTCGGTTGTCAGGCGATCAACCATGCGTCGTGTATCAGGAATCCAAGAGATAAACATTAGAGCCTTGTTTGCTTGTAGAACAGAAGTGGTTGTCAATCACTTGTTCATAAGTGAGAATGATGATGAGCGTCACATAATCATCACATTCATCAAGTTCTTGAGTGCGAATGAATATCTTGGAATAAGAACAAGCTGAATTGAATAGAAAAACAATAGTAATTGCATTAATACTCGAGGTACAGCAGAGCTCCACACCTTAATCTATGGTGTGTAGAAACTCCACCGTTGAAAATACATAAGAACAAGGTCTAGACATGGCCGTGAGGCCAGCCTCCCAATGATCTAAGATAGCATAAGAACGAAGATAGCTACCAAGATGTCTCAATACAATAGTAAAAGGTCCTACTTATAGAGAACTAGTAGCCTAAGGTTTACAGAGATGAGTAAATGACATAAAGATCCACTTCCGGGCCCACTTGGTGTGTGCTTGGGCTGAGCAATGAAGCATTTTCGTGTAGAGACTCTTCTTGGAGTTAAACGCCAGCTTTTGTGCCAGTTTGGGCATTTAACTCCCATTTTGGTGCCAGTTCCGGCGTTTAACGCTGGAAATTCTGAAGGTGACTTTGAACGCCGGTTTGGGCCATCAAATCTTGGGCAAAGTATGGACTATCATATATTGCTGGAAAGCCCAGGATGTCTACTTTCCAACGCCGTTGAGAGCGCGCCAATTGGGCTTCTGTAGCTCCAGAAAATCCACTTCGAGTGCAGGGAGATCAGAATCCAACAGCATCTGCAGTCCTTTTCAGTCTCTGAATCAGATTTTTGCTCAGGTCCCTCAATTTCAGCCAAAAAATACCTGAAATCACAGAAAAACACACAAACTCATAGTAAAGTCCAGAAAAGTGAATTTTAACTAAAAACTAATAAAAATATACTAAAAACTAAACCAAATATACTAAAAACACACTAAAAACAATGCCAAAAAGCGTACAAATTATCCGCTCATCAAAGCCCATAATAGAAGATGTCTAACTGCACCTACTCTGAAAACATTTCAAAGGGGCATTTTCTTAGCATCTCTCTGTATCTCTCACAGGCATCATAAAGGGATTCATTATCTCCTTGTTTGAAGTATTGGATACTCAGCCTTAGCTGTGTCTTCCATTTTGGAGAAAAATAGTGATTCAGGAATTTTTATGACAGCTGTTTCCATGTCTTTATGCTATCTTTAGGTTGGTTATTTAACCACCTCTTAGCTTGGTCCTTTACAGCAAATGGAAATAGTAACAATCTGTAGACATCCTGATCTACTTCCTTATCATGTACTGTGTCAGCAATCTGTAAAAACTGTGCCAAAAACTCTGTAGGTTCTTCCTGTAGAAGACCAGAATACTGGCAACTTTGCTGCACCATGATAATGAGCTGAGGATTCAACTCAAAGCTACTGACTCCGATGGAGGGTATATAGATACTACTCCCATATGAAGCAGTAGTGGGGTTAGCATATGATCCAAAAGTCCTTATGGACTGTTCATTTCCACTTAGGTCCATGATGGAGTAAGGGAGATGATGTGGGTTTATTTTATTTATTTTATTATATTATTAACAAATTATTTTTGAAATAATAAAATAATATAAAATAAAAAAGGATTTTGAAATTTTTTTATGAAAGAGAAAAATACACAAAACACACAAGACTTAAAATTTTTAAATCTAATGCTCCTTGTTTTCGAAAATTTTGGAGGGAAAACACCAAGGCACACCAAACTTAAAAATTTTAAGATCAAAACACAAAGAAGACTCAAGAACACCTTGAAGACTCACGAGAACAACAAGAACAAAAGAAAGAACACAAAACTTAAAATTTTTAGAAAACCAAAAATAATTTTTTGAAAACTAAGGAAAAATTAGCAAGAAAACACCAAACTTAAAATTTGGCACAAGATTTAATCAAAGAAAAATTATTTTTGAAAAATATTTTTAAAAGAAAAATTCAAAGGGGCAACTATTCCCAAGAAAATAGACACATTCAAAAAATGCATGAACTAAACGGAGAAAAACTATATTTTTTTTTGAAAAATTGAAGGAACACAAAAAGCATGCAATTGACACCAAACTTAAATCAAGAAACTGGACTCAAAGAAGAACTAACAATTAATGAAGAAAAATAATATTTTTGAAGAAAATTTTTTTAAAGGGATAATAAAAGATGCAATTCTAGTGACTCTAAACAAAAAAAAGACAAATTTTTCCTAATCTAAGTAACAAAATAAACCGTTAGTTGTTCAAACTCAAACAATCCCCGACAACGGCGCCAAAAACTTAGTGCACGAAATTGCAATCACACTTTTTGCAATCCGCACAACTAACCAGCAAGTGCACTGGGTCGTCCAAGTAATACCTTACGTGAGTAAGGGTCGAATCCCACGGAGATTGTTGGCTTGAAGCAAGCTATGGTTATCTTATTAATCTTAGTCAGGATACCAATTATAGTTATCAATTGACTTGCAAATAAACAAGAGAGCATGGATTAAATAATACTTATTATGCAGTAATGGAGAATATGTTGGAGTTTTAGAGATGCTTTGTCTTCTGAATTCCTGCAACATAATGCTTTCTCGCTTTCATACATGCAAGGCTCCTTCCATGGTAAGCTGTATGTAGGGTGTCACCATTGTCAATGGCTACTTCCCATCCTCTCAGTGAAAATGGTCCAAATGCTCTGTCACAGCACGGCTAATCATCTGTCGGTTCTTGATCATGTTGGAATAGGATCCATTGATCCTTTTGCGTCTGTCACTACGCCCAACACTCACGAATTTGAAGCTCGTCACAGTCATCCAATCCTTGAATCCTACTCGGAATACCACAGACAAGGTTTAGACCTTCCGGATTCTCAAGGATGCTGCCAATGGATTCTAACTTATACCACGAAGATTCTGATTAAGGAATCTAAGAGATACTCATTCAGTCTAATGTAGAACGGAAGTGGTTGTCAGGCACACGTTCATGGGTTGAGAATGGTGATGAGTGTCACGGATCATCACCTTCTTCATATTGAAGCGCGAATGAACATCTTAGATAGGAACAAGCATGTTTGAGTAGAAAACAGAAATAATTGCATTAATTCATCGAGACACTGCAGAGCTCCTCACCCCCAACAATGGAGTTTAGAGACTCATGCCGTCACAAAGTATAAAGTTCAGATCTAAAAATGTCATGAGATACAAAATAAGTCTCTAAAAGTTGTTTAAATACTAAACTGGTAACCTAGGTTTACAGAAAATGAGTAAACTAAGATAGATAGTGCAGAAATCCACTTCTAGGGCCCACTTGGTGTGTACTGGGGCTGAGACTTAAGCTTCTCACGTGCATGGATTGTTTTTGGAGTTAAACGCCAGGTTGTAACCTGTTTCTGGCGTTTAACTCTAACTTGCAACCTGTTTCTGACGCTGAACGCCAGAATGCAACATGGAACTGGCGTTAAACGCCAGTTTACATCATTTATCTTCACGAAAAGTATGGACTATTTTATATTGCTGGAAAGCCCTGGATGTCTACTTTCCAACCCAATTGAGAACGCACTAATTGGACTTATGTAGCTCCAAAAAATTCATTCCGAGTGCAGGAAGGTCAGAATCCAACAGCATCAGCAGTCCTTTTTCAGCCTGAGTCAAATTTTTGCTCAGCTCCCTCAATTTCAGCCAGAAAATACCTGAAATTACAGAAAAATACACAAACTCATAGTAAAGTCCAGAAATATAATTTTTGCATAAAAACTAATAAAATATACTAAAAACTACATGAAATTACCCCCAAAAAGCGTATAAAATATCCGCTCATCACTATCCTTGTTGGTTGTTCCTCTTTGATTTGTAGCTTCTTCATCACAGACAAGGGCATTAAATTTATGCTTGCACCCAAATCACATAGGGCTTTCTCAAGGGTAATGCTCCCAATGGTACATAAAATTTGAAAGCTCCCTAGATCTGGCATCTTCCTTGGCAAGTTGTTCTGATTTATGGCACTACATTCCTTTGTCAAGACCACTGTCTCATCTCCCTTTAAAGGCTTCTTCTTTGGCAACAACTCCTTCAATAACTTGACATAGAGAGGTATTTGCTCCAAAACCTTAACAAAGGGAATATTAATTTGTAACTTTCTGAAAACTTCCAAGAACCTTGAAAACTACTTGTCCTTGGTCTCCTTTTGAAGTCTCTGAGGATATGGAATCTTAGGATTGTATTCATGAGCTTTAGGTAATGTTAGATGTGTGTCAATAGTGATTGGAAAAGGATTGTCTGCACGCCTAGGTGGGGCGTGTTCAACGTCCTCTTTTTTCTCCTCCGGAACTTCTTTTTCAACTAGCTCCTTAGTAACTTGTGCTTCCATACTTGCCACTTGTCCACTTATCAAGGCGATAGCCTTGCACTCCTCTCTTGGATTTGGAATTGTGTTACCAAGAAGGATATTAGTGGTTCTCTGATCAATTTCAGCAACCTTTATGGCTATTTGACCCATCTGAACCTCTAAGTTCTTGAGTGATGCTCTGGTTTTCTGTACAAACTTGCAACTATTGATTCCAAGTCAGGGGTCTTCTGAGACTGAAAAGTTTCTTGCTGAGGCTGAGAGGGTTGTAACTGGCGGTTATTGAAGTTTTTCTTATTAAAACTTCCCAGAGAATTATCAAAATTTTACTGTCTCTGAGATTGATCTCTCCATCCAAGGTTTGGGTGATTCCTCCACCCCTGATTAAAGGCCTTGGCATATGGATCATTGTTGGGGTTTCTAGGAGCATTCCCCAAAAAATTGACCTGTTCAGGAGAAAGTTGAGCATATTCATAATTCTCACCTTGAATGAAGCTGCCATTCATGTCATATGGAGCCTCTTGATGGACATTCTGAGCACTAACAGCTGAAACCTGCATCCCACTCAAGTGCTGAGTAAACATATTGATCTGTTGAGACATGACTTTATTCTGAGTAAGAATAGCATCTAAGGTATCCACTTCTAAGACTCTTTTCTTCTGAGGAGCCCTAGAGTTCACAAGATTCCTCTCAGAAGAGTAAAGATATTGATTGTTAGCAACCATCTCAATAAGCTCAGTAGCCTCTTCAGGTATCTTCTTCATGTGCAATGAACCACCTGCAAGTTGTCCAAACACATTTTGGCAATTTCAAAGAGGTCATCATAAAAGATCTCCAGGCTAGTCCATTCAGAAAACATGTAAGGAGGGCATCTCCTGATCATCAGCTTGTACCTCTTCCAAGCTTTATAGAGAGACTTACCATCTTTTTGCCTGAAGGTCTGAACATCCACCCTTAGCTTAGTCAGTTTCTGTGGTGGGAAAAATTTAGATAGAAATCCATTGACTACCTTGTCCCAAGTGTCCAAGCTCTCCTTGGGCTGAGAATCAAGCCACTCCTTTGCTCTATCCCTCACAGCAAATGGAAAGAGCATGAGCTTGTAAACCTCAGGAGTCACTCCATTTGACTTTACAGTGTCACAGATCTGCAGGAAGTTAGAGATGAATTGATTTGGATCTTCCTACAAGAGTCCATGATACTAACAGTTTTACTGTACTAGAGTGATCAGTTGTGGCTTAAGTTCAAAGTTATTTGCTCCAATGGCAGGTACAGCTATACTGAACCCATAGAAATTAGGAGTGGGAGTAGTTTATGAGCCAAGCATTCTTTTAGGTTGCTCATTCCCGTTCTGATTAACCCTATTAGCATTAACAATATGATTGGGATCCATAGTAGACTCTGCAGCTTCCTTTTCAAAAGTCTCATTGAGATTTTCACTAGCTTTATAGAGTCTATCTTGTTGTAGACGCTGTCTCAAGGTCCTCTCAGGTTCAGGATCAAATTCTAGAAGAGGTTCTTTGTTCCTGTTCCTGCTCATAAACAAACAGAAAACAAAAAAAAGTGGGAATATCTATGTCAGAGTGTAGAGAATTTCTAGTGAGTTAACCTGTGTAAAAGAAATAAAATAAAGTAACTAAATAAATAAAGCAGTAAAATTAAAAAATTATAAGCAAAATTGGGACAAAAATTTCGAAATTTATTAGAAAAATAAACAGAAAAAATTAAAATAAAAATAACTAGGGGACACTAAACTTAATTTCAGCAATTAAGCAAAATATATGATGCAATTTTCGAAAATTAAAGACAAAAATCAAATAAGACTAATAAAATAAAAAAATAAACAAAAATAAAATAAAAATAAAAAATTGAAAAAAAAAAGAATGTAGAAGGAAATTTAAAAAAGGGGGACCTAACAAATAAAAAGAAAAAGGAAATTTTAAAAGAAAGATGAAAATAAAAATGAACGTTTGTTCTTTTGTTTTGTTTTTTTTATTATTTTTTATTTTTTTATTAAAACGAAATAATAAAAATAGAAAATAAAAAGGTAAGTATGGAAGGGGAAGAACGAACGAAAAGACAAAAAATAAAGGAAAAATAAATGGAAAATAAAAATTAATAATACTAAAATAAAACTAATAAAAGGAAAAATTATCTAATCGAAGCAATCAAACAATAAGTAGTTGTCAATCATAGTCAATCTCTGACAATGGCGCCAAAAATCTGGTGTGGAATTAGAATGTCCACATACTAACTGGCAAGTGCACCAGGTCATACCAAGTTGTACCTCAGGTGAATGAGGGTCGATCCCACGAGAATTGATGGATCAAGTAACAATGATTGAGTGATTTACTTAGTTAGACAAACATAAAATGATGTTTGAGAGTTTACTAGTATTAAACAGTAAATTCATAGAATTAGAAAGCAAGTAGTAAACGGGTTGTGAAATATATATGAGAAAATAGTTAAGGTTTCAGAGTTATTTATCTTCCGGAATAACTTTTCTTATCAACTATTTTAATCATGCAAGATTCAATTCATGGCAAACTATATATGACTAAACCCTAATTCTTCAGTAATTTAGTCTCCTCTAACCTAGTTAACCACCAATTCCTTGGTCACTTAATTTCAATTAAAGCTTTAAGTCCAATTCTAGTCTATATGCCATAGAAACCCTAATTACCCAAATATAAGAGGATTATATGTCACGTATCCGGTTTAAGTCTAAATAATTAGTGATTTAGGAGAAATTGTTTTCAAGCTGTTGTTCAAGTAAATTACTTTTCCAAGGTTCACAAGAACTCAAATAGAATAAGGGTTATTCTTCCAATCTACCCAAATCCTTAAGATGAAGAACGAAAACAAATTCTTGAAATTGAAATCAATACATTAATTAAAATAAAAGAGTAATAGTATCAATCCATAGAATAAATAGAGCTCCTAACCTTAACAGTGGAAGTTTAGTTGCTTATGGCTCAGAGAGAAAACTAGGATTCAGAAAAACTGTAAAGTGCGAAATGAGGTGCATAAAAGGGAAGAGAGTCCGAAGGGCTGAATCTTTTCCCTTTTATATCTGATGAGCGGATATTTTGTACGCTTTTTGGGGGTAATTTCATGTAGATTTTAGCATGTTTCAGTTAGTTTTTAGTAAAATAATATTAGTTTTTAGGCAAAAATCATATTTCTGGACTTTACTATGAGTGTGTGTATTTTTCTGTGATTTCAGGTATTTTCTGGCTGAAATTGAGGGAGTTGAGCAAAAATCTGACTTAGGCTGAAAAAGGACTGCTGATGCTGTTGGATCCTGACCTCCCTGCACTCGAAATGGATTTTCTGGAGCTACAGGAGTCCAATTGGCGCGCTCTCAACGGCGTTGGAAAGTAGACATCCAGGGCTTTCCAGCAATATATAATAGTCCATACTTTGCGCAAGGATAGACGACGTAACTTGGCGTTGAACGCCAAGTACATGCTGCTGTCTGGAGTTAAACGCCAGAAAAACGTCATGATCCGGAGTTGAACGCCCAAAACACGTCAAAACCTGGAGTTTGACGCCAAGAAAGGCCTTTACACGTGGAAAGCTTTAGTCTCAGCCCCAGCACACACCAAGTGGGCCCCAGAAGTGGATTTCTGCACCAATTATCTTAGTTTACTCAATTTTCTGTAAACCTAGGTCACTAGTTTACTATTTAAACAACTTTTACAGACTTATCTGGTACCTCATGCTATTTTCAGATCTGAATTACATACTTTGTGACGGCATGAGTCTCTAAACTCCATTGTTGGGGGTGAGGAGCTCTGCAGCGTCTCGATGATTTAATACAATTCCTTTGTTTTCCATTCAAACACGCTTGTTCTTATCTAAGATGTTTATTCGCACTTAACTATGGAGAAGGTGATGATCCGTGACATTCATCACCTTCCTCAACCCATGAACGTGTGCCTGACAACCACCTCCGTTCTACATCAGATTGAATAAATATCTCTTAGATTCCCCAACAGAATCTTCGTGGTATAAGCTGGATTGATGGCGGCATTCATGAGAATCCGGAAAGTCTAAACCTTGTCTGTGGTATTCCGAGTAGGATTCCGGGATTGAATGACTGTGACGTGCTTCAAACTTTAACCTGCTGGGCGTTGGTGACAGACGCAAAAGAGGGATTCTATTCCAGTAGGAGCGGGAACCAACCGGTGATTGGCCGTACTGTGACAGAGTGCGTGAGCATAGCTTTCACTGCGAGGATGGGAGGTAGCCATTGACAACGGTGACACCCTACATAGAGCTTGCCATGGAAGGAACCTGCGTGTGAGAAGAGGATTCCAAGGAAGAGTTGAAGTTCAGAGGACAAAGCATCTCCAAAACCCCAACATATTCTCCATTACTGCCTAACAAGTAATACTGTTCTCTTTATTATTCCAACTTGCAAGTTTAAGTAATTTGTAGTTTGGCCTCTTACAAGTAAAATCCAATTAACCTTTTTGGCATCCTGACTAAGACAATAAAATAAATATTGATTGCTTCAAACCAATAATCTCTGTGGATTCGACCCTTACTCACGTAAGGTATTACTTGGACGACCCAGTACACTTGCTGGTTAGTTGAACGGAGTTGTGCCCACAATTCTACAAATAATACATTAATGCTATATTGATGTGAACACAATTTCGTCCACCAAGTTTTTGGCGCCGTTGCCGGGGATTATTGAGTTTGAACAATTGAAGGCTTATTTTATTTCTTAGATTAGGAATATAGTATTGATGTTACAGAGTCATTAAATTTGAGTCTCTTATTCCCTTTTCAAAAAAAAAAAAAAAAAAATTTCGAAAATATTACTTTTTCCTTATTAATTGTTAATTCTTCGTGAGTCTAGTGTCTTGTTCTAAGTTTGGTGTCAATTGCATTTTTTATATTTTTTTTTTAAATTTTCGTGTTAGTGTTCTTTATTTTTCCTTAATCTTTAAGTTGTTCTTGTTTATTTTTCTTGTTTGATCTTGAGTTTTTCTTGTTTTGTGTCTTTTTCTTGTTTTTCTTGTGCTTTTTCAAAACATTAACTTTTAAAAATTATACTTTTATCCATAAAAATAACACATCTTTAAAATAGTTACATTTTTAAATCAGTTGGCTAGAGCGTTGGCTTATGTTCTTGGCAATTGGGCATCTTCTTTTTAAAATCTTTTTCAAAAATAATTTTTCTTGATTTAATTTTGTGCCAAACTTTAAGTTTGGTGTTTTCTTGTTAATTTTAAAATAATTTTCGAAAATTTTATTGAAGTTGTCTAAAAATTTTAAGTTTGGTGTTCTTTCTTGTGTTCTTGGTGTTCTTGTGAATCTTCAAAGTGTTCTTGAGTTTTTCTTGTGTCTTGATCTTAAAATTTTTAAGTTTGGTGTTCCTTGGTGTTTTCCCTCCAAAAATTTTCGAAAAATAAGGAGCATTAGATCTAAAAATTTTAAGTCTTGTGTCTTTTGTGTGTTTTTCTCTTTCATCATAAAATTCAAAATTCAAAAAATTTTATTTTCTAACCAATTTTAAAACTACTTTTTCGAAATTTTTTTATATAAAATTCAAATTTCAATTTCAAATTTTTTTCGAAAAATTTTTCACAAAATATTTTCAAAATATTTTTTTTTATATATTTCATTTTTATTTATTCCACTACTAGAAAATAAATAATATCAACATATAAATTATCTCTTGTATTCCATTATGGAAGTAAGTATGAATGGACAAGACAATATGAATGAACAGTCCAAGAGGACTTTGGGGTCATATGCTAACCCCACTACTGCTTCATATGGAAGTAGTATTTGTATACCTTCCATTGGAGTTAGTAGCTTTGAGCTGAATCCTCAGCTCATTATCATGGTGCAGCAAAACTGCCAGTATTCCGGTCTTCCACATGAAGAACCTACAGAGTTTCTGGCACAATTTCTGCAAATTGCTGATACAGTACATGATAAGAAAGTAGATCAGGATGTCTACAGACTGTTACTGTTTCCATTTGCTGTAAAAGATCAAGCTAAGAGGTGGTTAAATAACCAGCCTAAGAACAGCATAAAAACATGGAAACAGCTGTCAGAAAAATTCCTGAATCACTATTTCCCTCCCAAACGGATGACACAGCTAAGGCTAAGCATCCAAGGCTTCAAACAAGGAGATAATGAATCTCTTTATGATGCCTGGGAGAGATACAGAGAGTTGCTAAGAAAATGCCCCTCTGAAATGTTTTCAGAATGGGTGCAATTAGACATCTTCTACTATGGGCTTACAGAAAAAGCTCAGATTTCTCTAGACCACTCAGCTGGTGGATCTATACATATGAGAAAAACAATTGAAGAGGCTCAAGAGCTTATTGATACAGTTGCCAGAAATCAACATCTGTACTTAAGCAATGAATCTTTCATGAAAGAAGAAGCTAAAACAGTAACTGCAGAACTCAGTCCAGTGGATCAGGCTAATGAATTCAATCAGCAATTGGACTTTCTAACTCAACAGCTAGCCGAATTCAAGGAAATATTACAGGAAACAAGAATGGCTAACAGGAACATGGAAGTACAATTGAAGCAGACAGAAAAACAACTGTCAAGACAAATAACAGAAGAATGTAAAGCAGTTCAATTAAGAAGTGGGAAAATATTAAATACCTCACTTCAAAGAAGCAGGAAACCAAGAAATGAACAAGTGGATACCCAAAATCCTCCTGAAGACAGTCCGAGCCCAGAAAGGGACAAAGCTGGCGTTCAAACGCCAATAACAAGCAAGGAGGTGGCGTTTAACGCCACCCCAGCTTCCACCTCTGGTATTCAAACGCCAGTGGGTGATCAGTCACATACAAGTGCTGATAACAATCCTTCTAAAAAGGCTTCCCAACCCACTTCTGTAGGTAATAAACCTGCAGCAACTAAGGTTGAGGAATACAAAGCCAAAATGCCTTATCCTCAAAAACTCCGCCAAGCGGAACAGGATAAGCAATTTGCCCGCTTTGCAGACTATCTTAGGACTCTTGAAATAAAGATTCCGTTTGCAGAAGCACTTGAGCAAATACCTTCTTATGCTAAGTTCATGAAAGAGATCTTAAGTCATAAGAAGGATTGGAGGGAAACTGAAAAAGTCTACCTCACTGAAGAATGCAGTGCAGTCATTCTGAAAAGCTTACCTAAGAAGCTTAAAGATCCTGGGAGCTTTATGATACCATGCACATTAGAGGGCACTTGCACCAAGCAAGCTTTATGTGATCTTGGAGCAAGTCTCAACCTAATGCCTGCATCTACTGTTAGAAAGCTTGGTTTAACTGAAGAAATCAGACCAACCAGGATATGTCTTCAACTTGCTGATGGCTCCATTAAATACCCATCAGGCGTGATTGAGGACATGATAGTCAAGGTTGGGCCATTTGCCTTTCCTACTGACTTTGTGGTGCTAGAAATGGAGGAGCACAAGAATGCAACTCTCATTCTAGGAAGACCTTTCCTAGCAACTGGCCGAACCCTCATTGATGTCCAAAAAGGGGAAGTAACCTTGAGAGTCAATGAGGAAGAGTTCAAGCTGAATATTGTTAAAGCCATGCAACATCCAGACACCCCAAATGACTGCATGAGTGTTGATATAATTGACTCTCTGGTAAGAGAGGTCAATATGGCTGAGAGTCTCGAATCAGAGCTAGAAGAATTTAGACTCAATGCTTTCGAAAATGCAAAGATTTACAAAGAGAAAGCGAAAAGATGGCATGATAAGAAATTGTCATCCAGAGTCTTTGATCCGGGGCAAAAAGTTCCGCTATTCAATTCTAGGCTCAAATTATTCCCTGGGGAATTAAAATCCCGGTGGAGAGGTCCATATGTCATTACAAACGTGTCACCATATGGATACATAGAGCTTCAGGATAATGACTCTAACAAAAAGTTCATTGTTAATGGACAAAGAGTCAAACATTATCTTGAAGGCAATTTTGAGCAAGAATGCTCAAAACTGAGACTTGATTAAAACTCAGTCCAGCTAAAAGACATTAAAGAAGCGCTTGCTGGGAGGCAACCCAGCCAATCACAAAATTTAATTTTATTCGTATTGATTTTTCTTTACAGGTTTGAGTCCAAGTATCTTCAAAAGGTGAAATAGCAATTGGTTGAAGTCACAGAGTTACAGGGAAATTTGGAAGCTCACTGGCATGAAAAAGCCAGTAAGAAATACTTTGGGCGTTAAACACCCAAAAGAAGCACCCACTGGGCGTTCAACGCCAGTAAGGGTAGCCTTCTGGGCGTTAAACGCCAAGAAGAAGCATCTTCTGGGCGTTAAACGCCAGAAAGATGCACCTTCTGGGCGTTTAACGCCAATCTGCTAGCATTCTGGGCGTTTAGAAAAACGCCCAGTAAAGAAGGACCTCCTGGCGTTCAACGCCAGGAAGAAGCATCACATGGGCGTTGAACGCCCAGGAGAAGCAACATGTGGGCGTTAAACGCCCAAACCATGCACCATGTGGGCGTTTAACGCCAGGATGGTGGGAGGAGGTACAATTTCGTTTTTCTTTGCAATTTTTCAAAATTTTTATGTTTCAATTCATGATTTCTTGCATAAACATATTTTAAATTATCACTTTCAATTCCAAAAAGTTTATCCTAATTTCTAAAATCCAATGATTGCAAATTTTTTTAGATTTATCTTAACCCAAAAGAATAAATGGCTTTCCAATTCAATCCATCATCTTTTCAAATTTGTTTCCAACACATCTTTAACTCCTTTTAAAAATCCTTTTCAAAATTAAAATTCAATTCTATCTTTTAAATTTTGATTCATATCTTTTCTTTTTTTAAATTATATCTTTTTCTAATCCAATTCTTTTTCAAATATTTTTAATTTCTTCTCATATCTTTTAACTCATCTTATCTTTATGTGAAAATGCCTTTCCTTCTTCTCCTCTCCTTTCCTTTCTTTTGCTTGAGGACAAGCAAACCTCTAAGTTTGGTGTGATTTGCCATGATCACTGAGCTAAAACTCATTAAGATCATGGCACCTAAGAGAACAGGAAGAGCAAGGATGTGAACTTAAGGGAGCTGAAGCATCAGAAATTAATTCTTGAAGGCATCCCACAGACTAAAGGAACATCCACTTCCCAAAATACAGGTTGTTAAGTTCTAATTCCAGCTTTAACTCTGTGATAGTATTATTATAGGATTTTACCTTAGAAGTTATATATAGGAGTAGTAGTACTTAGCATATCTATTTTGATTTTATTTCCAATTAAGCTATAATTTATTTTTCTCATCATCATCAGGCATGAATAAAGTAGTAGATTTTTTTTAGAATAAAGAAGTAATTTATATTTTTGAGTTCTTAGTAATAAAGACTATAATTAATTATATGTGGTGGCAATACTTGTTGTTCTCTGAATGAATGCTTGAACAGTGCATAAATTGTACTTTGAATTTGATGAATATTGGCTCCTGAAAGGATGAGGAACACGAAAAATATTATGGATGATCTGAAAAATCATGAAATTGATTCTTGAAGCAAGAAAAAGCAGTGAAAAAGAAAGCTTGCGAAAAAAAAAAAAATGGCGAAAAAAAATAGAAAAAAAAAAAAAAAAAAAAAAAAGAGAAGGAGCAGTAGAAAAAGCCAATAGCCCTTAAAACCAAAAGGCAAGGGTAAAAAGGGATCCAAGGCTTTGAGCATCAATGGATAGGAGGGCCTAAGGAAATTAAAATCCAGGCCTAAGCGGCTAAATCAAGCTGTCCCTAACCATGTGCTTGTGTCATGAAGGTCCGAGTGAAAAGCTTGAGACTGAGTGGTTAAAGTCGTGATCCAAAGCAAAAGAGTGTGCTTAAGAGCTCTGGACACCACTGACTGGGGACTCTAGCAAAGCTGAGTCACAATCTGAAAAGGTTCACCCAGTTATGTGTCTGTGGCATTTATGTATCCGGTGGTAATACTGGAAGACAAAGTGCTTAGGGCCACGGCCAAGACTCATAAGTAGCTGTGTTCAAGAATCAACATACTATACTAGGAGAGTCAATAATACTATCTGCATTCTGAGTTCCTAAGGATGCCAATTATTCTGAAATTCAAAAGATACAGGGAGATGCCAAAACTGTTCAGAGACAAAAAGCTACAAGCCCCGCTCATCTAATACGAATCTGAGCTTCATTTAAAACTCTAAAATATATATTACTTCTTAATTTCTGTTAGAACCTATTTTATTCATCTAGTTGCTTGAGGACAAGCAACAGTTTAAGTTTGGTGTTGTGATGAGCGGATATTTTGTACGCTTTTTGGGGGTAATTTCATGTAGATTTTAGCATGTTTCAGTTAGTTTTTAGTAAAATAATATTAGTTTTTAGGCAAAAATCATATTTCTGGACTTTACTATGAGTGTGTGTATTTTTCTGTGATTTCAGGTATTTTCTGGCTGAAATTGAGGGAGTTGAGCAAAAATCTGACTTAGGCTGAAAAAGGACTGCTGATGCTGTTGGATCCTGACCTCCCTGCACTCGAAATGGATTTTCTGGAGCTACAGGAGTCCAATTGGCGCGCTCTCAACGGCGTTGGAAAGTAGACATCCAGGGCTTTCCAGCAATATATAATAGTCCATACTTTGCGCAAGGATAGACGACGTAACTTGGCGTTGAACGCCAAGTACATGCTGCTGTCTGGAGTTAAACGCCAGAAAAACGTCATGATCCGGAGTTGAACGCCCAAAACACGTCAAAACCTGGAGTTTGACGCCAAGAAAGGCCTTTACACGTGGAAAGCTTTAGTCTCAGCCCCAGCACACACCAAGTGGGCCCCAGAAGTGGATTTCTGCACCAATTATCTTAGTTTACTCAATTTTCTGTAAACCTAGGTCACTAGTTTACTATTTAAACAACTTTTACAGACTTATCTGGTACCTCATGCTATTTTCAGATCTGAATTACATACTTTGTGACGGCATGAGTCTCTAAACTCCATTGTTGGGGGTGAGGAGCTCTGCAGCGTCTCGATGATTTAATACAATTCCTTTGTTTTCCATTCAAACACGCTTGTTCTTATCTAAGATGTTTATTCGCACTTAACTATGGAGAAGGTGATGATCCGTGACATTCATCACCTTCCTCAACCCATGAACGTGTGCCTGACAACCACCTCCGTTCTACATCAGATTGAATAAATATCTCTTAGATTCCCCAACAGAATCTTCGTGGTATAAGCTGGATTGATGGCGGCATTCATGAGAATCCGGAAAGTCTAAACCTTGTCTGTGGTATTCCGAGTAGGATTCCGGGATTGAATGACTGTGACGTGCTTCAAACTTTAACCTGCTGGGCGTTGGTGACAGACGCAAAAGAGGGATTCTATTCCAGTAGGAGCGGGAACCAACTGGTGATTGGCCGTACTGTGACAGAGTGCGTGAGCATAGCTTTCACTGCGAGGATGGGAGGTAGCCATTGACAACGGTGACACCCTACATAGAGCTTGCCATGGAAGGAACCTGCGTGTGAGAAGAGGATTCCAAGGAAGAGTTGAAGTTCAGAGGACAAAGCATCTCCAAAACCCCAACATATTCTCCATTACTGCCTAACAAGTAATACTGTTCTCTTTATTATTCCAACTTGCAAGTTTAAGTAATTTGTAGTTTGGCCTCTTACAAGTAAAATCCAATTAACCTTTTTGGCATCCTGACTAAGACAATAAAATAAATATTGATTGCTTCAAACCAATAATCTCTGTGGATTCGACCCTTACTCACGTAAGGTATTACTTGGACGACCCAGTACACTTGCTGGTTAGTTGAACGGAGTTGTGCCCACAATTCTACAAATAATACATTAATGCTATATTGATGTGAACACAATTTCGTCCACCAATATCTAATCCTAATTAATGTAAAATATATTTCTAAAACTAAATAATATCTTTTCCTATTCTAAAATAAAATAAAGTTTAAATCAATAAATAAATAAATCATCTCGTGGCTCTTTAGGGACGAATGGGGACCACTGCTAGTTGCTAAACCTGGCGCCAAACTTGGGCTGGGCCAAGTTTGGCGCCACTCTACCCGTGTCTCACATAAACCCGTGTCAAATGCAAGCTTAAACAGTATTTCGGCTGAGCTTCCTTGGTCCACCAAGGTCCTATGTAAGTTTGCGTTGGCAAGTATCATGGTAATCACAACGGGGCGGGTCATCTTGCCCAGATGCAATTCCTTGCGCGTCCTCTTTTGTGAATGAGATGGTTGGGAGATCGGGGGTTTCTTCCCCAACGTAATAGACTTCTTTTAAATGTCTCTTTCAAGACGACTTAGTCACTCCTCCGCCGGCGAAGCCTTCTGCTATCATGTGGGCATGTCACTCAGGAGTTTGTGGGGGATGACCTCTTCGACCGACTTCTTCGTCATCTCTCTTCCTCTTTCTATGGCTATCCGACCTTTCCATGAGATATCTATCTAATCGACCTTCTCTGGCCAGTTTTTCTATCACATTTTTTAGGTCGTAACAATCATTTGTATAGTTCCCATAAAACTTGTGGTACTCGCAATACTCATTACGGCTTCCCCCTTTTATTTTTGATTAGACACAGGGGGAAGCTTCTCGGTATGACAAATTTTTCTGTAGATATCTAGTTGTGATACTTCCTAGGTTTTTCCGAACCAAATTCTTCTTTCTTCTTTGGCTTCTTTTCCTTTTCTCGTGTCTGATGAGGATGCCCTAATCACCAATTTAATTCCTACAGTCTGACATTTTCTTCCATATTGATGTACTTTTCAGCCCGCTCTTATACATCGTTCAAAGAAGTCGGGTGTCTTTTTGAGATAGACTGGAAAAAAAGGGCCTTCTCGGAGACCATTGACCAGTCCCATTATTATTGCCTCAGTGTGTAAGTCTTGGATTTCGAAATAAGTCTTGTTGAATCTTTCCATATAATCTTTGAGGGATTCGCTGACTTCCTGTTTGACTCCAAGTAGACTGGGTACATGCTTGACTTTGTCCTTTTGAATTGAAAACCGTGTAAAGAATTTCCGCGCAAGGTCGTCGAAACTAGCAACCGACCTAGGTGGCAGGCTGTCAAACCATTTCATGGCCGACTTTGTTAAGGTTGTCGGGAAGGCCTTGCAGCGAGTAGCATCTGAGGCGTCAGCCAAGTACATCCGACTTTTGAAGTTGCTTAGGTGGTGTCTCGGATCGGTCGTCTGGTCATAAAGATTCATGTCTGGCATTTTGAAATTTCTAGGAGCTCTAGTCTGCATGATGTCTTCAGTGAAAGGATCTTCTCCTCCCAATGGGGGTGTCTTCCCGAGTTGTGCGCGAATTCCTACCTTGGAGGTCAGATTCCAACTTTGAGAGCTTTTTTTCCAGCTCTCTTCGCATTTAATTTCTCTTCTCAGGTTTCCCTCTGCCTCCCGTTGTCGTTCTAACTCCTATTCTAGTTGTTCAAGTCAGCCATGATGTCCAAGTAGCAGCCCCATAAGGTCGGTGGAATGGGGTTGGTTTTCTCCTTCCGAGTGACGAACCTCGAAAGGTATTCTTCTATGATGATGATCGCTCGACGCGTCTTCACCATGCAGTTCCTCTGTCCTTGGAGGAGCTACCACAAGGGCTTGGTCGTTGTTGACCATGTCTTGGTACTCCAGATCTGACTCATACGCTGTATGTCCGTCTTCAGGGTGATCGTCCGCCATGGAGTGTTGATTCCCAAGTCCCCGGCAAGGGTGCCAATGTTCTGAGGGTTGCTTGAAACTGGGTCAAGTTAGAGCCTGAACGTGAGGTCCAAGCTCTTGGAGAGGTGATTTCCGACTTGGCCTAGGTGGTTCGGCCGTCATCCGAGTTGTTGAAAAGAGATGGGGTGGTACCTGCAAAACACTCTGATGCCTAAGTCAGCAAGGGTCTTAGCAGGTTTTTAGTGTATTGGGACTTAAGTATACATAAGAATGTTAGTGTATTTATAGGTGATGAACCAATAACCACCATTGGAGTAGTTCCACTATTGATGATGGATAACTGTCCTTTTATCTAGGAGTTTGTTGAGATCTCCCTTCTATAAGTAAGAAGAGATATTAGGGGGTTGATTATAACTCCTGTTATTACTTTATGACGCCCCGTCTGACCTCTTTAGAGGTCGATTGTTTGGTGACTATTCTTTTGAGCTTTCTCTGCTTTTGAACCTAACTAATGTTTTGAGTTAGGTATAAATAGTTATAATTTTAATTTATATATTTAGCTTTACTTTTATAATTTTTTCAATCAAAAAATACATCACACAACCTTTTTTATTTTTGCAGACTCCTTACATACTCTTTTAAGTTTTATTTTATTAGTTACATAGACAAACACGGCTATATTGTACTTGCATCGAAATCTTATTAGATCAAATCGTGTCCCATAAACAAACATTGCCTTTTAATATCACATATTAGGGTAAAAAACGTAAACAAGCCAAGGAGAGAACAATTTGACACAAATAAGGCAAAGCAAAATCTGATTCATCAATCAACCAAAGCACATTTCTATGAAGTTCGAACCAACATGGTTCGAACTCACTTTCCACGTAATTTGAACCAAATAGGTTCAAATTACACATTGTAACCCATAGCCACATAATTCAAACTAGTTTGGTTCAAACTCTAACTTCATAATTTGAACCAATTAGGTTCGAATTACACTAAAGAAATAGTCACCAAGTAATTCGAACTAACATGGTTCGAATTACTCAGAATTCATTCCACACAACAATTTAAGTTACGAACATAGTTTTCACATCATGTCTTAATAAAACTCATACAGTTATTTATTCCGGTGTGAATTAGACATACATTTCGTTTAAAATTGCGGAGACAGAACATATTCATTAGCTAAAATCCCATTCAAAGTACATCGCACTAACGTTAACAAATTCTATCAGTCACCAACTACAAGTAAGAAAACCGATAATAGTGGAATCTAAACGCGAAATTGAAATAACAAAAGTACCAAAGCCACCAATACACCTAATCATGTCCCCGTGTGTGCTCTGCTCCTCCGAGCTATGGGCAACTCTGACGTGTGTGGCCGGGTTGCCGACAAAGCCCAGATCTCTTTGGCCGGTTCGGATCTGTCTCATCCATATTGGTCCGTATCCGAGTGGACCTCGGACGACCCTCTCTCGCACGCCTCTTATTGGGGTCAGGGATGACAGTCAGCCCGTCATATGGTGGTCAGAAACCCTCCGGAATGGGAGGTGTGAAATTCATCCGATACACACTGAAGATCGAACTAAGACGATACACCTGGTGGACATAAGGCTCCCATGTAAGCCGTGAGTAGGCACATCATGCCAGTGCGTGGGGACACAGGAAATGAAGTGCCTGGAAGTATCCGCAGTCACATGTGTGAGATGCAAGCGAGACTCTGTAGCTACCCAATGAGAAGAACCAGTCGGAGTTGTCTCTACGATGGTGAACTCGGAGTTATCCCTGTCGTACACAGTAACCGTGAAGCACCTAGCCGTCTTCAATTTGGCCTCTATACACTTCACCAAGTGCTAACTAAATTGTTGTCTGGTTCCTATCTGCGCCTCAGCCTCTCTCCCTTTGCGAACAAATAATTCGGCCAACCTTCCGTATGTTGCCTTCACTAGCGAGCACACAGGAAGGTTTCTGACACCCTTGAGGATCGAGTTCACACACTCAGATATATTCGTCGTCATGTGTCCGAATCTACGCCCCTCATCACAATGATGTGTCCACAACGAATACTCAATCCAGTTCACCTAGTCACACATCGCCGGGTCTTCGGACCTAAGAATATCAAACCAGTAATGGAACTCGACCTCGGTCTTAGCGTACGCCGCATTCACAAGTAGCCTCCTTGCGTCTTTGCCCTTGAAAGTGAGGGCAAAATTTACCGCAACATGTCGAATGCAGAATGTCCGGTATGCAGACGGAGGTAACCAGCCTCCGTCAGGAGCCTCAAGCGCGGCCTTGATGCCATTATGCCTGTCCGAGATAACCAGTAGACCCGGCTGCGGTGTCACATGCTCACGCAGGTAGGAGAGAAAGAAGGACCACAACTCAACATTCTCACCCTCGACTAATGCGAATGCAACAGGGAGTATGTTAGAGTTCCCATCCTGTGCAATCGCGACAAGCAACATTCCCCCATACTTGCCATACAGATGGGTGCCGTCAATACTAACTAGGGGCTTGCAATGATGGAATGCCTCGATACACGGTGGAAACATCCAGAATAGTCTGTGAAAATAAGCTCGAGACTCGTCTAACTGTCCACCGACACGAATAGGGCTTGTCCTTAGGACTACAACAGTACCAGGCATCGTCAACTGGACTCCTAACACCCAACTTGGAAGCTCGTTTTACGACTCATCCCAGTCACCATAGATGAGGGCAACAGCCTTCTGCTTCGCCAACCAGACCCTCCTGTAAGTCGGCCTAAACCCAAAGTGTGCGGCGGTGGCAATTAGGAGCACCTTGATGCTGACGGATGCATCAGCCCTAACCATTGGCATAATGAATGCCGATATCACATGGTAATCCAAACTCCTGTGGTCACTGGAAATGGAGGTGGCGAGACAAGTATGCGGTCCATTGTAACGTTTGACCTCCCAAAGTCCCTTGCGCTGTCGGAGACTAAGCCGAATCAACCATGTGCACCCATTGCCGAATACAGAACACTTGCCCACATACCGGCGATAGTCAGACTCCACGACCTTGTACTGTACCCCTCGACGGATGCTGTAAGTCTTAACACTTAACAGGGCCTCTTCTTTATCCGGAAATTGCTGACCAACCTGAAATTCTGTCAGACCTGCAAACCCTTCAGCATCTCTAGCGCCAAATCCAGCCGGCTGCCCAGAAACCCCCTCCTGCCTCATGGCATCCAAGTCCAAAGAGGAAAAATGTGGAGAGTACTGCTGCGTGCCAGAGCTAGAACCACTGCCTGCCCCAGCAGGCTCACTTGCTCCAACATCATCGCCACTGTCATCAGCAATCATATCCGGCTCGACATCATCGTCCTCTGGATCATCCAAGAATCTATCTCCAACCCCAACCGGTGCAGCACACTGTAAAGAGGTCCGCAAATATTCGCCTTCTCCAACCTCGTCGCCTACACTGCCGTTGAGATCAACAGCGAACGAAGGGGAGGCGACAGGTTGGACGGGTGGCTCGTACGCAGGGACGGAGGAAGATGCAACGGCAGGTCTGGAGCTAGAACCGGCTACCGTGGCTAAAGTGGTGGTATTCCGGTTCGAACCCCCCGAGCTGGACACCGTGTCAACCAACTTTGCCAATAGTTCTGGTGTCCTCACCTCTGGAAACTACTGGCGACAATGAAACATGACCTGCAAGTCCTCATCACTACCGATCGTGAAACAATCGTACTTTACGGTTTTCTGGAGCACCGTGATTGGAATTCGATAAAAAAAACTTCTTAACCCGTTTCACACCTTCTAGACCAAGTTTCAGCAGTACATAGCTAACAAGGTCATCATACTTCGTCGTAGGCCTGACGATAATACAGAGATGATCCTTATCAGTGAACTTCACACCGGAACGAGTTTTTCTCTTAATGGATCCTCTGTGGTGAACCAACACTATGAAACTCTCCTCACTAGCCATCTTACCCCCTCTAATGATAGCAACTCACGTTCACACCATATATATACAGGTCTGGTCCTCACTAATTTGAACCAACCTAGTACGAAATATGGTCTCTGTAATTCGAACCAAGCTGGTTCGAATTACTTGAGGAGTGTAATTCGAACCTAATTGGTTCGAATTATGAAGTTAGAGTTCGAACCAAATTGGTTCGAATTATGTGGCTATGGGTTACAATGTGTAATTCGAACCTATTTGGTTTGAATTACGTAAAAAGTGAGTTCGAACCATATTGATTCAAACTACATAGAAATGTGCTTTGGTTGATTGATGAATCAGATTTTGCTTTAACTTATTTGTGTAAAATTGTTCTTCCTTTGATTTGTTTACGTTTTTTACCCTACATATTATGATATCATATTATCATGAAAACAAAACTCTAAAATACTATTACTATACTATTTAAAAATTTTATGAATTAATGTTACCTCAACGCACGTGTAAAATTAACATGATTATTTTATATCATATTATTATGCCATGCCAAATATAAAAATAATATTGATTTTGTTAGAAAATTAACTAGTTGTGAAATCAATTCCAAATAATTAATTGAAAAACATGTTTATTAAAAAAATATTATTATTTTAATTTTTTTATTTTTAAAATTAGAAATAAAAAATTTAACTTAATTAATTTATATTATAGTTAGCCACCTAATCTTTTTAAATAATATTTTTGGATATTTTTAGACTGAGTCATTTTTTACCAATCAAATTCTCCACATTTCTCATAGATTCAGATTCCTACGAAAATAAGCCTCCAAAAGCATGTGGTTTCATTTACGCGTTTGTACTACTAAACCATCCATGATTCAAACTGCAAAGAATGTGGAAAAATAAATGAAGAGTTTGTAGTTAGGTAGAAGTTTGTAGAACACTACTTTAATAAATAATTATACATGAAATAAAATAACTTGAATGCTTGTGTGTAGGTATTATTACATATAGTATGCCACAATAAACAATATTCACTTAGACAATATAATATAGCCATCTTCGTTTTCATTAAGTATAACCTCAAAAGTTACCAACGAAATATAGTTTAAATAATATAATTTTTTTTATATTTACCTAAAAATTATGAATTCGAATCTTATTATTAACTAAAAGAAAGTATAACCCCAAAAGTCACCTTTAAGAAGAAAAAAAAAAACGTTCTCCTCTCACGCAATTTTTTTCAATCTATTCCGAATTTAAAACAGAAGACTTCTATTAGTTAGAGAATTTGAGTTATAATTTGAGCATGAGTTTTTAGTTATATGCATATAAATCTTAGAATTATAGACTTCCCCATTAATTTAATATTGATCTTTTCAAATTATATAACTAAAAAGGTATAAGAAACAGTAAATAATTATGTAATTAGCATTTTGGCAATGAGAATTGTTGACCATAAGACCTAACATAAATAATTATGTAGTTGTTTGAGTTGTTTAGATTGTTTAAATATTATTCCACATTAAATTTTTAGGAGATGCAGCAGATTTTATGTCAACCTAATTTTTAATAAGTAGGTAGAATTTTATAACAAAGCTTGTTTATTTTCAAGATTTCAACGAAAATTCTTAAGAATTACACGGCACGTGAACTCTGACCATAATTCATTCATGACATTTTGGTATACAATATTAATGTGAGCCCTCTGTACCGCTTTAATTTCATTAATTATCTAACAATGCAAGTTGTATTTCGGCAACCTGAATAATATATATATTTCACTGAAAATGTATAATAATTTACTCTTATTTTTATATTTTTAGAGTATATATTTAAACAGGATTTAAAAAAAAGAATTGGACGTTTTGCCTCTAAAAAAAATTATTACATTGAAGTTCTGAATTTTATAAATATAAGATATATAAAATTTTATTTTAATCAAATTTATTATTTTTATTTGGACAAATAAGTATTTAAAAATATGATACAAGGATTTATATGTCTTATTTTTATAAAATTTAAAGGTTCTTGATGGTTTAGAGAAGGGGGTTGAATTTATGTCTTCTCTTAATCTTAAATATATAATAAGTCCTCAAATTAAAAAATGAAACTTTACTTTTATTTAGACTGTAAGATTGATTATACAGGAGACAATTTTTATCTCATAAATCGTAAAAAACATATCAAAGCAAGGAAGAAGAAGATAACTCAACCATGTATCTTAGTTCAGTTGTCTTGTACAATGTAACTTACATCAAGTATCTATCACAACAGTAGTAAAATTTTTACTATCTTTTCAAGTATTACATGTATACACCAATTCCCAAGGATTCAACCAAATCTTATCAGGGATAAACCAAACTTTAACATAGGCTTGACTTGGCTAGATTACTTCCTAAACTCTCAACACGTTAAGTGCTCACCCAATTTAAAAAGGAATATATATCAGATACAAAACAAAAATACAATCAAAAGAGATATGACATAAATTTTAGCTTTTCTCTCCAAATATTTTTTTATTTTTTTTTTCAAAGACTTTTTTTTAATGTCTCATGTAACATCTAAATTTTTGAAAATTAAATAGTTAAATTATTTATAAATTATTATATTTATTGAAATTTTATTTTTAAGAAAACTGTTTTACCAAAAGTAAGTAAATAGAATTTTATGATTTTAAAATTTAACTTAATTATATTTATTCTATTAATCTGAACTATTTTTTAGAAATTATTTTATTAGATAAAATTAAATTAATTTTTATAATTATTATTATTTGAATTTGGTTAAATTAAAATTATTATATAATTTTTTTATAATAAGATATTTTACATAATTGATTTTATGATAACTAGAACTTAAATTAATTAAAAAATTTTCATATAATTTTTATTATAACAAGATATTTTGAGAAAGGATAAAATTATTATTACTATTATTAATATTTTTTATTCACTTTGATTAAAATAAAATTTAGTTAATATTATTATTATCGAGTTCAAAATCCGCCAATATGAATAAATATCGGTACTCTTTGCTAAGCTTAGCTTTGCTAACGTTTCATCGTATATCTTTTATCATTATGTTACTAATATCATTTATATTAGTAACTCATATATATTTATCCCTATATATATTATTACTTGTGTTTTAATATATCCAACTTTCATAATTATCCATTTAAAATATTTATAACTTGAATCGCTGATTCAGCACAGCCTTATATTACGACACCCAACCCCCACCCCACATGTCATTTAACCAATAATTCTTCATCATTAATCATCAAAATAGCCATGCAAAGGTTCATTTGGATGAGAAAAAGAAAATAAAACCGAGAGAGAGAAAGGAAAAAATTGTGAAACCCTAAACGTTCCGAGTTCGATTTTTTGAGATCCGTAACTCCAATAAAAAAATTTAATCCAATAAAAGTGTTCGTATCTTCCTCCTTTACACATTGGCGTCACTTTTATTCGGTAAAAATTGACGGTGATGTAGCTCTCCTTCTACTTGAGTTCGGCCAATTGGAGTTCTAGGAGACACAGACGATTTCTAACATTTTCTTCTTCAGCAGCTCAATCAAAAAACTTCTCCAGAATTTTTGTTGTTTTGATTTCATACGGAGGTAGGATTTTGGTAAATTCTCACTGGTTAAATTGGTATTGGATAAATGAACTGATGTCGTGATTACTTGTCGATTGAATTTGACTGAATTTATATTGAATTTTGTGATATATGGATATTTGTGATAAATTTGAAGTTCGGAAGGTTTAAGTGCAGCCAAGAACTGAGTTATTGTGATGAATTTGATTTCTGGATTACGATAGGATAATTTGAGAATGTTAGAATTTGTCTGTTTGATTTATCGAAAATGGTTTTGAGAATTGGATATGATTTGAGATATGTAAATGATTTGATTTTATAAATATTTGATATTAGAAATGGTTTGATTTATTGAAAATCATTTGAAAAGAGTGTGAAAAATGGTTTAGCTAGAACCTGAGAAGGGTGGCAAAGTTCGAATTTTAGGGGAGATGCTGCCGAAATTTTGTTATAAAATTTAAGACTTTGTTTGAAATGTTATTTAGAAAAAGATTAGATTTGAGAAATTGTATTATTTGATTTTTGATTTATTAAAAAATATTTATATTTCGAGTTTAATTCATTTAAGAAAAGTTTATATTTTGAGTTCGACTTTTTTAGAAAAGAACTATTTTACGATTTTAAATTATTTAAGAAAAGTGTTATGTTTTAAGTTTGATTTAAATATGAAAGGGCTTATGTTTTGAATTTGACTTAAGAATTTCATTCGAAGGAGTTTTAGTGAACTCTAAAAGTAATTGAAATTTTATTGAACGAATTTGTTTTGCGACGTCTTGGGAGAAGTTAAAGAAATAGTTTTAAGGATGAAACGGGGATTGGTTTTGGTTTTAAAAGAAAAAGAGAAGATAAATCGGCACGTGTGATTATAAAATGATTAAAAGGTCATGAGAGGGTGATGAAAAGTAAATAGTTATAATGTTGATGTGAAAATGTTAAGCCGTGGGCTTTATATGTGAATGATTGTTCGGGACGCCCGTGTATATGGAATCGGTTCTAGGAGAAAGGGTCACATGCTTGCAGAGGTTATGTCGCTGGAATGCCTTATCCGACTTGCGAGTTGGATTGCATCAGGTGCGGGTCGAAACCGACAAATGAGTTCATTACTTGCGATAGGACTAGGCATGCATCATCCTTGTTTGCATATTTTGCATTTGGTTCAATGTTGTGAATTGTTTGTGATTGCTTGTGTGTGTGATTTCATTGCTTGTTAATTTGAATTTCTATGTCTGGTTATTGTTCTGGCTCCCTGTGTTGGGCTGCGAATGTCTGAACTGTGATAGTATGAATTTAATTATCTACCCTCAATCCTAATAAGAACTCCCCAATTCTTACCCTCTATTTCCACCTCTTTCAGCTACAGGTACGAAAGTTTAGTGCAGAGTTACGGAAGCATAGAAGATTATGTTTACGAGTTGAGTTGTTAGGATTTATTTTCCCCTCGCCTTGTTAGTTAGAGTTTTATTCAGAGGGGTAGGTTTTGTAATTATTTTTGTATGTAATACTAATGTATTATTAGTATTAAGTAGGTGAATATGTGTTGTTTGTTCTTTTTGAAAAAGTTTTTGAGTTTTTCAGTGAAACCACTGATAGATTTACGCGTAGAGGCTCATACCTTATTATTTAATATATGAGAATCGTTGTAATACCCCCATTATTAGAGTGGCGCACCCAAAAATATGACATTCTGATAGTAAGGGTGTTACATCTCACTTATATGCCTTATACCATTGAATAGAAACAAAAAAATACAACATACAATCATAATATTCAACAATAAACTATGAAGGAGATGATATTTAACAACTCTAAAGCTACAAGATGAACCAGATTCAGCACTCTCAAGTGTAGCTCTCCATCTTGGTAGAATATTTTTTTGATGTAAAAATACTATCCAAAATGTTGAGCAAGAACAGTAGATAAGCCTCAATGAAACTCATATCTTGGTTCACTCTCCTTCCTTGCAAACTGAAGTTGATTTTTCTTTTTGTATTGAGTTATGTTTCCATAGCTAGGGCTTGCTTTCCAAAGTTAGCTTCTTGAATTCTGAACCAGCTGAAGTCTCCTTTTCTTTTTCTTCCATCAGATCAAAAAATCAGGGATTAGATATCAAAGTTAATCACAGCAGCAGAGAAATGAGCAACAGCAATTTGCTTTCTTAATGAGTTTGTCAAATCCAAATCTTTAGTCTTGTGCTTTGACCCTAAGTTTATTATCAAGTATTGATTTACAGCAGAATAAGATAGCCACCACTTTCTTCATGTTACTCGAAATGGGTGTGCAAAAGGAAGAAAAAATCAGCAAGTAATTGACTTGCATATTAATGGAAACTTCATACCTTTATCCTCTGATTTTGCTTAACTTGTTTATGTTGATTTTGATTTGACATAGCCTCTTTGATTATCCTTTCTTCTGCTTTGGTGCTTGATAAGAGAGTGAAGCACCTTTTTCTTGTTTCAAGGCTTTGACAGAATTGTGTATCAACAGAAGCATATTACCTTTTGTTTTTTATAATGCTAATGGACTGGGTTATGGACTTATTCTCATTCAGCAATCTTGGATGCACTTGGTTCTTCTAGTTGGACTGCTTGTCTTCTTTGTTTGGGCTTCACAATGAAACATGGGCCTGCAACACTAAGTACAAAGATTAGACCTAATTGGGCTTTTAACCCAACCAAAAGCAATGTTTGTCATCATCATTAATTTTATTATTTTCTAAACTCAACAATCTCCTCCTTGATGACAAACATCATTTAAAATGGGAATAAAAAGAATGAAATATAGTAATTCATATTAGAGACTTTCCTTTGATGATACCATTTCAAATGTGATATGCTCTCCCTTTCTTTCATAAAAGATACCTCCCCTCTTAATGTGAGCTTTTCAACAAACACACACAAGTTATAGCAGCACATGTAGAGAACATCATTACTCATGAGCAAGTAATATGAGCAAACAAATCAGCAAACAATTAAATAGCAAGACATACAGCAAACCATTAAATAGCAAAGCTTGCTTTATCCCATGTTTTATGGCTACAACTACTACAACTACTACTATCCCTTTTGTCATCAAGAGAGAAAAATTTAACCAGTCTAGACCTGCAAGAAATGGATTAGAAGTCAAAAATAGCATAACTAAACAAGTAGCATATGTTTAGTTAAATAGTTACAATCATCTAGAAAGTAATAAAATCAATAGCTAAAACCCAATTATCTCATAAAACTAAGTGCAATAAAATTAAAAATTTTAATATGAGACATCCCTAGACATCCGAGCCTTCATTCTCATTGTCCAATGGTTCCTCTTGATCAGTAGCCATGGTGTCATCTTCATGAATATTGTCCACCTACTTTAGAAGAACTGCCATTCTATTCCCTTGACTTGCGCAAAACATTTTCATTCCGAATGGCAAGCTTTCTCTCTTGTTGGCTTGTGGAGATGAAATGATTGGACAAATTCTAAAAATCCTGCAGAACATCCTTTACAACTCCGTACAGAAGGGATTTGTGCCCCATGGTTGCTGATGTTCCAGTGGTAGATTGAGGAGGAATGTCATCAAGCTCTTCTTTTTCATCATCAAATACCACTTTTTCATATCTAGTAAGTCCCTTTTTTGTTGTTTCACTGCACCGTCCCTATTTAGGTAAGAGTTTCAATTTTTAAGTATCTCATTGGTTAGGTCAACACCAAAAAATTCAAATATACAAGTTAAAAACATGCCATAAGAAAGTGACGTATTTTTGTTACTTTTTATGCAGTCATACATATGCCTCATCATTAAATAAGAAAAATAAATTTCAATTTTCATAATGATAACATACAACACCAGTGTATCACAAAATGAAACTCATTGGTATGAACCGCTTTAAGGAATGATCATGTGGTTTACAATGCGATTGAGTTATGCACGGACAGGACCTAGAGCCTTATGATTAGGGGTAAGACCATCAATGAGAGAACTATTTTCATAGACAGAAGTTAGGGCATCTTGGTATGAGAGGCCTAAACCTTCATCCCATTTTCCCGAAGTGTATGCATTAACACCAACATCAAAGTACTCTAGGGATTCACTGATAGTTTCACTGTTCAGATTTAATTCACGCCCTTTGACATAAGAATGAACATTTTCATCGTGATAAGTCATGTTAGCATAGAATTCATGGACAAGGTCAGGGTAGACTAGCTTTTTATTTTAAAAAGATGATTCCAATCCAGAAAAACTATGTTTTTCACAAAACCAAGTCCTTTCTTTTCTAAAGCAGCCAAATCGACAAGATAGGTAGGGCATAACAGAAGGTGAACAATAACTCCCTTATAAAACTCAAAATTCATAGCGAAAGAAAAATGAAGAGGATTGAAGTGAGAGTGAGAGTTTGCAAAGTAAAATTTAAAAGCAAAATGGGCCAATATTTAGGGGTTCTTTGACTGAACGAAGTAAGATGCGAGGGTTACCTCTCTGAGAACAATGAGGAACGGACTTAGGTTTATATCTTGGAGGACCACGATGCTTTTCTTTGGTCACAGGACATTTTTTCTTTGAAGTATTTGGATGAAAAGGAGCAATTGACGGTTCGGCTGCCTAAGAAAAAGAGGAACGACGTGTTGTCGTCTTGGTGTGAGCCATCGATTCAGAATGAGGAAGAGATGGAGAAGGAGGGGTGTATGAGAAAGTGTTGAAACGTGAGTGTGGAATGGTGCACAAGAGCAATTCTGGGAAGTTTATGAGTGAACATGTCTCTACGGGTAGCGATTTTCTTCCTCATCTTAATGACACAAGAGTGTTGCAGTTTTTTTTCAAAAAAAAAATTGAAATAACGAGAATAGAAAATATGAAGAGACACGCGAGATATATGAAGAGTTTTGCAATTGCAACAAGTTAAAGCAGTTCTTGGTAAAAGAGAAGTTCAGAACCCAATGGCAACTTGATTTGAAAAGGATTTGACCTGTTATTGAAAAAGTTGTTCTTCAAAATAATGCAGAAAAGACAAAAGGTTTTGAAAAAGATTTTAATGTGATAAAACCAATGAGGCCCACTTACATACAAACCAACTCATATTGGGACCAAAAGGGTTGTATTTAAGGAAACACAAAAGACCACTTGTTATCTGAAAAGAGCATTTGGCCCACTTGAATTTAAATTCAAAAGCAAAGACCATAGTCAATGTTCCAAGTTGAAAGCTCTTCATCTACTCAAAAATGTCTCATTTCGACCCATGAGACAAAAACTTCAAACATCACATCAGTAAAGTTAAAACAAGAATTCATATCTGAGTATGTCTAAACTTGTTCTTAATTTACAAAATCTGTCTTCAACTAAAGGTTTTGTGAATATATCAGTCAGTTATTCCTCTGATTTAACAAATCGAACGTCAATATTCCCTTTATGAACATATTCTCTTATTGAGTGAAATCTCACTTCAATATGTTTTGTTCTTGAGTGCAAGATAGGATTTTTTGAAATATTAATAATGTTATTACAAAACAAAGAAATATTTTCAGCTTTCAATTTATAATCAACTAATTGAGTTTTTAACCACAACAATTGAGAACAACAAGATGAGGCAGTGATGTATTTGGATTTGACAGTGAAAAGGGCTACGGTGGACTACTTCTTGCTTGACCAACAATTTAACGATATGCCTAGAAAACAACAAATTCCTACAAAAATTATAATGAAAGAGTCATTATATCATCAACATAAATTTGTCCTAGGATGAAAGAATAATTATAATTTTTAATGAAGAGAATAGTGGCAGTGATGCCTCTTTAAAAACCATTTTTCAAAAGGAAAGAATTAAGTCTTTCATACCAAGCTCTTGGAACTTGTCTTAAACCATAAAGTGCTTTTGAAAGCTTCAAAAATAGAAGACTATGCCACATACACTTCTCTATCAATGATGCCATTCAAAAAGGTTTATATCCATTTGAAAAAGTTTAAAGCCAAAATGGGCAGCATATGCAAGGAGAAGCCTTATAGCTTCTATTTGGGCCACTGGTGCAAAGGATTCATCAAAATCTATTCCTTCCTCTTGATCATATCCTTGAACCACTAATCTTGCTTTGTTTCTTGCTATGCTTCCATCTTCACCCAATTTGTTCCTAAAAATCCACTTAGTGCCAATCACTTTCTTCTTAATAGGATCGGGTACAAGTATCCACACTTGATTCTTCTCAAATTGTTGTAGCTCTTCTTTCATGGCTTTGACCTAAGAAGGATCACCAAGAGCCACTACAAGAAAAAAGTCCTATGGCCACGCTTTTTTCTTGCCACGCTTTTATGAGGGTGGCGATTAAATAGAGATTTGGCCATGTTTTTTTCTTTTATGCTTCAAAAGCGTGGCGATGAAAGGGATCAATGGCCACGCTTTTATAAGGTGGCAATTGATTCGAGATTCGACCACGCATAAAAAACATAGCCATAGAGAGAAATAGGCACGCTTTTAAAGCATGATGACAGGGTTTTGTTATAGTGGCATTTTAAAAGTGTGGTTGTTTCCTACAACTCTTTTGGCACGCTTCAAAAGTGTGGCGAAAAGGTTCTCAAAAAAAATTTCAAAGAACTCCCTTCGTCAAAATTACTGAGTTATAATTATTTTGCACACCATCTCTTCCAAACTTTATCTTTCTCCTTCTTCAAAGAATCCTAAGCCCTAACTCGTTCAGATATGGCAACAAGGATTAACCTTAAGCTCTTTTTTCATTGTGCCTCACCATAACCCTTTCTTCATTGTGCCTCACCCTAACTCCACGACAACATGACTCCGAAGAACATCATATCAAAGAACACCATATCTCTCGCTACGGGCACGCTTTAAAAGCGTAGATGTATCTCTAGCTATTGGTAGGCTTAAAAGCATGGCAATAGATAAAAGTGTGGCGATAGAGCAACCGCCACGTTAGCATATGTGACCCTTTTAAAAGCGTGCCGATAGCTCAAAAAACGTGGCAAAAAGCTATCGCTATGCTTTTTCAAATTTTTGCCACGTTTTAAAAGCGTAGCAAAATCTTGATTTTCTTGTAGTGAATCTCATTTACATTTTGTGGCTCAATTTGAGAGAGAAAGGCCACATTATTTTTTTTCATTGCTCTTCTAGAAGAGGATCTTGTGGTGACACCTTGAAATAGATTTTCTATGATAAACTCTTGTGGATAGTTCTTTAGAAATCTCGATTCACGAGGTCTTGGAGATTTAGAAACATATTCGGACAAATTTGGTTCATTGGAACCGATATTCCCAACAAGAATTTTATCAGTTGCAGAAGATAAAATGAGATTGTCTCTTGGAGAATTTTTTGCAGTAGCTGAGTTAGGAGTAGGATGCACCGATTCAGATTTCTCTTTATCTTGAACTTCATTCATGTTGCTTTCCACTTAATCACCTGGATCAACATCTTCCAGAATACTTGGAACAATATTAGAATCACAAAATATAACATGTATAGACTCCTCAATAATTTTAGCATCTTGATGATAAATTCTATAGGTTTTGCTAGTTGTGAAGTAACCAACAAAAATACTTTCACAAGCCTTTGGTTCAAATTTTTCTAAAATTTTTTGGTGTTTAGAACAAAACATTTACATCCAAAAATGTGAAAGTAATTTAGATTTGGTGGATTTTCTTTTCAAATCTCATAAGGGATTTTCTTCAAAAATTTTCTAATGATTATTCTATTTAAGATGTAGCATGCCATGTTTACGACTTCAGCCCAAAGAAACTTAGGAACTTCACTTTCACATAACATGGCTCTAGTCATCTCTTGAAGACTTCTATTTTGCTTTTCCATAACACCATTTTGTTGGGGTATTCTTGGAAAAGAGAAATTATGTGAAATTTCTAATTCATCACAAAAAGATTCAAAAATTTGATTTTCAAACTCTTTACCATGATCACTTCTAATTGAAACTATCTTCAAATCTTTTTCAATTTGAATTCTTTTGCTAAATGTCTCAAAAGCTAAAAAAGCATCATTTTTATGAACAAGAAATAGAACTCAACCAAATCTTGTATAATCATCCACAATCACTAAGCCATAGTATTTACCTCCTAGACTTTGAGTTCTAGTTGGACCAAAGAGATCAATATGTAGCAATTCAAGGGATCTTTTAGTAGAAATGTCTTCCTTAAATTTAAATGAACTCTTGGTTTATTTTTCCATTTGACAAGCATCACAAGTGATGACTTTGCCAAACTTGATTTTAGGAAGACTTTTCACTAAATCTCTTTTTACTAGCTTGTTGATTTGATAAACGCTAGCATGACCCAATCTTTTATGCCATGGCCATTTTTCAAAATTTATTAAATGAAAATAATCTACATTTTGACTCTTAAGTTCATCTAAAGTGATGCTATACACATTATCACATTGTTTTGCCATAAACAACACTTCATAAGATTTTTCATTTATAACAATGTATTCTAATCTTTTGAAAATTACTAAATAACCAATATCACATAATTGGCTAATACTCAAAAGATTGTGTTTCAACCAATCAACTAAGAAAACATTTTCAATGAAGGTAGAGAGATCATTACCAATTTTTCCAATAGCAATGATTTTTCCTTTACCATCATCTCCGAAAGTCACAAATCCTTCATCATTCTTATTGAATTTGACAAAGAATATTGATTTTTCCAACATGTGCCTAAAGCATCCGCTATCCAAGTACCACGTGTTTTTCTTCTTCTTAGATACTAGGCAAATCTGCACACATTCTCAAGTAACCTTAGGTATCCAAACTAATTTAGACCCTTTGAAATTAATCCATCTTGGTTACCCAAAAGCATTAAAATCACAAACAACCTTGTATATTTTGTTTCTCACTATTCTTTTGATAGAAAATCATTGAGAGGAAGAATGACCATATTTATCGTAAGTAAAACAATGATTTCTGAGTGAATGATGTTGAAAGTGATTAAAGATTTTGAATTTTCTAGTATTTGATGTAGATGTAATACTTTTGATAAACTGACTTTTAGCAACAACATCCTCTTTAGCAACATAATCCAAACCAAAATTTGTTGATACATATTTGGTTCTTGAAGATGAAGCTTTTTTTATCAAGATGTGGTTTTTCAAAAGCAACATCATTGTTAGTGAAATAACCTATATCAGATTTAATAACGGTCTTTTATTAGCAAGTAATTTGTCCAAGTTTCTAGAATTATGAGCAAATTTTGCTAAGTCATTATTTAGACCTTTAATCATTTCATTTAACCTTTGATTTTCAGCAATAAGTTCTTGTGAAGCGTCAACCGAGTACTTTCTTTTAAATTTTTTCAATTTCAAATTTTAAAAATCTATTTTCTTCAACAAAATTAATAACACATTTGGTTTCTTCATTTTTTCTTTCAAAAAATCATTTTCTGTTTTCAAAATTATATTTTCAGACTTGCATTTATTGTATTTATTTAGCAATTTTTCATAATAATGAGTGAGATCATCAATAATAACATGTAAATCTTCAATGGACAAGTCAAAGTAATTTATCTCATCTAATTGATCATAACCAACCATTAGACAAATTTGTGCTTCATATTCAGAATCTTCATCTTCATCAGAATCGTTCTCTAGGTCCTCCCATGAGGCCATAAGCACTTTTTTCTTTTCTTTCTTTGTCTTGTCCATTCTCTTGAGTTTAGGGAAGTTAAACTTGAAGTGTCCTGACTCCTTACAGTGATGACAGATGACTTTACTTAGATCCCTCTTTGCTCCTTTAAACTCGATCCCTTGTTCTTGTCCTTACTCCTCATTAGCCTTCTCAATCTCCTAACAAAAAATACAATTTCATCATCTGAAAAACTATCATTGGAATCATCATCAAATGACTCAACTTTTAATTTTAGGGTCACTTTTTTTCTTTTTGTATCTTAGCTATTGTGTGTGATTTCATATGCAAGAAATTTTCTTTCAGTTCATCATATGTTAAAGGACTTAAATTGTTGCTCTCTGCTACTACAGTAGCTTTTGTTTCTCATTCTTTTGAAAGTCTGCTAAGAACTTTCCTCACAAGTGTTTGTTCAGTATGGGTTATTCCCATAGCATCCAAGCTATTTATGATGATTGAAAATCTCTCAAATATCTCATCAATAGTTTCTTCATCTTTCATGTAAAATATCTCATATTCTTTTCGCAGCATATCTATCTTCATTTCTTTGACTTTTTTGGTACCTTTGTGAGTGACTTGGAGTTTATCTCAAATCTCTTTTGCCGTCTTGCATCTAGATACCTTCTGATATTCCTCAAAATTGATAACACAATGCATCAAGTTGATGCCTTTGACATCTAACTCCAATTTCTTCTTGTCTTTTTCATTTCATTTGACTTCTTCTTTTGAAGTCACCACTCCTTCTGTACTTGTCTTGAGGACCATTCACAATGATCTTTCATATATTATAGTCAATAGATTGAACAAAGATCCTTCATCCTTTCCTTTTAGTAGGTATAGTTCTTCCCATTGAAGAAAGGAGGCATGCTGTTTGACTGACCCTCAGTAAAAGTGTAGGCCACATTGTTTGCACCCAAGTTGTTAACCATTAGACCTTTCCTCCAAGCTGTGAAGCTTGATCCTTGAGGACTAATCTCTAATACCAATTGAAGGTTCTTGATGGCCTAGAGAATGGGAGGTTGAATCTATGTCCTTCTCTTAATCTTGAATAATAAGTCTTCAAACCAGAAAATGAAACTTTGCTTTTGTTTAGACTGCGAGATTGATTATGCAGGAGACAATTTTATTTTGTCTCATAAATCGTGAAAAAAAAAAAGAATCAGAGCAGGGAAGAAGAAGATGACTCAGCCATGTATCATAGTTCAGCTGCCTTGTGGAATGCAAGTTACATCCAATCTCTACTACAACAATGATAGAATTTTTACTATCTTTTCAAGTATTACATACACCGATTTCCAAGAACTCAACATAATCTTATCAGGGACAAACCAAGCTTCAACATAAGCTTGACTTGGCTAGGTTACTTCCTAAACTCTCAACACACTAAATGCTCACCCAACTTAGCAAGGGATACATCTCAGATACAAAATACAAAACAGAAATATAATCAAAAGAGACATGACATAAATCTTAGCTTTTCTCTCCAAGTACCTCTCTTTGCTTTTTCTCTTAATGGCTTTTTCTTAATGTCTCACTTATATGCCTTTTACCACTGAATAAAAATAAAAAAAAAGATACAACATACAATCAGAATATTCAACAATAAACCATGAAAGAGATGATGATATTTAACAGCTCTGAAGGTATAAGATGAATCGGATTCAGCACTCTCAAGTGTAGCTTTCCATCTAGGCAGAATATTATTTTGATGTAGAAACACTGTCCAAAATATTGAGCAAGAACAGTAGAGAAGCTCTCAATGAAACTCAAATCTTAGTTCACTCTCCTTCCTTGCAAACTGAAGTTCGTTAGGACTTTCTTTTCAAAGTCAACTTCTTGAATATTGAACTAACTGAAGTAGTCTTCATTTTTTTTCCATCAAATTAGAAAATCAGGGATTAATTATCAAAGTTAGTCACAACAGTAGAGATATGAGCAGCAGCAATTTGCTTCCTTAATAAGTTTGCCAAATCTAAACTCTTAATCTGATACTTTGGTCTCAAATTTTATTATCAACCATATATTTATAACAGAACAAGATAGCCACCACTTTTTCTATGTTACCTAAAATGGTTGTGCAAAAAGAAGAAGAAATCAGCAAGTAATTGACTTACATGTTAACAAAAATTTCATATATTTATCCTTTGATTTTGCTTAACTTGTTTATGTTGATTTTGATTTGACATAGCCTCCTTGATTAACTTTTCTCCCTTATGCTTTGGCGCTTGATAAGAAAGTGAAGCACTTTTTTCTTGTTTCAAGGTTATACCTAAATTGTGCATCAACAAAGCATATTACCTTTTATTTTTCATGATGCTAATGGATTGGATTATGGACTTATTTTCATTCAACAACCTTGAATGTATTTAGTTATTTTAGTTGAGCTGCTTGTCTTCTTTGTTTGAACTTTATAATAAAACATAGGCCTGCAACACTAAATATAAAGATTAGACTTTTAACCCAAATAAAAATAAGAGAAAAATTTAAAATAGCCCCTGAAAATTATCTCAATAGACAACGAGGCCCTTGACAAAAATAAATACCAACCCGGTTCCTGAGATTTACTTTTATGGAACTGATTAGCTCCTGTGCCAAAAAAGTCAATATTATTTTTTTTGACACAGGGACTAATCAGTCCCAGAAAAGAAATATCAGGGGCTGGGTTGGGTTTTTTTTTTTCTTAGGGATCTCGTTGTCCTTTCGAGATAATTGTCAGGAGTCGGATGAAATATTCACTCTAAAAATAATATTTGTCATTATCATTAATTTTATTATTTTTTAAACTCAATAAAATTCAAAAATCAATTTTTTTAGGGATGAAAACATCCAATGCAAAATTTTTTGGGAGCTATTTTATTTTTATTACAAATATATGTTAAGTAGCAGTTAAACTTAACTTGAAATGCATGATAAACAAGAGTACAACCAAAATAGGTTTGATAAGTTTCAAACCTTGTGGCTTTTGACTAGAAAGTAGCAAGAACTAAATTTAATTAATGAAACACCTTTCCTTCTAACACCTACAACTTCCCATGCAAAAATCATATAAATTGATATATATATATATATATATATATATATATATATATTAAATAATATAATAATTATTGGAATAAAGAGAAGTTAAAATACTTGTGGAAGAAAGGCCAATAAGAAACCTTTTGGTGCTTTTTTGACCGAAGCTTCAAAGAATGCGGCCCACCCTACTTTCTAACAAAATCTTAAAACTAATTCACATCATTTGTTATGGTAGCATGGATGCATCTTTGGGGTTGAGCTTTGACCACTCAATGTTTACTTTATCTTCTTGAACTAATGATTTTTTTTTCTTTTTGGCTCTTCTTTTAAAATAAAAAAATAATGAAAAAAATAAGACATTAGAGGGATAACAAATAATCAACTTCCACCTAGGAGACTAGCTATAGAAGACAATGTTTCATCCATAAAAGTATTTGATAAAAGAAAAAGAAGCTATACAAGACAATTTTGAGGTGGGTGTGTTATCATTTGTTCTCTTCTTTGTCCTTTGTACACACCATCATTTCATATGCATTAAGAGTATTTTCTATTGCGATGCATGCTAGCTATAGGAAACCACTCTCTCTTGTTGCTTGCCTTGTTAATTTAACCTCATAACTTTATATGCATGAAATTTACCCCTTTTTTTTTCCGAAAGGGAATAATCATTTTAACTTGAAAAATAAATGACACCATTCTAATTTCTAAATAACAAATTGGTAATTATTAAAAATTTGCTAAATTTTTTTATGAATTCTCATAACAAAATTGCATTCTAGTAAATTTATTTCAAAAGTAGTAGACTCCACACAAATGAAGGAATATATATATATATATATATATATCACCATGCATGGATGCTTTTATTTAAAAAAAAAGGCTCATAGTTTTCTGGTTATTATATAAAATGAAGCTTGTCAGATGTTGAATACCATTTATGTGCTCATCTGCATTTCACACTTGAACATTATTCATCAATATCTCATGTTATGATCTTGCATTGAAAGGCTTTGTTAAAACGATATAAAAAAAAATTCATGTTAGTTGTATCTATTTAGAAGCGCAAATTAAATAACCAATATTAAAAAAGAAAATAAAATGTTATTATATATCTGCTTAAAATTTTTTTTATTATTTTTTGGAAGCCACTCAGATAAAGATGATTAAAACGTTTTTTTTAGATGTTTTTTAGTAATTAAAATTTAATATATATATAATCAATTAAACTGTGTTATTTTTGTCAAAATTAGATCTGACAAATTAATTTGGCCAAAAAATCAGAAAACTAAACCTTAAACTGACCTAAATTAATATTCTTTTTTATAAAAAATGATTACAATAATCTTATTATAAAAAAAAAGTTTAAAATATTCTTATTATTATTATTATTATTATTATTATTATTATTATTATATATATATATATATATATATATATATATATATATATATAAAATCCTAACCCTATAACAACACAGAAAAAAGAGAAAGGTTAAAATTTAGGGTTAATAATAATAATAATAATAATAATAATAATAATAATAATAATAATAATAATAATAATAATAATAATAATAATAATAATAATAGTATTTTAGTCATTTTTATAATAAGAATATTGTAGTTATTTTTAATAAAAAATATTAATTTAGAATAATTCAAAGTATAATTTATTGTTTTTTTTGTCAAATTAATTTATTTGATTTAATTTTGACAAAAATAACATAGTTTAATTAATTATATATATTGAATTTTAATTACTAAAAGATATCTTTAAAAAAATATTTTAAACGTCTTTATTTAAATAATTTTCTTATTTTTTTCTAATTTGATTGGTAATTAATTTTTTGTGCAAACATAATATGATTATAATTATACATTTTAATTTTTAAAAAATAACAGGTTATATAAATAATTTTTTTACTCATGATCATTGTTTTATATATATATATATATATATATATATATATATATATATATATATATATATATATAAAGAGCTTAAGAGTTTATGATCGCAATAAAAGATATTTTTGTCTATTTTCTAAGATAAGTTAAAGATTTTCAATGGCCTAAAAAAAGATTAAATCTAAAATTTTTTTTTTGAAGTGAATTGCTAAAATAGATTTAAAATTGAGTTAGTACAGTATCTATTAAAATAATTATATAGAAGACAATTCATTTTTATCTCATAATGATAATAAAGACAAAACAAAGGAAAAAAAAGTTTGCACTATCATATATTTTAATTTAGTCTGTAATTTATATCTAGTTTCTACTACAATAATAATAAAAAAAATTTATAATTTTAAAAAAATTACATTTATTAATTTTTTAGGATTCTTTTTAATTCTATAAGGAACACAAAAAATTTCTAACTAAAGTTATCACCACTAAGCTAACCTAATTTAGATTTATTCACTAAGTACTCTTTCAAATTAACAAAAAGAATCTCTCATGCTCATGACACAAAACAAAAATTACATCAAAAGAATTTAACATAATTAATAATTTTTTTTTCAAGTGTATCTCTCTTTACTTTTTTTTATTGACTTTTACAAATTTCTCACATATTAATTTTTTTTCTTGAAACAAAGAAAAATAAATTAAAAAATCATGATATATATCTAGGGTAAACAAGGAAGGAAAAGAAATATAGCAATATTGCTTTAGGAAAAACTAAATTTGTACTTTCACTTTTTAATCTCAAAATTTGGATGAATGTCTCATTTGTACAAGTGCATTGCTTCCAAAAAAGTTTGTTTGGTAACGAATTATGAGCACCAAGGACGGTTGCATTTTTCTCTCAAAGATGAGTATTATAGTAGGGATAATGGTGTTGCAAAAACAACAGCAAATCAGTTTTGCAAATGGCGGAGGATTGTGGTTGCATAGAGCAAACCACTGCCTTGATGTTTTTTTTTTTTTTTTACCAAAGATAAGAAATTTAAATCTGTAATCTCTTAATTAAGTATGAAAAAATTATGCCATTTGAATTATAACTCATTGGCCAATGTTTAATGTTCTTGCTGATACTTTTGGAGCTAAAATTATTCTTATTGTATTAAGTGAGTCAGCAATTTTGATCTTAATTTTTACTCTAAATTTTTATCTTTTTCTTCTGTCACGTCACTGTTTGATAAAAAAAAGTTTTGGTGCCAAAAATGAAAAATAACCACTTTTCCAATTTTTATTCTTTATCTGAATTAGTGCCCTAACTCATATATATATATATATATATATATATATATATATATATATATATATATATATATATATATATATCAATAATGATAATTCTTCTTTATTCTTGCTTAGTATGTTGGAAACTAAATCATGTTGTTAACCCAAATAAAGATTAATATGTACAAATAATACCAATAATAAACTATGTTTTTGCCATTAAAATATCAACACAAAGCTACATAATAATACACTTATTAAATTACAATTTTAACTTTTAAACTTAATCAAATAATATTTGTCATCATAAAAAATAAATATATTTTTTTAGTAATGCTAGAAAGATAAAACATAATCGGTTCAAATAATTTAAAATTATCTTATTTAATATTTATTTATTATAGAAAGCATTAAACAAAATCAAAAATAACAAATTTTGATTATTTTTCATTAATATTTTTTAATTATTAAACATCTCATCTATTCTATCTATTCTATTATGAATAATTCTCCACATACAATCATTTTTTTATACAAGTCTTTACAAGTCCTTTATATTAACGCGTTTCGAACCGTTACTGTACGTTTTCACTACACTTTCTTCTTCTTCTTGGTGCACGTTCTTCTTCCTCTTCCTCTTCTTCTTCTTCTTTTCTTTCGTTTCTTGCATTCTCTTTCTCCTTTTTCATTTACGTGCTTTTCTCTCTATTTTCTTTCTTCGTTATTCTCGATTTCCATTGTTTTTTGACATCAAGCTCTGAAATCGTTTTTGAAGAAGAAGAAGCAGCAGAAGAAGAGGAGGAGAAAGAGAAAGATTTCTGAATTATGCATAAAGTGTACTTCAACAAATTTTAGGTGTATTTCTTAAATCCTTTGGGTGTAGTTTTGTAATCATTTGGATGTATTTCTGTAATCCTTTGAGTGTATTTCTATAATTGTTTGGGTGAATTCCTGTAACCGTTTGGGTGTATTTTTGTAATTCTTTGGATGTATTTCTGTAATCGTTTGGGTGTATTTCTGAAGTTCCATTATCTTCAAATTTGGCAAGAAATTCGTTTTCATGGAGGAAGAAGAAGAGTCGTTCATAATGCATGGTGAGTAGCGCGCTTTGGAAACAGGAAGTGGTTGAATAACATGCGTTTATTTACTCTTGAATGTGGGAGTGTAATGCGTGTGTTTTGTTGGGCTTGTGCCAACTTGTAAGACTTATAAGCCAAAAAGACTTGTATGTGTAGCAAGCCTCTTCTATTATATAAAAATTGAATTTTTGGCACTTAATAATAAAGCTGACATGACATACTCTTGAGAGTGTTTTCTAGTTTATTTCTTTAATTCATTAAATACAATTCATTACAATAACTTAATTATATCAACTAATTGATTTGATTAGATATTTAAGTATCACACAATTTAATATTATGTATATCAATTAATTGAATATAATTGTTAGAGTATAATTAGGATTAATTAGATCAATTAGCATTATTCAACATATCTGAATATTTATTATAGGATATTACATTTTTATTATTTCGATTCTCTTATCACCTATAAATACATTTCTATATTGTATCATTCTACACAACTTGAATACTCACAAATAATTTTTTTATTGCTCCCTCTTCCCTTTCTAACATGGAATCAGAGTCATGGTATTCTCCTTGAGAAGAATAAGTTAATTTTCTTCTGGTAAAATGACCATACTTTTCATACTTTTCTTCTGTGCCATTTTTTTCCTTTGCTTTTGTCAATGCATTGATTCTTTTCTGACCTCACCGATTAACGCATCCACTACTTACTTATTCTCATGGAAAAACCATATGTTTTTCATCACCTTCTGATAGTTTGTTATCTTTTCGCACTTTGTCACTTTTCAACAGTTTTCAGGCAGTTCGTCATCTTTTTAGCAGTTTTTTGGCAGTTGACCACTCTTGCGGCAGTTCCGTCTGCATTCTATTCCGACAGTTCCGTCTGTGTTTTCTTCCAGCAATTTCATTTGCGCTTCCTTCCGGCAGTTTCGTCTGCATTTCCTTGTGGCAGCTCCATCTGCGCTTCCTTCCAGTAGTTCTGTCTGCACTTTCTTCCGATAGTTCTGTCTATGCTTTCTTCAGGCAGTTTTGTGTGCATCCGTTCTATCAGTTTATGCATTTTTTTATTTAGTTGTTTCAAATAAGTTTCAAACTCAAATTGTCACTTGAGTTTGAAGAGGGATGTTAGAGTATAATTATGATCAATAAGATCAATTAGCATTATTTAATATATCTGAATATTTATTATAGGACATTACGTCTTTATTATTTCGATTCTCTTAGCACCTATAAATTTTCTTTTATATTGTATCATTCTACACAACTTGAATACACACAAACCTTTTCTCTATTACTCTCTCTCTCTCTCTTACCCTTTTTAATAATAATAAATACAATTTAATTTAGTTAAAAATTCATTGTTTTATAGTCTTTTATATATATATATATGATAGAATAAAATTGTAAAAATAATTTTTTTTATCATTTTGGATATTTTAACTCTTTTTTTTTTTACGTATAATTTTGTTTTGCGTTAACTTTGTTTATCTAATGATAAAATATACTTATGTTAATTCTATCATATAATAGTTTATTTTTCTTCTATGTATTTTGATTTGTATAGTTATTATTGATTTTGTTATTTTTGTTTTCTTGAATTGTTCTTTATTTTTTTATGACTTAATAATTTAAATAAAAAAGCAAAGAAAGCAAAAAAACGATGGCCAAAGGCGGAGGCTAAAAATCTAAAACAGCAACATCATTTTTCAGCATTATTATTATTAATACGAAGAACTTTATTATTTCTTTTCTAACATTCTTTAATATAAGCTTCGTTTCTTTTTTATTATTATTATAAATACTTTTATTATTTTTTTCTCTAATTATAAATCTCTTTATAATAATTTTTTGATAGAATATTTTTTTGGTCTAATAGATTTTTTCCCTATTTTTTGTAAAAAATAATTTATATTAGGAAAAAAAGAAGATACAAATTAAATTTTAAAATTTAAATTTAAATAAGATGTGCAAAGGATAACTATTGAATTCATTTGGTAGATTTAAACTCTTTATATTATCGTCATTAAAAATTTCAAATACTATTATAAAATTCTAGATATTCTTTATCTTATTATTTTTAAATTATACATTATACCGTGTATTTGAAGAGTTTCATCTTTTTTGAAATAAGTGTGACATTATATTCTTTTTTGGATACAAAAGGATAATGAAGTTGAAGTGAGTAACAAAATTGATTATATAATTTTTAGAATTTCTAGCACAATTAAAAAAAATTAGTTTTAAAATAAACTTTTACTCTATTTTTTATCTTTTATTTGATTTTTTTATAATTTTTTCTTAATTTTCTTAATTAATTATGATTGTAATAATTTATCACAAATTTATATTTTGTAGAGAAAATTTATCAATCATAAAATACAGAAGACTTAACCAAAAAATTTAAAAAATATTGATTAATCACAAAATAAAAAAGTATAAATTGTACTTTAATTATGTTGTAAAATATAAATTGGGGCTATTTAAAATTAGTTTTTTACCATTAATGTTAATTTAAATTATAATAAAGTAAAAAGTAAAAATTATATATAATAATTTAATTTAATTATTTATACTATCAAAATTATTTTTTATTATATCCCATTTATTTTTATTCATTGGTGATCTTTAATTGTCTATTTTAAATAAAAATTTCAATGGATTGAATTGATTTTTTTCAAATTAGTAATATAATTATTGTGACATTTGCTTTACTCAATAATATTTTTTAATTTATTTTTAATCTGATTAATTATCTCTTTCTTATTTTATGTTAATTTAACTAATTAAAGTTAATAAATTTTAGTTATTTTAATTCTTGCAACTTTTTATTCTAATAATATATTTCAATTAATGTATTAATTCAATTTTAATATTTATATGTCATTAATAATAATAGTCTCATTTTAAAGTGTCGTTTTATCCCCAATATATATATAATATGTCTAATTGTAGAAAATTTACTATTTTTTTATACGATTGAATTAGACATATTTATATTCAATTTATTTGATTACTTAATTAGAATTAATTATATTAAAAGATCAGATTAAGATTATGATAGACTAATTAGATCGTTATTAATTAATTATATTAAAAGATTAAGATTATGATAGATTATCATCATTTTATTACTTTTTATTTTGATATTAATTCAGATATTTAGTTTTTTTATTATTGTTTTTATTCTCCTTATTATATGTGTTTATTCTCATAAATCTTACTAAATTAAACAAGGTACTGTATATCTTCTTTTTATTCTTCTTTTATATACACATAAAATTTATTAAATTATTTCACTTCCATCTAATAATTTTGTTTTTCTTCTATTTATATTTTTTTCTTTAATATTTTATTAGTTCTTATTTTTCTAAATTTTACTTTAATTTATGTATTTATTCTTATTACACCTAACATTTTTTTATTTATGTGTAATATACATTCTTATATATATTATAGAAATATGATTTGATTCTATTAACTTGCAATTTTTTTTTCAAAAAATCTAAAGCTAAAGCACAAAAATATATTTATAAGATATTTTATTTTTTTAACTAAAAAATATAATATTTTTTGTTATATTTGTTGAAATCCTAAATTAAATATGAATACTTATTTTTGAAATAGAATAAATTTATTTTAAATTTTTTACATTTAAAAATAATATTCTATCAATATTAGAATTATTTAGATAGATAAGTAATAGTGAATATAATATTATTTAGGATGGATAGAATTAAGTACATCTTTTTATTGAAAATATGAATTTAAAAATATTATATTCAATTCTCAATAATCAACCTCTTATTGAACCATTATATGTTCAAAATATTTTTGAAAAAATGAAATAATTTTAGGTAAATAATTTTTTGTAAAAAATTAATTAATTCAAGATATTTATTGTCGTTGATTAAAATAGTAAATTGAAATGATAATTTAATATTTTTATACTCTTAAAATATTATTTATTTATTTTTCTAGTATTTTTTATCATCCAATGATCATATTAATATAATTTAATTCAATAAAATTATTTATCATCATTTGATTGAATAAAAATTTTATTTTATCTTAAAATTTTAGAATTTCTCAACCTCAAGATCATCCATATTAAATCATTAAAAAATATAACTGAGAGCGTGGAAGCGTCCCTTCATTCAAAAGCATGATTGAAATCAGAGAGCTTGACTCTTGTGATTCTTTGATTTTCGTCAACCAAAATCATCTATATTTCTGATATGGCTAAATCACAACTTCACTGTGGAAAAAGAGCTACGGAGATGAGTTTGATGTGTTGGAGACCAAAATCCTGAAGTTATTATTTATATTTGAGTGTGACACTCATTAAACCCTAAACCTCAAATAAAATAGTATCTATGGTTTTAATCTCACTTATCCAAATCAAAAGTAATAATGACTTATTTAATTCAATATTTATGACAATAAATGAGATCATCGTTATATAAGCCATTTAATGTGAAATTACTTAATTTTGATTATAATTAATATATGTATTTTTCATAAATATAATAAAAATAATAATTTCTTAACAATCTTCCACTTAGACTATACATATATATTTTCCTGAGATAATCACATCTTATAAATTTTATGCGCACATCTGAATATTTTCTTGATTACTTTAATAATCTGGTCTGTCTTATATATTAGTTATGAAAATTTTTCTAATTACTTTAATAATTTGTTCATTTAAAAATAGACAAATTTTCTGTCGATAATTATTTTTTATGAAAAAATACTAATTTTTCTGACAGAATTATTGACAGATTCTTTTTTTCATCTGTAATTCATGCTAATTCATTTTTCTTTGTTTCCGATGAAAATTTTCTCGCAAAATCTATCTGTATTTCCATAGGATAAAATCTGTCGAAAATATTCGTCTGTAATAAGTAGTTTTCTAATAGTGTATTAATATCCATTGCTTCTCGAACCTGCATATTCTTTATTATTGTTCTTTTCTTCTCTTTCTTTCTGAGTTAATTATGTCGTAATCATTATGTAATTTCGGTTTATTTCTGAGTTAATTGTGTCGCAGTCAATTATGTAATTTCGGTTTATTTCTAAGTTAATTGCATCGTAATCAGTATATAATTTTGGTTTATTTTTTAGTGAATTAAGGTGCATTTGGACTTGTTGTCCTGCACAATTCAAAAGTCTTTCTCAAGACAACTCAAAAGTCTTTCTCCTCACCTTCTACTGCAATAACAACAATAACAACAGCAATAAAATAATGATGATGAGGAGAAAATACGCAAAGAAAAAGAAAGAGAAGGAGAAGGAGAAGGAACGCAAAGAAAAAGAAGACGACCACTAACGATAATGTGAACATAAATGACTTGGTTGTAAGAATAAGGTCAAAAAACGTTAATAAGCCATGGTGACCAATTATTTACACAAATCCTTTAAAGGCAAATCTGGTTCATATATCAACCAAACCACATTTATATGTAGTTCGAATCACCTAAGCTCGAACTGCGTTTACATATAATTCGAATCATGCTGATTCGAATTATATAATAACTCACATGCACATATAATTCGAACTCACCTGGTTCGAATTACACACCAACAGTAATTCGATCAAGATTGATTCGATTTACTCAAGAACATGTAATTCGAATTACATGATGTACAGTTCGAATAATAATAATAATAATAATAATAATAATAATAATAATAATAATTTGAATTAAACCAATTCGAATAATAATAATAATAATAATAATAATAATAATAATAATAATAATAATAATAAGAATGTTTAAACATACTTTATTATATTAGGTTAGATAAAAATTAAATTATTTAAATAAATAATTCGGTGTTTAAAAGTCAAGTATTAGAATAATTTTTTGGGAAGTATTTATCATATTATAAATTCATAATTATGTAAATATGTGAAGGATTTATTTTTTAAATTACGTTTTTAAATTAAATGGCTTTTAATATTATTAGATTGTCTTATTTTTAAATTGGTCAATTCATTTTATATTTATATATTGTAATTATTTATTTTGTAATGAGTATAACTAAAATTTTAATAACAATTAATGTATTCGTTACTAACCTATCACATAATAAAAAATTTTAAACTTTATAAAATGCAATTTTTTTCATAGACTAGTATTATCGAACTAATTGAATTCGATTTAGTATTGGCTCCATATAGATATAATAGTTGGTGTATTAAAATAATTACATGGATTAGATTTATGCTATGAAATTTACATTCAATTAATATTTATAATTTTTTTATACTTTACTACAAAAAAATTGTATTTTATAAAGTTTAAAAGTTTTTATTATGTGATAAGTTAGTAACGAGTACATTACAAACTTTTATAGTACTCATAGTAACAATGTTTAATTTAATAATTATTAAAATTTTAGTTGTACTCGTTACAAATAAATAATTACAATATATAAATATAAAATGAATTGACCAATTTAAAAATAAGACAATCTAATAATATTGAAAGCCATTTAATTTAAAAACGTAATTTAAAAAATAAATTCTTCACATACTTACATAATTATGAATTTATAATATGATAAATACTTCCCAAAAAATTATTCTAATACTTGACTTTTAAACACCGAATTATTTATTTAAATAGTTTAATTTTTATCTAACCTAATATAATAAAATATGTTTAAACCTTATTATTATTATTATTATTATTATTATTATTATTATTATTATTATTATTATTATTATTATTATTATTCGAACTGTACATCATGTAATTCGAATAAACTTACTTCGAATTATATGGGACGCGGTCTTCTTAAATAAATCGAATCAATCTGGTTCGAATTACTGTTGGTGTGTAATTCAAATCAGGTGAGTTCGAATTATATGTGCATGTGAGTTAGGGTAAATCACAATAATAAACTAAGGGGATCAAAATTTTACACAAATCCCCAAACCAAAATCTGTTTCGTGAATCAACCAATGCACATTTATATGTAGTTCGAATCATTAGGATATTACAAATTTTTACGAATTTGTAATATATGGTGATTCGAATCACCATATAATTTAGGAGTACTATAAAAATTTGTAATATATGGTTGACTTAGGTTATTATAGAAATACTTTACATAGTCAATAATAATTTAGATCTTAAAGAAAAAATATTTTTATCATGTATTTACCTAAATCACTAGAATATTACAAACTTTTATAGTACTTATAACATTTTTTAAGCCATTTTTTAAAAATTTTTTTGTATTAGAATAAAATATATTTTTTAATTGTTTTGTATGGAATAAAATATTTTCTTTCATTTCTAAATTATTATTGACTATGTAGAGTATTTTATTTAAAATTTGAGTACATGGATATATTTACCTAAGATATTAGAACATTACAAATTTGTATAGTACTCCTAACATTTTTTAAGCCCTTTTTTAAATTGTTTTGCATAGGATAAAATATTTTTTGTAGTATAATTTAAATAAATTTATTAAAAAATATTCATGAGCTATTAAAAATAGACAAAAGAGTATTGTATGGAATTCGAATTGATAAATCACAAATATTTTAAAGAAGTCTCGTAATTAAATATTTTGTTAGCTTTTTTTAATGTATGAAATAAAATATATTTTTTTAATTTTTAAATTATTAATTTTTTAATAAAATTTTTTTAATAAATTATTAATTTTTTAACAGCATAGAAATTACTATGTGTGTAATTCAAACCAAACTGGTTCGAATTAGTGTGTGCGTGTGTGTTGTGTATAATTCGAACCTATTTGGTTCGAATTATGTAGAAATGGAGTTCGAATCAAGTTGGTTCGAACTACATATAAATGTGCATTGGTGGATTCACGAAGCAGATTTTGGTTTGGCGGATTTGTGTAAAATTTTGCTCCCCTTGGTTTATTATTGTGATTTACCCTGTGAGTTATTATATAATTCGAATCAGCATAATTCGAATTATATGTAAAGGCAGTTCGAGTTTAGGTGATTCGAACATATAAATGTGGTTTGGTTGATACATAAAACAGATTTGTTTTTGGCGGATTTGTGTAAATAATTGGTCACCGTGGCTTATTAATGTTTTTTGTCCTAAGAATAATATATAGGATTTTTTTAATGAGAGTAATTTTTGTTGATGTTAAATTTTTTTTATTGAACTTAGATAGCAATATTGTTTGGATGTATAACAAATATGTATTTTTTAATTAGACATTTCATTTCTTCCTAAACTCAACATAGTGCATGACCTACCATTTATTACTTCAATTTTTAACCCCTAAGCTTTTATGAGTGATGAAGTGATAAGAACAAACTCTACTCGTTCTGTTAGCAATAAAAACACACACCTTAAATATGCTGAAATTATGTAGTTACTGTTTTGACTTTTTCATGTGTTTGTTATAATTTGTTAGAAATAATACTAAATTAGCTGGACATGTATAATGGAAAACTTGGAAATGAAGTGAAAAACCGGAAAATATGAAGAAAATTAAATGAATATATAGGACAAAAGTACTTTGGTTCATGAGTGAAACATTAAAGATCCGTATTGTATGAGGGTTTAATTCATAATTATTACTTGGTCAAGTTAGTTGTACTTCGTATCAGAACCCAACTATTCTATACGTGTTTGAGTCTCAGTCTCCTATACGGCTATACCTAATTAGTCTTCAAAATCGTTGACTAACGTACCCTATTTTCACTAGGGTTTTAATTAACTAATTACCTTCGATTTTTTTTTTAACAATGCGCTTAGAAAAATATATTTAAACTAGTTTTTCTAATTATTAATGAAAAAATATTTTCTTATTAATATTCAGTATTTAGTCATCATCTTTGTAAAAACTGTTTATGACCAAAATTATACCTATATTTCAATGGTTACTTCATAGTTGAGTTTGAGATGTCCAATGATTAAGAACTGAACTATAATCAAGAACCATAAACCACGAGAAAAATAAAATCAGTGACAAAAAACTTTAATAATGGGGCAAAAAAATTGTGTATGTATACTAATCAGTATTACATAATTAAGGGGGCTTAATATACAACTAGACTACAATAAAATACCCCATTGTAAGTTTATCGTTATCGGAAGACTTGTATCTTTCATGAAATCTTATTAATTGAACTTCTAATGAGATTTTATAAATCATGCTTAAATTTAGTAATTTCGTAATATATTAAATAATTTAATTAAACATATTAAATTATCTAATAATTATCTATTCATCTAATTAGTAAAAGAGTGGTATGCACTAAAAATAGAAAAGGAATAAGAAAAAGAGATTGAAAAGGAGGAAAAGATAGTTATAAAAAGTGAAAAGCTAAGAGAAGTGTTGAGTCTCAAGTCTGAATTACCCTGTTTTGTTGCCGAGTCCAAATGCATCATTTACTATGACTTCACTCTCTCTCTTCTTATATTCTTCCATTTCCCATTGAACTTCAATTCATGGCTGTGGACTCTCCATTGATTCAGATCCATTCACCGCAACCACCTTATGGATAACACCACTCTCACCACCACCACCACCGCCACCACCACCAATTCACTTAAGCCCTTCCAAGTCAACCTCACCTGCTCCCTCCACCACCATGACAAGAGACCTCTCATTGATGAACACGACTTCTTCTCTGCCTCTGCCTCTGCCTCTGCCCCTCCTCCTCATCACCACCACCACAACACCATGAATTCTGATATCTTGGATTCCAAAGTAAACGTAAGTATCATGCATACCAATACCGTGTCTTTACTTCTGAATTACGCATCCCAACCTTCTCAATTTTCATTCATTCTTTCAGACTGGTCTGAATCTTCTTACTACCAACACGAGCAGCGATCAGTCCGTTGTTGACGATGACATCTCACCGAATTCACACCAGAAAAGACCCGTCCCTGATCAGACGGTTGTTATTCTGGCGGAGCTGGAGCGAACGAAGGCGGAGAATCAACGGTTGAGAGAGAGGCTTGATCGTGTAACCGCGGAATACAAGGCCCTGCAGATGCAAGTGGTGGCTTTGATGCAACAACACAAGCCAGAGGAGGAGGAGGAGAAGAAGCAAGACGCAGCGCCAAGACAGTTCATGGATCTTGGATTGGCCACTAACGGTGCTGAGACGGGGGAGGAGGCTTCGCTTTCTTCGTCGGAGAGGTCGAAGTCTCCAGAGAGGAAGAATGGAAGCAGTGATGATCACGAAAAGAATAGCAGAGAGGATAGTCCCTTGGCTCCAAGAAATGTTGATCAAGCTGAAGCCACTATGAGAAAAGCTAGAGTCTCTGTTAGAGCTAGATCAGAGGCTCCAATGGTATGTCAAATTAGTTATGTTATTGCAAAAGAGGGTCGTGTGTTAAAAACATAATGAAACATGTATCTCAAATTATGTGTCAGATGACGGATGGATGCCAATGGAGGAAATATGGGCAGAAGATGGCAAAAGGAAACCCATGTCCAAGAGCATACTACAGATGCACCATGGCTGCAGGTTGCCCTGTTAGAAAACAGGTACTTTTAATCATTTTTTTCAAAGTAAAAACCTAAAAAAATGTTTGTTAGGTGATTACACCTTATGTACTTCTATTACAAAAATTAATTACAATGAAATATTTGATTGGATGGGATATGATTTGTACAGGTACAAAGGTGTGCTGAGGACAGAACAATACTAGTAACAACATATGAAGGGAATCACAACCACCCTCTGCCACCAGCAGCAATGGCAATGGCACAAACAACATCTTCAGCAGCAAGAATGCTTCTCTCGGGATCAATGTCAAGCAGTGATGGCCTTATGAATGCTAACTTCCTAACAAGGACACTCCTTCCTTGCTCCTCAAGCATGGCCACAATCTCAGCCTCAGCACCATTCCCAACTGTCACTTTGGACCTCACTCACTCCCCTAACCCTTTGCAATTCCCAAACCACCAAAACCACTTCCAATTACCATTCCCTCCTCACTCATCCCCTTCTTCATTGCTGCCTCACATCTTTGGCCACGCTCTTTATAACCACTCTAAGTTCTCAGGCCTTCAACTCTCTCAGGATGCTGATCCTTCTTCTCAGCCTCCCCCGCCGCCTCCGCAGCTCGCGGATTCAGTTAGTGCTGCCACTGCTGCCATTGCAGCTGATCCTAACTTCACTGCTGCTTTGGCAGCTGCTATTACTTCCATTATTGGAGGTGCACAACACCAAAACAATAATGGCAACACCAACAATAGCACTGTTGCTAATAATGGCAACAACACTAGTACTCCCAACAACAATACCAATGGAAGCAATAATAATATCAACAGTTCCAATTTCTCATCAGAGAACTAGTTAATCACACTTTCAACTTTTTTTTATTTTAATTTTGATTTTATTTATTTCTCCTTATATTTGGGAACACATATATTGAGTTTTGGTTGTTACTTTTTTTTTGTTAAGTTCGGTTGAGGGGTATATTATTGTTAGAGAAATAGTTTATATCCTTTTATTATGTCTTACTATAAGCTCAAAATTTGTATTTAAAAAAACAAAAATGTCATAAAGGATGAGAAAAAGAAAAATAAAATTGTAATAGAGTAATATTGTTTTGTCTTTGTGTTTGTTTGTTTGTGATTTTGTAAGGTAAATGCTGAGTATGCAAAGAGAGAGAGGGAATTGTAGATACGTGTACCAAATGGCAAAAGAAAAGAAAAGAAAGGGAAATTGGGGATTCAAGAAAATGGTGTTAGAGTGGTTGAAATACAGTACGAGACATTTTGAGACGCGTTAGTTGATGGGCTATTGATATGAAAATATCTATATTATGAAGATAAGAATTAAAAATAATTTCATAATTTAATATATTTAATTAAATTATTTAATATATATATTTTAACTATTATTTTTATATGATTTTTTTTTTTATGTGAGTAGCATAGAAATTATTGTGTTGTATTGTGTGACAAAAAGGATGAGTAGTGAAAAGGGACATGTTCAAGTTGTTTTTGGCCATTCATGGACCCATCACTTGGCATGCAACTAAGTGAAGATATTTGCCTTTTTCAACACTCTCCTTCTAAATATGTTTCTTTTTTTTCTTTGATTTTAATGTTGTATTCTTCCTTTTGCTGAAAATATAGAAATATTCAATATTAACTTTGTCAAGTAATAACAAAGGCTTTTTTAGTAGTATCAGATTTAAGTTTTAGATATTAAAAATAAAATAAAATAAAAATCTATATTATAAGAAAAATGACAAAATAATTATCTTTTGAACCTTCTTTCTGTTGGCGGCGACGGCTGCATGTGAAGGAGACACAGTAATTCTACAAATCTCTAGACATGTCAAGTTCTGGAAACATAATTAATGCTCTTCCAGTTTCACATTGATGTTAGGCCTAGCTTTTAATTTTCACAAGTTGTTCAACCAAAAAATGTTAATTATTATTATAATAAATATAAAACTATATATTGGAATACATATATTTTTAAGGGTAAAAGATAAATAGATATTTGGCCTTTTAAAACGAAGACATTTTCGTCTTTTAAAATTGAAAAATACATTTCGATCTCTCACGTTTTAAAACGGCTGACAATTATACCCCTTCGTCTATTTTGGATCAAAAACGGCAACAGAGCCAGCTGACATAGAGGAGTAGAGAATGACGTGTCCGTTTCACTTGCTGAAGTGGATTGAGACAAATTATTAGTGGACAAATCCGTCCCTTAAGTCCAAAATGACGCCGTAAACATGAGTGAGCCCTATTTCATCAAAATGCAAGGTGGAAGCCATGGTCGCTGCTTGTGCGATCGTCCATGACGAGTGAGGGGGTTCTTCATGCACAAGACCTGGAAACACTTTGGGAGGTGTGGCTCATGCTAAGTCCCTCAGTCGCCATAGTCTCTGTCGTCGCTATGCCATCTCAGTCGCCGCTCGCTTTTTGTTATGAAACCACTCATCCCAAGAGCCTCTCTTGGGTTTGCTTGATTTTCTATTCTTTTTCACTTTTGGGGTTCTCCAAAGATCGAACTCTTGACCTTTCGGACATAGAGCTCTGATACCATGTTATGAAACCACTCATCCCAAAAGCTTAAGCTGATAGGAGAAGGTAACATTAATAGTTATATCTCTAACACTTTTCCTCTATCTCTGTGTGCCTCTCTGGTTCGTTTCTTTCTTCCTCTTAATTTGTCGTAGGTATTTTCTTTTTTGTTATGGTTTCTCTTGATCTTATCGTAGTGTTCACGGAAATGATAAATTGATGCGTTTGGTCAATGTATTTTTTCTTGACATGGCTGCGTATAACATGCTTGATGAAATGTCCCAATAACAATTAGGTTCTTTCTGTTATGTGTTTTGGTCCTTTATTTGCTACTAAATTGCACCATTAGTTGAAAGGTGTATTTACTTATTCTCTCTCGATTGTTTATGGTGATTATTGATTATTGTATGGACTTTTCTTTTGTTATGTGAGTGGGTGAATTAATAAGAGTAGTGTTTTATTATGAGGTTGAAGAAAGAGGATTGAGAATTGGGATTAGATCATAAATTGTATGTTCACATTTAACTTGTGAATAATTGTTTCTGTGTTAATTTCAGGTTCTCGAGGAGATCGATCTTTAATTTTGGCGGTTCTAAAAGATAGATTCGACGAAATATTTGTGTGAGTGGACAATATTTTTATGGTTATTTTTAATGTATTTCTTAGTGTCTAATAATCTGGCCTCTATTGTAGCTGCCAAGATGGGACAACCCAAAATCCCAGCTGCTGCCTCTAAATTCAGACTCAAGTAGACAATCAGAAGGCTCCGAACAAGTACAAATCCACCTTCAAATTCATCACCAAGTCCACTCCCAGATAACCCCAAACTCAAAGCACCAGTACCAGTGTGGCACCATCAAAAGAGACCTTCAAAGTAGTTGGCAGTGAGACCACAAGAATTTTTAATTTCATCCCAACTCCTGGATCCAACAATTAGAAGAACTGAACACTACTAAATAAATTTCTATTTTTTGTCCTAGTCTTTAGTATGAACTGAATAACATTGTCTATTTATCGTAGTTTGACAAACTTATTTACATGCCAACCAGATGTTTTGTTATTTTGTGACAAACATATGCTGTTATGTTTTGGATTAAGACAGATACATTGTTATTTCTATTTTGGTCATAATCTATGCAGAATTACTACCTTATATAATAGATGATTCATAGTATTTTTTACTTGTTCAACAATGGCAATTTTCATTAAATAACCAACAATGACAATTTTCATTACATCATCATTATTGTATATCAAATCATCCTCACCACTTTAATAAACATATAGCAAAATATGCCACAAACTCTTTTTTTTCCTTCTCAATACATAACAGTTTCCTCTCCAACTCTTCCATTTTTTTTCCAATTCCTAACTTCGCACCAGTTGATCTTCAACGTCTACCCCTCCAACATCATTCATAGCACCCAATGCTTGAGACTTCATGGCCCTAATTTTTTCAGGTGTTCATCAAGACAGACAAAATACCGGCAATACCGTTCTTTAATCTGGAACAAATTTTCAGATAATACTGTAATTAGACATGTTACAGTCTCATCCAACTACTAGCAAAATAGTCACTAACCTTGAAGAATGGACACCCAAAAAATATCCTATTGGGATTAGATGATGTTGTTGACTTGTAAAAAATGGCATAAACGCCGCAGAAGCACTTTGGCGCAATCCCATCTCGATCACATCCTCGTGCAACAGCGCATGAAGATCCTCGTCCAGGTCTTGTGCATAAAGAACCCCCTCATTCGTCATGGACAATCGCACAAGCAGCAGCGATGGCTTCCACCTTGCATTTTGATGAAATAGGGCTCACTCATGCTTACGGCGTCATTTTGGACTTAAGGGACGAATTTGTCCACTAATAATTTGTCTCAATTCACTTCAGCAAGTGTAACGGACACGTCATTCTCTATCCCTCTATATCAGCTGGCTTCGTTGCTATTTTTGGCCCAAAATAAACGGAGGGGTATAATTGTCAGTCATTTTAAAACGTGAGGGGTTGAAATGTATTTTCTAATCTTGAGGGATAAAAATGTCCTCATTTTAAAAAGTCAGGGACCTATTTATCTTTTACTCTATTTTTAAATAACAATTCTATAATAATTATTTCAGCTCTATCATAAAGTAAAATTCAATATCTATGATGCAAGTCCAACATATGCCAAACCTAACATTTGGGTATCTTTTGATCCAATTTCGTAACTCTCATACTCCTAGGTCCTAAATTATTAGCACAGATCTGGGAAAGTCTTTGGTCATGGTTTGTGGGCTTCATCATTTATTTGGATGCATGCCTTCTCCACTGGCAAATTGAAAATCGAAGTAAGAAAAATATTATAGGCTATGATTCTTCTTGAAAATGTCAGGCTAATTGACCCTTGTCCCGTGCTTCTGACTCATATGTTACTCAGCAATAAAAGTTACAACAATAAGAATGATATTGCTCTTCAAAATTATTTTGTGCAATCATAACCCTAAATTATAATTCTTCTGCTGCACGAGCCCTCCATGATCCTTCAATAAAAAAGTTATTACATTTCTCACGCTAACTCCATGCATATGCATACCTTATCAATAAATTTCTCCATTGTTTAATAAAGTATTAATGGGAAAATATATATTATTCTTTCATGATTCTAGACATGTTAAAACAATTGTAATATTCTTTAATTTCTTAGTTGGAAAATGAATTTAAACATTTTTTCTTTTACTAATTTTTTTAGAGGAGGTATCTTTACCTCTTGAGTTGGAAAAGAAATAACATGTTTTACTATTATGTTTTTATTCATATCTCATCAATAAGAATTGGACACATCACACATGTCATCTATTTAAATTTGTATTTATTATTAATTTAATGATTTTATAGATTATTTACAAGTATCCAATTTTTATTGGTAGAATATAAACGAAAATACGGTGGTATGACAATTCCTAATTATTAATTTATTGTGGCCTATGATGCACGGATATACATGGACACAGGACACGATATGACAGAACACGTCGACATACAAATTTTAAAATTTTATAAAATACGGGGACACACATACATATAAGATATAAAATTTTTTAAATTAAATCGTAATGATATTTAAATATTTTATTGATATTAAAATATAAATTAATTTTTTAATTATTTTTAATGTCTTATTTTAATTATATCAAGTATTTAAAATATCTTTTTGTTTTGATAAATAATAATATATACTATATCTAAATTTATTTTAAAAATATATATTAAGAATAAGACTGGACACACTAACACATGATGGTATTTATGTGTGTCCAAATGTGTCCGGAAAAAATTTTTTTATTTTTTATTAAGACATGATTTGACACAACAGACACGCGTATCGGACGAGTGTCGGTAAATTTTGTGTCCGAAATGTGTTCGACATGCTGACACGACAACTCAGCGAAGTATCTGAGCTTTATAAATTGTGGCTAAACAAGCTCTTCATATTAATGTTTATATTCTCTTGAGAATTAAATTAGGTAAACCATTCGAAAAATTTTGTCGTTGACAAAAATACACCTAAATTTTATTATCGATGAAAATGTTCTCAAATAATTTTAAAACGCAACAAAAATATCTAACATTAAATATGTATTCTCAAAAAATGCTTTAAAAATTGAATGTGATACAATTTTTTATAAATATGATTAAAAAAATATTTTTATCCTTAAAATTTGATAATTTTTTGCTAATTTGTATTTTTTTTGTCAACAACCAATGATACTTTTTAAAAATCACAAAAAATATATACTAACGAAAAATCACCAAATTTTAAAAATAAAACATCTCATATTCCTAATCATGCTTGCGAAAAATCGCATCAAAATTCAATCTCTAAAATATTTTTTGAGAAATACATATTAAATATTGGATATTTTGTCGCGGTTTTAAATTATTTAAAGGCATGTTTGTGAGAATAGATCCTCTCAATTTTTTTTTAACATTTGAGGAAGTAATGTGTAATCTCTCACCATTAATTTTTTTAAGTAGGACCAAGAAAGATGGCATGAGTTGAAAATTTGAAACCGTCAAACTTAAAAAGTCCACCTCACCCGCATCGCCTAATCCATGGGCTTTGGCGGGCTTCGGTAGGGGGGACGGGCTTCTCCGGTGTTTTTTTAGGGCTTTTTTTTTTACAAATTTTTATAATGTTATTTATTTCTAAGGAGATGAAGATGATAATTGAAGATGTTTTAAGTTATATTTTGGATTATGTTTTATATTTGATTGATTATAAACGTGAAGATGTTTAATTATATGTTTTCAATAATGTTTGTTTTGTTTTAGACAATGTTGGTTTTATTATTTTGTTTCAAAAAGCTTTGTTTATGATTATGTTTATTACATATTTATCATTATAAAGGCTTTAATGTTTGTGAATTTGTAAATTATAATTTTTTTACATCTTTAGAAATTATAAATTTGTTGAAATGATTGGTGAAATTATATATATTGTTTAATATTAATGGTTTCTAAAAAAAAATAAGAGATTTGTCGGGTTTGGCCCGCCAACCCGCCAGCTCGACCGCCTCACTAAGCGGGGCGAGGCGGGCTTTCCCATTTGCCACCCCTAGAAAGAGCATTGGAGAAAGATTAGAGATCATACTTTACTTTCTCTTTTTTTTTTTTGTAACAATTGAGAGGATCTATTCCCGTCATTTTCGTCGATAGCAAAATTCAAGTGCATTTTTGCGGCGAAAAGATTATTCAACTTTTATTTTTGGTAGTTTGCACGAATTGAATGTTAGGAAATTATTATTTTAATATTTTTTAATCTATTATGAACAATACATATATATATTAATATATATTTATCACAAATTAAACTATTTCACATTGTTAAATTAAGTGATTTCAGATTGAATGATTTATATAAGAGTGAGCTCATTTATTAATATAAATACTAATGGAATAAGTCATTATTACTTTTAATTTGGAATTAAATGAAAATAAAACCAAAAATACTATTGTATTAGAGTTTTAAAGTTTAATAGGTGTCACACTCAGATATAAATAGTAAATTTAGGTAGTGTTTGTTTTGAGGTACTGAAACGGAGACTGGAAGACTAGGATTCAGTATCATATTTATTGACCCAGAGACTAGTACTAAAATTTCAGTCTCTGTCTCCAAAAAATTTAATATTTCAGTACCTCCAAAAAGTAGGAATACATGTGACTGAAATTTTCGGGAGCAAAAATTAAAACTTTAATAACATTTTATACCTAAAATATCCTTATTTCAATTATATAATTTTAACGTTACCCTTTACACAAATTAAATTTAAGCTTCATTTTTATTTCGGTCTCTATCTCTCATTTATACTAAACACAATACCAAGTTTTTATTTCAGTTTTTCAGTTTCTATTTTTTTTCAAACGCTACTTTAGAGTTTTGATATCTAATACATCGAATCCGTCTCCAATTCTTTTTTTATCAGAGGAATTACGATTTAATCTTATTAAAAATATAAAAGACTTTGGTTGAAGAAAATAAAAAAAATTAAATTCTTTTATTTATACTCATAAATTTAAATACATTTTTACACTTAAATATTTCTTTCTAAATAATTTAATATGGACGATGTTATCGTTAAACAATTCTAAAAAAATTCCAACATTGAATTCATAAATCCTCTTCATGAGAGTACAACTTGCATTGCTGATGGCTGCCCTTAATTAACACTTGTAGATAATTATTTGTCAAGGACCACACAATTATATAAATTATATATGGCGGTGTGATTTAATATCAAAAAAATAAAATAAAATTATATGGTTGATTTGGTTTAGGACATATACAAACTTTATTTTATTTGAGAAACGAGAATGATGCAAAACTAGTAGCTATTGTCTGGATGATGGGAGAAAAAATATCAACAAAATTGATAATATTGTTAATAGCATAAGCATTCAGCGTTTACATTTGCTTCAAATCTTTGAACATCTGATTTCTCGATATTGACGTGTGTGTTTTATTTTTATTTTAGTTGAGACAAAATAAATAAACATGTCAACCACCACGTTACCTATGCTATATTATTGTATGTATTATATATTTCGTCATTTCTAATTTGTGTATAAATAATGATAATTCTAATTTTAAATTTGGCTATTTGATCACGAGAGAAAAACCCAGTATTTTATATAGTCGGATATTATTTGCAACCAAGTTGTTTTAAATTTATACATTGACGACCTACTCGAAAATACACTATATCATTAATCGTTATCCCTAACAACATTCTTTTCAAAATTAAAAAAAAAAATGCAAGTATAGTTATTTAAATTAAATTCATGTACTTTAAATGGGAATCTTAAAACTAAATGCTTCAAATAACGTTTCGGTTGATTGGATTTAGTATCAAACGTTTTTTTTTTTTTTTTTGAAAATGATTTAGTACAAACGTTATTCATTATATTAAAAATAAAATTATGAGTGGTCATATAAAAAATAGCGTAAGCAACTATGTGGCCTCCAAGCAGGAAGAAGGTTCAAAGTATGAGCATAGTGGGCCTGCTCAGCAAGCCCATTAACCTTTATACGGTTGCATCGGCCCAGTTTAATGGTCATGCTCGTAAGAGAAGTGTGATATTAAAAAAAAAAAAGATGGATTTAGGAGGTGATATAATTTTCAGTGTGTAACACTGTAGGGTGGTTGGGCCTCTAATCATACATGACTGGTAGTTGATGGTACAAAGATGTTAAATTGTTAATGATATTAACATGCTAGTATGCTACTATAATCTCTTGGTTATTGTGCTGGGACATCAGCTAAGATCCATTATGGTGAACTGGGCAGATTTCAGGTTTCTTTAGCCAGGACCATGTCAAGCTTGGAGATTTGGTTGTTCATAATCAGGTAAGTTTTTGTTGAATGTACATTTTTATATTCATCATTATACAAAATTGTACTTGGAACTGAAGACAAATATAAGACACTGTGTCTTAGGGTGGAGACATACATTTTCTACATTATCTGTTTCTGATTTCTGTATAATGTCCTGTCCTAACAACTAAATGCGGTTTTATAACCATAAAATACTTTGGGTGTGTGTGGTTGGAGTAATTATAAATAATTCCTAAGAATTTTAATATAGGAATATCATATTTTCATATTTGGTTCAAAGTTTGAAAAGCTATTTTTAAACAAGTTTGATTTCAGGGAATCAAAATACTATCATTTCAATTCACACCTTTCCCTTGGGTATCTTTGATTTTTATGGGAATGAAATGTTTGTAACAAAGTAATACTTGAACCACACATACCCTTTATGTATCTATCTAGTTAAGCACTTGTGACAATAATGACATGTGTGTGCTTGTAAATACACTTTGGATATGTTATAGTCCTAAATTATGTTTATGTAATTTAGACCATAGAGATTAAAATCTTCTATTATTATTCTTGAGATAGTTTCTTTTATTTTTTATTTTTCAATTTTTTTCTCCCTGCTCAAAAATTGATGTTACATGATATCACTTTTTTTTCCTATAAATTAACATGTTTTTTTAGAACTTTACATTTTTTGGCTGCTGATGGAGAGACAGAAAAAATCCAATAGAAATTAAGTGCATGAAGATAGATAAAATATCACACATAGAAAATTGATGAAATACTTCTAAATACTATTATATCTATATTTAATAAAATCAAGTTGGGTTGGTTTAGTGGTTAGTTCACTAGCCTATTTAAAGGAGTGTTGGAGATTCAAATCCTTCCTTGTGCATGCAGCAACTTATTAGCCAATGACAAACTCTTAAATGGAGCTCGTGGAAAACCAAAAAATATCTATATTTAATAAGTAAGATGCATGAAATTCTAGTAGTAAGTGACACCTTAAAAAGGTTAATATATATTATGCAATGGTGAAAATATTGATCTATCAACTTCTCCACTATGACATAACGAACCTTAGGTTCTATTGTTCTAACCCCAACTCTGATCTAATGAACTTCCAAAATCGTTTCCAGTGGCTAGAGAAGGATCTTGTGGACCCACTTTTGGAACCTTTACGCAAACTGTGGCCTTAATGAAAAATTGAAAAGCAAAAGTTTGGGTCACATATATTTTGGGTTTCTTTGTTTTTCTTTCTTTCTTTCGGCCTTGAATGTGATCCATTGACCATTTTGTCACACTAGTGTATCCGAATATTTTAAGAGGCTCCTACACAATGTTCTTTCTATGATTAAAAAAAGAAAAACAAGTGTTTTGAACTATTGGGGGGAAAAAAGTGTAAAAGAGAACATGGAATGAAAGCAGAGATTGGGTACTATATATTGCTTTATTTGTCACTTGTAACACTTGGGTACCTAGTGACCAATAAAAATAAGGCATGATAATTTATAATAATTATAAGAGTACGTAGAGGGAGGACAATGTTCTACTTAGGATCCCATGAATGTTTTGAAGTATTGGAAGGATAAAGATAAGTTGAAACTTGAAAGTAGAGATCTCATTGACGAGTGACGGATTAATTAGTAGTTTGTTGTAAATTGTACTTCAAGTTATGCAAAAAGATTGAGGTGACGTGAATTGCATTATCATATAGTATTGTGTGGCATAACACTATAAGTACAATGATGCTTACTCACACATTTAAAAACATTACTCTAATGTATAATCCTGTCCTATTTAACTAACTAACTTACATTAAAGAACTTGAAGTATAAGAAATTCGTTACTTGAAGAATTTGGTTATGGATATTATTGTTTGTTATAAGGTTTCAAGTAACAACAAGACATTTTATGTAATTGCAAATTATATATAGCAGTTTATTAATGAAAATCATCTGTTACTACTATTGAAAAGATTTCGATAAGTAACTAATTGAGAGAACACAAAATAAAAAGACGTCCAATCTAATTTAAACTTTGACATCAAGTTAATGGATTTTTTATTTTAAAAATTTATCACTTCTTTTTATTTTTTTCGATATAGAACTAATTTGTTATACTCTTCATATTTGCTATTTAACATTAGTAACAATAAAAAATAGTGTAAATTGTTATTTTAGTATATATTTTGATTATATTATTTTTTACTTAACGATTAGTTAAATTAAATATTTTTTTGGATTAAAAGATAAATAGGTTCTTGAACTTTTCAAATACGAATATGTTTGTCTCTCAAATTTAAAAAATATATTTAAATTCCTCACCTTATAAAATATATGACAATTATATCTCTCCGTCGAATTGAGACTCAAAATAGCAACAAAAAATGCTGACCTGGAGAGGTGAAGATTGAACTGTCCATTTTACCTGATGATGTTAATAGAAAACAAATTATTAATGGACAAATTGATCCTTCTGCTTCCATATCAACAAGTATATAGTAATGCCAAATTTCAGCTGCCATCAAGTTTGATGATGAAATCCTTCCTTGTGTTTTTTTCGTCTTACTGAAAAAGGATAGAAAGAAGAAAGGAGTGAAGAAGGGGCATGATGGTAAATTGGAATCTATTTACGCTCCATATATAATCATTGGCACTTTTACTTTGTGGGCGTGTGCGAGAAAGAGTGGTACACAGTTTACCTCTTTGAAGCAATTTAAGAACCATCATTCAGCAAGTGACAAACTACAAATCAAAAATTGGAACTGAAATTTTCCAAAATAGAATTTTATTTTTATTTTTCATAAATGGTGTTGTTAAGAGAATTTATTTAGAAAATTACTCTTTCTGTTTTGTTTAGTAGCTGGAGTTGGCACACTTGGCAGCAGAAGAATAAATCATAACGGAACGTCAAAGCAAAATAAACATGAAGAAGCGTCATTCTATAAACTCTTGTACTGCACATTTAAATTTGTCGGCTAACCAAAGTGGCAAAGTCCATCATTGCCCATCACTTTATACCTTTTTTGAGTTTTTTTTTTTCTTCAAACCTCAATCATAACATTGCATTTACCTTTATTTTTCTTCTTCTTTATTTTCATCCCTACTTATACTGCAAGTATTAATATTTATTTAAGAAAAATTTATATGTATAAGTACAACACAACCAATAATCAAATCGATCAAATTATTAAATTATTGAATTATTAATTTAACTGATATATTATATATTGATCAGTTGATTCGGTCAAAATTTAATAATTATATAAAATTTAATTTAATTTTTTATTTTTATAATAAATATTTTTTTATTTTATTTTGTACTAAATTAATTATTACTTTTAAATTTTAATAATTTATATTTATTATACTCTTTAAGTATTTAGAAAAAAATAAAAATTATAACCATAAAAATAAAAATATATTATAATTAATAAATTTTTTAATTTGTAAATATAATTTAATTTTATTTATATAATATATTTAATAAAAAATATTATGTATAACAAATAATAACTTTGTCTAGTTTGATAAAGTTTTACTGAATTTCATCAAATTGATTTATTCATTTTAATTAATTTTTACTAAATTTGACCAAATTTAATTGGATTAATTATTTAACCGATTTAAGTAATCATTTAACTAAATTGATAATCGGGTGACTGAATTTTTGGTTCGACCGATCAAATTGAACAAGATTTAATAACTATAAATATAATATTAATTATATTAAGAGAAAAAATTTTTAAACGGTCTCATAATTATTTTGAGACACGAAATTCTCAACAAAAAAATATTATTTTTGGTTTTTAATCTCTTTGTTTTGTGAGAATGATTAATTTTTTATTAATATCTTTTTTTGTAAAAGAATAAACTTACGTAACATATTAAACTATTAATTTATTTATTGAGAACTAATTAGAATTGATAATTTTTTTTAGAATTTCGTTGTATTTTGAATAATTGTTAGGATCATTTTAGTTTTTTTTTAATAACTTTTGTTATTTTTTAAAATATATTGGCTATTGCGTAAAATTATAAAATATTAGTGATTTTAAATTATTTTTATATATAAAAATTAAATAAAAAATATAGTAATCGTATTATATAAACATATTTTAAAAAGAAATTATTAATGTAAAAATTAATTAATCTCTAATATTAAAAAGGAAGAACCGAAATAAATATTTTTTGTTAGAAACGTAGTGATCCTTCGAAAAATTTATGGAGAGTCTAGATATCATTCACGCTTGTATTAACATGAAGATCTTAAGTAGCTAATAAGCTGCAAGTACTATATTGCATTGCAAATTTGCAATTGCATTGGAGCATTTTGGAGGCACATGGTGACGTGGAACGCTGGAGTCCTCACAGACGTATATAAAAAAACGTGCTATTAATTAACACGTGTTACGAGTTACGTGTTCATGTGGGACCCATTATTTGTTCTTTTTTGAGTTTTTCTGCCATGAATATGCGAAAATCCTTTTCACACACACATACAAACAGCGAGAATAGGACCACGTGACTTGCGTGTGACCTAAGCATTCTTGCTTCTCCAACACCATTTTTACCTTCCAACTCACGTCATTTACATTTGCAATTAATTCATCACTTTGATCAATATCAAGTCTTATCGAAGATGTAAACAATTTTGGTTTATTGTTTACTTTTGTATTCATTTTATTTCTTCAATTTTTTATCATTATAGTAATCTTATAGTTTGAGAATAAATACTTAGTTTTAATATGGTACAAAATAGACGTGTCATACATTTTTATTATTAGTTTATTATTTTTTGTTAAATTAAGAATAAAGTATTAAATTAATCTTTTATGTTTGGGACGAATTTTATTTTAGTCTTCAACATTTAAAGTATTCTATTTAAATTTAAAATAGTTTTGATTTGCATCAATCAAATCTGGCCATCAAGTGAGAATGAAATATTTAACGTCGTGTTCGATGTAGCAAACTGGAGAGAATAGGGGTTAATAGACGTGTAATAGTTCCCGCGTTGGTACAGAACGCATACTTACTCTACCACTGACTCTTCTTCTTCTTCTTGTGAAGCACAAAATGATAAAAAAAAAATCCACGAACCCTACTAATCGTCACTCAAGGGTTGCGATTCGCAGTTAGTGAGGTAACATTGTCCTTCAGTAACATTCATTTTAAAACCTTTTCTTTTCAAAAAAATATCGTATCAGGTATTTCTTTATCAAATCTACTCAACCCATTTTGTTGTCATCTTAGTGCATGTTGATATGCAATGATACTGTGTGTGATTGTTTTGTTTTATAGTTTTATATTTGTTTCTTGTTTTATTTTGGAAGTTTTTATTTTGCCTTAGTGATTGCATTTATGCCTTTCTATTATTGTTAATTAATATGAGAATTTTATGAAGTCTTTTATGTTTGTCTGATAGATTATTCGGAGAATGAGTTATTTTATTGTCAAGATACATCATGGGAGGAAATTTGGGTTTGATGGTGAACCTTTACACTACATGAGGGTGAGACTTCGAAAGTGGACTACTGTGATAAAAATAAGTGGAGTAGGTTCGAGACAACCGATATAGTGGTTGAACAAGGATATGTGGTAGAGAATATCGTTGCAATGTGCTATAAATCTCCGAAAAATAAAACAGATGTAGGATTGAAGATGCTTCACACAGACAAATTTATCACATCAAATACAATGTTAAATATTTCATTCTCACTTAACGACAAAATTTGATTGATACAAATCAAAACTATTTTAGATGTAAATATAACACTTTAAATATTAGAGACTAAAATAAAATTCACTCCCAACACAAAAACTAATTTAGTACTTTATCCTAAACTAAAATTGCCTTTAATAGTATTTTGAACAAGTCATAAGTGCACAATTTACATGCATATATAAACCTTACATTTAAAAAAAAATACAAAATAAAATATTTTTACACATACATAAAATTATATATTACTATATATCAGTAAAAATAATTATTTTTTTATAATAAATTAATAATTATATAAATATGTCATAAAAATAGATATAATTAAATGATCATATGAAATAGTTTATAAAAAATTAAACGATATTTTGAAATAAGATATGATAGTAAGTTGCCCTGTTCCAACCAACTGGTGTAGCTGGACAGTTATTGGGTAACTGTAGAGAATTAATATTTCATCTCATTATGCTTTTAATTTGCTGCGTAAATAATAAATAACACGTAACTGTTCATCCCCCTATTTTCTATTTTCAATTTTTCAACTTCCCCACTTCCACCTGCTTAATTATTTTTCTCTGATTTGTTAGCATGCAGCTACTTTAATCGAAATCAGTTACAACTTACAACCTCTAAGCACTTTTTAAAATATTTTCAACCTTTCTCGTTATATATAGCTTCTACTTCACACCACCAAATCCCATTTTGTAACGTAGGATGCCCGATTAAGTTCGTTAATTATATTAATTTAATAATATAAATTATTATTAATATTATATTATATATGTAATAACGTATTTCTAATGTAGTATGAGATGATAGTAGTGTGAGTGAGTGTGAGAGCTAACGTTGATTTCACGCCTAAGGTTGGACACCTGTGTTTCCAAACTCATCAAAGGTATAATTGGTTTCGTGAAGTTAAAGAATGTTGTTAGTGAATTAATGTCAAAAGTACACCCACCCCCTTTGGAATTCTAATGATTTTCGATTGTTTTTGAAATGACACCTTTTTAATTTGTAACATTATAATTGATTAGTAAAGCAAAAATTATATTCAATCGTCCAATCATCATCTCTTCTATATCATAGTTCGCGCTCCATACTCAATTCAAGTCATGAGTTAAATTGTTCATCAAAAAAAGGAGAACTAAGTTATGCTAACAAGTGTTTTAAAAAAAGGTACAAAGCCGAGGGAAAAAAATTGAAGGTTTAATACGTTAAAATCTAAGTTTTACTTTATTAAAGAAATTTTATTTTTTGTTTTTAGTTTTCTAAAGAGTACTTCTAAGACATATATTAATAATACATAAAAAAATTATAATATATGAAAATTTAAGATAAGTGATTTGTGTGGTATTAACTTTAGAAAAAGGAGTTTAAAAATATTTTTGAATTATAATATATGTCCCTTTCTTCTATTTTAAATGGTTTTTAGAATTCTCTATCCATTGGTACTTTCAATATTAATTGGTAATAGTGTTTGTTTTGCTTGTGTTATTCGAGATTGTAATGAAAGTTGGCAAAGGGGTGTTTGAGAATGATTGAGAATAATAGTATTCTTCTAAAAAAATTGTTTGCTATTTGAAGAGGATATCTCTTAGTCTGGGATATGAGTCAACGAGATGTTATTTGTGAGACGGATTGTATGGAAGCGTTTAATCTTGTTACTAATCACCAAGATGGTTTTGGGTTTATTGATCCATTGGTGCTCAAAATAAGAGATATCATGCATTGGAATTGGCGTGTTGACTTTCATTTAATTATGAGAGATGCAAATACAGTGGTCGACACTATGACAAAGATGGTGAAACTTCATTCACTTTTAGAGGAGTTTAACAGTAATCTTAAACAGGAGGACTGTATCTCTATTTAAATAATTTTTTTATTTTGTTTGTTTTGTTTTTCTTTGTCTAATTTATTTAAGTAAAAAAAATTTATTATAATTATTATACTAGAATTAAAGCTTGTTCTTAAACTCTTTACAAATATATATGTATAAATTATCATAAAAAAATCTCATATTGGCAAAAAGAAAAAAACTCATTTATTTTTTTTCATATGAGACCATTTTTTACTAGCTATGGAAATTATCTTTGCCTTAAAATAAAAACTGAGGGTACTCATTTTACTGTTTTGTGTCCACTTCTAAAATGATAATGATTACTTTACTTGGGAGATAATAATCCCCCATTATAACGGTTGATTTTGGACTTAACTAATGTATGTTGGATTGAGTTTCTAGAAGTAGGGCATGGAGTAAAATGACATTTGGCACTTTTGGATTAAACTTTTTCTGCTTACTAGGAACAAAAGCTTGATAAAGTTTTTCAACAACTTATAGGCTTGAAGTACGTTTCACTTTATTTTTATCAGCAATTATAATTGCAAATCAGTGGGAAATGGAAAATGGTGTTAGTTTAGTATTAAATTGACCAATCCAAAATTTTCGATTATTCTCACTTTTCATTGTGTATTATGACCCTTTCACTTTTTGAAAGCTGCAAAAATATCCATTCATCACATGTCACACCCCAAAAAATATCATCCCTAGAGATATTTGCTCATCTACTTTGAAAGACATTCTATACTTTATCATCGCATATGCCAATATTTGTTGTGAAGCTTCGTTCATTTAAAAGAAAAAGAAAATAAAATGCTTATAATTTAAATCATTGGAAAGGGAAATTAGATATGCTTACAATTTTAATCAATAGAAAAAATAAAATAAAATACTGTTTTGATTTTTAATTTTTTAATTAAGTTTTAATTTTATTTTTGAAATATAATTTATTATTTTAAATATTTTATTTCGTCCAATTTTAATTATTTAGTCAAATATAAAAAATTTTTCCAACGCTATTTTTTTATTATAGTTCTTTTTAAATAGTGACAAAAATTATAACTATAGTTGTCATAGTGATGATTATAGTGATTTAAGACTGAAAGTAGAATAATAATAATAATAATCTTAATAATAAAGGAAATGGATTTTTTTTAGAAAAAAATAGTTTTAGTCGAAAAATAAAAATAAAACAAAATAAAATATTTGAGGTAAAAATATAGTATTTTAAATATTAAGAATGAAATTAAAATTTAACTAAAATAATATTTTATCGTTAGAAAAAATAATTAGATATGCTTACAATTTAAATAATTAGAGAAAGGAAACTATTTCAAAGATAAGGATCAATTTATTTACAACTAGAGTCAACCGAAAAAAAAAAAACTATTTCCTCAATTTAAAAAATTTTGATCCAAATCAAATATCACCTAGTCAAATATGTGAAAACAACCATAATGCCAACCAAAATTAAAGATTGTTAAATGTTCTATAAATTATAATAGAAAGATAGAAACCACTAATATTATTGTTAGTGGAGGCAGATCAAAATTAAGCATAATAATTAAGTTACACCGAACAAGGCAAAATGAAATGAATATTTTCTCTTAATGGATTTTGACTTGTAACGAAACCATGCCCCTTCATTAGTTGACTAATACTCTTTGCTCAACCATAAAGACTTGTAATTTGTCAAGCTTAATATGTGTTCACACATTAGCACCAAGTTCCATTAAAAAACACAAAGAAAAAGATAAAACAATAGATACCGAAGTTGAACTATTTTGGTGGTTCAACCCACCCTATATTAATTTTTTTCTGAGTCTAGCTAAGTATGCAATACAAAGCAAGGAATCCAACCCTATTGATTGTCCATCTAAACTCACCTAACCAAAATTCTAACCTCACTAACCCCTTAAATTGCACCAAACTAAATTCAAATCCAAATCTGAATTAATTCACTGTTTTCACACTCAAAAGGCTTAAAAGCTTAAAACTTGTACACGTGCACATTATCCAAACCATTACCGACTAAGAAGCCCTTAGCCACTCAAATTTGAGCACGTCTTATACTCTCACTCCAAGGGATAGTAACCTAATATAAAAGGAACAAGAAAAAAAAAATTACAACTCCCGAGTTGTGTTATTTAGTGTACTTAATGTAACATTTGATTTTTTTTTCAAATTCTTTTTTTAATGTTATTAATGAGATATCAAGATTGAGATGCTTTAAATAATTCACTTTTTTTTAAATAATTTTTACTAGAAGCATTGGTTAAGATTTACAGTATTAAATTTCTTTTGAAATTTTTAGCGCATTGAACATTTTTTTACTGAAAAGCTTCTAGTTTTAAAATATTAAACAATGCATTTAACAAATTTTTTAATAAAAAAATTAGTCAGAATTTTAGCTATAATAAAAATGAATTGATCAGGTTCAAACAAAATTAATTGAAGGTTAGTTAATTATACAAATACTAGTGCTATGGATAAAATATATAATTCTTGAATAATACATGTCAAATAATATAAATTAGACTTTGGTTCAGTTTGGATAAACAATTTAAATAAATTTTAAAAAAAATTTAAAATATAAATTTTTTATTAATAATAACTTATAAATAAGTTATTTTGTATTTGAATTTTTAGTTATAGAAACACTTATTTTAAAATTGTAGCGTTTGGATATATGATTCAAAATATAATTTTTTACACAAGAGAATGAATATTAAAATAACGATAATGATAAATATCTTTTAATATTAAATGTTAATTTTACACAATCTAATCACTAAAATTACGATTAGATAATTAATTCTTTATTTGTTCTCTTATTAGCTCCAAGTGAATAAAGATGTTTTTATATGTGGTGAATAGTAATAAAATTTTAATTCACAATAATTTTGATGACAATGCCAAAGAAATTATTGTATAGTTAATATTTAGTGTTTTATTGTGTATGATATAGTAAGTGAAAATAAAAAATAAATATAAAATGTGTTATATATGTTTTGTTATTGTTTTTTATTTCTATTACTCTTACTAAAACTCCCTCCTTTTTTATTGGAGTGAAGAAGTTATTTTAACAACTATAAAAGAAAATTACAAGTTATATAAAAATAAAATCATATGAAAAAATAAAATTAAAATTGAAATTTTATATGACGCAATGTTAAATATAAATTTAATAATAAAAATAAAATAATAAAATAATAAAAAATACTTAAAAAAAATATAAAACAAGTGATTTAGATAAAATATTATGTGAAAATAATAGTGGAAGATTATAGATAAAACTCAAAGAATTATTTGTATTCATATGATGCCATATGATTACATGTCTTTACAAAAGACGATTAATTTAAAGTATAATATTTCATATAATTTGTTGTGGCTCCAGGAACATCTAAAATTTCATTTTCTTTTAAAACAAATTAAAAATATTTCTAAGTCTAGAGAGAGAAAAAGAAAGTGCCAACCAAATAACCAATTAAGTAAACCAACCAATAAAAGGACCCTCTTAACTTCAAAACTCGAAGTGCCTTCCAATCTCTCTTACTATATATAAAGGCTGCAATAACATTACCAAAGACTCTGCAGCACTCTGCACCAAAAACAGAGCCTCTAAATCCACTCTTCAATATTTTTTTTTCTCAATTAAAAAACACAAAACAGATGGAGTGGATTAGAGGCCAAATCATAGGCCAAGGCTCCTCAGCCACCGTATGCCTAGCTGGCACCACCACCTCTGCCGCCGTCTGTGCCGTCAAGTCAGCAGAGCTCTCACAATCACAACACCTCCAAAGAGAACAAAAAATCTTGTCCTCACTCTCTTCACCACACATAGTAACCTACAAAGGCTTTGATATCACAAAAGAGAAAAGCAAGCTCATGTTCAACCTCTTCATGGAGTATATGCCCCATGGAACACTCTCTAACCACGGTGGCCGCCTCCTGGAGCCGGCAATCGCACACTACACAAAGCAAGTTCTAAAGGGGCTAGAATACTTGCACTCAAGAGAGTTGGTGCATTGTGACATAAAGGGTAGTAACATCCTTGTTGGTGAAGGTAACTGTGTCAAAATTGCTGACTTCGGATTAGCAAAGAGCCTAAATGAGTCAGCCGGGGTGCCACTGGCTGGCACCCCGGCTTTCATGTCGCCGGAGGTGGCTCGGGGGGAGGAGCAGGGGTACCCTTGTGATGTTTGGGGAATTGGATGCACTGTGATTGAGATGGCCACTGGTTGTTCACCATGGCCTAAAGTTAAGGACCCTGTTTCAATGTTGTACCATGTTGGATATTCCGGTGAGGTTCCTGAGATTCCGGGGTTTCTTTCTGAAGAAGCAAAGGATTTCTTGGAGAAGTGTCTTAGGAGGAATCCAAGAGAAAGATGGAGTGCTAGCCAATTGCTGAATCATCCATTTCTTGGGGAATTCAGTTGCAAAGATGGTGATTGTGTTCTTGGGGAATCCAATAGTTCATCATGGTCTCCTACTAGTATTCTTGATCAAGGATTTTGGAATTCTGTGGAGGAATCAGAATGCCCCATTGCTGGGGATTTTGTTCAAACATGTCGTGTGCATTCCGCTTCTGATAGGATCAAGAAGCTGGCTTTGTGTTCTGGTGACCCCAATTGGAATTGGGAAAGTGAGAATTGGATCACAACTAGAGGGAATAACAATAACGAGAGTTCTTGTTCTTGCATTGGTGGATCAATGATAGCTTCAAATTCAGCTAGTGATTGTTGGTGTGAGGTGGAGAAAAGTAATAATAATAATAATAATAATGACGATGATAATGTTATTAATAGTAATTGTAGAATTAATAGTTGTTTTTATGAGGATTTTAAATGTAGGGATGTTAGGGTTGTAGTAAATAGTGTCAATTTTCAGAAAATGCATCCTTTGACATTAGATATTTTATAGTAATTCAATTACACATTGAATTGAACTTCTTCCTTTTTTTAATTCTCAACGTGCTATTAGATTTTAATAGGTGTTGCAGTTAATGTTCTACGGCCTTTCACGGCTACATGCCTAACTCTTTATTTTGTTTGGTGGGCATGTTGGGTTTAATCTCCTTCACAATTCACACCGTGCAAAATTCAATATATATATATATATACATTAAAAACGGAAAACGATAAAAGTGTTTTCACAGTTAAATGCTTTTTTATCTAATAATAGTAAGTGCAGAGAAAGTAAGGTTCATAGTTTAATTTAATAATAATAGAATTAGTGTCTGATAGACATTCTTTTCCGAGGTGGGGCTATAGAAATATTAGAATGGATAAAAAATATTTATATAATAAAATAAAACTAATAAAATTTTAAGAAGTGTTAAACTGAAATTTACATATAATTTATATTTATATATAAAAAATTAAAATTAGAGGAGTTATTGTCTTCCTTTGCCAAACGTGGCTCCGCCCCTGATTCTTTTATATACATATAAAATGAGTATAGAGATTAAAAAATATATTTTTAATTAGTCAACTTTTTATTATAAGATAAATTTTTAACCCTTATTTTTTGAATAATTTAAAATTTAAAAAAATTGATTAATCGAAAAAAATTAACCCCTTACACGAACTCATGCAAATAATATATATAGTGTTGATGTGAAAAACAAAAAACAATTACATCATTATCCGATTAAATTCCCTTTTTTTTAAATGATAACTTAAGCAGACACAGGAGTAGTTGAGTCCATAGTCTAACAATTATCTTTTGTATATCTCATCTGGGGTTTTAATTTATATTTTTCTCTTCCAATTATTTTTGATATAGAATGCATTTCTATTGGTAGTATATAAATGAAAGTTTTTCAGTTGGGTGAAATAGTTAAATGGTAATAATAATAATGAGAGAAATAGAATATGGTGGGCAGGGGAGGCCACACAATTGGGTTAGCTTTATAGCATACTATACATGAGAATTAACACACACAAACCTAATATTCTTTATTTGTGTTGGTTGATTCAATGTGACATTAAAACTTAGGGAACCAAGGTTAGTGCAATGTCCCAATATTTGTTCCCATTGGTGGTTCTATTTTCTCTTTAGCCATCGTGAGGACACTATTTATCAGCCCTAGGCACTGGCACTTGGTGAATGGTGGGTCTATAATTAATCTCCAAACCTTCCAATTAGTTAGAAGGTAAATCTACTCATGAATTTGTGCCTCCTTCTCTTACCAAACCTGCATTACACAACAGGTCCCAGCTTTTAAAGCAAAGCGAATATGCATCAAATATTACGTTTGGTGGGTTTTCTGTCAATTCCAATACACCAAGATAATGCTAATAATAATATTATTATAAATTATGATAATGCAAATAGGACAAGTTGAAAAACTTTGGGGTAGTGTGATTTGGTCAACCCCCGCTAGTCAATTGAAATATAAATCAAACTTTTGATCTCTGTGTGGTTAGAGAATAGATACAGTTGTTGTAGTTGGCCACGATTTAAAATTTGTGAATGTTAGTTTGGTCAATCAAGGCACTTTCAAAATTCGCATTCTTGTATTTTTAACTTTATTACCTAAGGCTTCTATAAGACTATAAGACTATAATATTGACACTATATATTGTGATGCCCCTCTTCGGAAGCATCTATGCCCAACTTTGGGCTCAAATTGTTGAGAATTGAAGTTGTTTTTGTTCTTTTAAGCACATCCATACAAATAAGCTCAAGTTTTATTTATTTTTCTGTAAATGATTAGGATTCTTATGTTGATTGTCAGATATGGATATGGATATGGGAATTCTAGATTTGTAGTTGTAAGTGCGTGTGCCAGAAATGAATATGTGGCAATTTGCTAGAGAGGTTACGCAATAGAAAAAGTAAAAGAAAAGAGAACAATTTTGAACCGCATGGAGATAGAGGTGCCGAGAACAAATAGGTAGAATCTGCTTTAAGCATGCTTCAACCTTATAAATTTGTAGCCATAAAAAACACAATGGCATACCCAGCCAAATGGTAAATTAATTTTTTTTTTTAAATGAACGATCTATTTTGAAGTCTCATGCATGATTTACATTTATCTTTGGTCAAACCTACATACTTTACCAAAGGAAATTCAATATTAACTATTATTATTATTAGTAATTTGGTCAACTTTATTATTATTATTATTATTGTTATTATTATTATTATTTGTCAATATGGATTACCTTGTTGATTTATTTTTGAGTAAAAAAGCAAAAAAGGAAGAAATAGTTATAGGGAGGTGAGCAAGGCTACACAGAATGACAGAAACAAGATACAAACTAATGTAATTTATATGACAAATTCTCATAAACTCTGATCATCGAATTCCTATGACTATAGGTACCACAAAACAACACGATTTTGAGTCATTGATAAAGAAAAACTAAGTGAAGTAACCATCTGATTCAAATTATCCAAAAACCATCAACCAACATTGTCACAGTTGAGAACTCGCATAGTATTTTCAAGTTATGTCTTTATCCATCTCAAATTCTCAATCACCCTTCTTACCTGCTACACAAAGAAATTACAATACCACGTGTTTACTATTAATTTCTTTACTTTTCTTTTTAGTCTTACTACACTCACCCACACTAGAACTAGAAAGGATCCTATTTTCTTCTGATATTTGAACTCTGGTACAGCTTGACAAGAAACGTACAAATCCTCTCTATCTGTACCAAACCTCAGCTGTTATTAATTTCTTTGCTTAAAAAGAGCATCAATATTTTTTTTAGTCAGTTTATATTCAATTTGGCCCACTTATTATGCCCAATCAAAACTAATATATGTTGGGTCTTATAATAGGCCTATAATCCAAAGCCCGTATTTTATTTCTGCGCTGTATATGTCAACACAAGAGTGATTTGAACATCCAGTGGAATAGATGGCTAAGCAAGAAACTAATGAAATGAAAACTTCCACTAAAAAACGCATAACATACCATGATTTATAAACAAAATTTTGAATACATTTATACTGTACTCAAGTATTCTAGTTCCCTATATAAATAGCATGCGCCTTACAAAAGGAAGCAGCCAAATCAAAAGGAGAAAAATTGCTTTGCGGCATTCATATTTGGACATTCACATTCACATGTTCTTTTTGTTATCAACATGGGAAGAAGTACCTTCCAACTGACTCCGAATATTCTGATTATCTTCCAAGAGGCGATCATATTCCAAAAGTAGACCCTCAGATTGCTTTTTAAGAGCCTCTACCTCACCTTCCAAGGCCTTCACCCTGCTTCTTTTCGCCTCGCATTCGGATTCCAATTGCTTTACTTCGAGTCTCATTGTGGCGATTTCTTCCATCAATGCCTTTTGTTCCTCTGCACGGGCAGTTTTACCTTCCTCAAAACTCCGATTCTGTTTCTTTGCAGCCTCCATGGCCTTCCTAAGTACACGAAGCTCTCGAATGTAATGGTGCAATCTGTCTATCATTAGGGCGAGGAACAGCACAAACCCTGCACACATCATTTACACTAAAAATCATCAACTAAACCGAGGGCTACTTTTGGTATCCATCACTAGCACTGCGTTTGTTTATAAAGATAGGACACTAAAACATAGATACAGAGACACAAAATTGTGTTTCACAAGTGAGACATGGACAGAGACCTTGTGTCCTGAGACACAGAATTAGTAAATTTTGTGTCCTGAGACACAGAATTAGTAAATTTTGTGTCCTTTTGTTTACATAAAAAACACAGAAGCAACTTATCTTTTTATTTTTTTTCATGATCACTATCAAATTTTCATGATTATATCTTTTATTATTTTATTTTTTATTCTAAATTTTGTGTGAAGAAAAAAGAAGATAAATTAAACTTTTTATTATTTGTTTTATTTTATATTCAGTTTAACAAAACACAAAAACAGTATGTTTGTGTCTTTGTCCTTTGTGGCCTGTTCTCACTGTCTTATCTTATCATGTTCTCAGAACTAAACGCAGTCTAACATAACACCAAGACATCAGAAGTCACTCCTTTAAGGGTGGAGCTTTATTATTTAAATTTAACTGAACCCTGGATCCAGCAATTCATTCAGGGAAGAATACCACCAACTAAAGCAAAACAACCAATGGAAACTGAACTTCAAAACACTGAATGATTCAATAATATCTACACAGAAGTATAGAACCAAAATTCAACAGCAATCAACATATGCAAAATTTTGGCTATCCCAAATTGGCAAATTGTTCCGCTCAAGAAACAAAAAATCAGAATACGTTTTAGCTAGATTGTAATTCTAACACTAAACCATACCCACAAAATACCCGTTTCATAATTCAATTCCCCAGTAAAAAAGATCAAAAGACTAAATTCAGTGAGAGAGCATAGAATAAATAGGAATACCCATGAGAGAAGCTTCTAGAATGTGTTTTGACAAGAGGACTTGGTCGGTGGGGTTGATGACGCCAGCTTCAAGATCAAACATGCGGCTCCTGATCTCAGATATGCTGTAGAGAGAGGAGGCGAGCACCACAGCCACGGTACCCGCCACCGTCTTCACCACAACGGGACCCCTACCGCGCTTGAGACGATCAAGGGTGACGATAACAACCTTCCTCAGTGGGGACTTGAACAGAAAGCTCAGTATCACAATTGCCTCTCCCAATATCACTCCATATAGAAGGTGCAACATCTTCTCTCTTTTGTTCTGTTAAAACCCTAGAAAACTTCCAATTTCGGATTCTGAGGATCAATTGAATTTGGCAACGAGTAGATTCTCAATTATTAACAAGTCATAGGAGCAAATTCTACTATAATACGCGGAATTAAGAAAAAACACGCGTCAAATATTCAAATGTTTAAATATTGAATTTTTTTTGTCTCTTTTAAATCAACATTTAAAAAAAAATTAGTGTAATAAAATTAAATAAGTCCTTATTCAACTTGTAGCATTAATAACTATAGATTTTATGATTAAAAACTTTGTTAATATAAATTTTGTTCCTCGAATTAATAAAATAAAAGAAAAAATAAAAAAATAGCATGTAAGAATTTTTTTAATAGTATAAATAAAACTTTTTTATTTAGAATATCAACTATTGTAAGTTATAAATAAAAAGAAACAGTGTTTGTATTTTTTATATATTTTTATAATTATGATATATTTTTTTATTTTTATCAATTATTTTTTTATATATATATAAGTGGGTTGCATAAAGTCACGGAAAAAAGGTCGATCCCATAATGGTACACGGTACACTCGCCTTGTGTTGATGGGTTTTTAATATCATAAACTAAAAATACAAAAAAATGTTTTTATTATTATTTTTTATGTAATATTTAGCTAACTTATATCCTAAAACGACATATTAAAATTATAAAACAAAAAAGTTTTTATTAAAGATATAAAAAAATTAAATATTTAATATATTTGTTTTGTATTCATTAAAAAAATTACTTAAAAACTTTACTAATAATAATTTAAGATACATGTTAACTAAATCTTTTTAGATATATTATTTTGAATTTAATTTTGATACAATATAAAAAATTTTACATACTTATTTAATTACATCTATTCTTTTAAATACTATTTACGCAATTAATGTGTCAAAAAATTATTTTTGATAATGTATTATTATATAATTAGATGTACTTATAAAACTGTTTTATATAGTTGATACATTAAAATTAAATTTTAGTATTTTATAGTATAAATTTTTTTTATATTTTCATTTTTTTAATATTTTTATACAAAAAATATAATATATAATATAAATAAATAATTATTAGATGAGTGTGGTTTCTCTTTGGGTTGTCTAGAACTCTGGATGAGTGGGGGTTAAATGTGTTGTGTTGTTGACTAGCAGTAACTAGTTTCAAAACTACTTGCATAGTTGCAGTACATTCTTAATTTCGTATTTGTTTTTAGATATTAGAACTGAGATTTGAAATTTGGTATTATATTTAATAATTAGGAATTGAACTAAAATTTTAATTTTAAAATATAAAATTTTAATTTCTTATTACATTCTTAATTTTGTATTTATTTTCAAATATTAAAACTGAGATGGAAGGATTGAAAATCAGTATTATATTTGATAATTAGAAATTGAACTAAAATTCACAAAAAATTAAATTTTTAAAGATAAAAACTAAAATTTTAATTTTTTTATAATAATTATGAATATTAAATAAATATTTTTATTTTATTTTATTTTTATATTTATTTTAAATTAAATAATATATTAAAAAATAATTTAATTTTTATATTTTATACCAAATATAATACTAAAACTTAATTTAATCTCAGTTTTTTATCTGTGGCTGGCAGCCTAATAGACTAATACCTATCTTCCCAGTTCCCGCCCTCCAAAGTCCAAAGTCTAAAGTCCAAAGTCCAAAGTCCCAACTCTCTCCTTTCTTCTTTATTATTATTTGGACCAATATAGAACGACCATTTTCCTTTCGCAGTCGGCATGCTATGCATTTTCTCTGGTTTGATCTAAGTTAACTGTCTAACTGTCCGCATAGGAAAAGATGCGGAGTTAACTATGTACGCAAGGAGTGGGGATAGTAAAATAAAACAAATTGAAGCCACACATGGCAAATTTTCTCCCACACAGGGTTTGACAAAACAAAATAAAATAAAATAAAAAAACAATTATATTGAAAAGCAAAAGGATAATCAAACCATTCAAACAATGAACTAAATCAGGATCTCTTTAGTCTGTAATATCTGACGCAAATAACGGACTCATGGGGATAACAAAAAATCTTCTGGCGTGAATATGCTTTACGTTGAAATTCTGAAAATTATTACAATTGGGGCCCCGTTATTCCACGGGGAAGATTGAATTAGAATATTGAGAGCTTCAAAATCCCCACTGACACTCGACGGCACACTGCCGCATTTACATGGGCAGAGGCAAAAGGCACAGCGGAGAAATATGTATACCCTATCATGTGTATTTACAGCTAATGCATTTACATTGCCACCATAAACTTTCAAAAATAATCGGGTTGCCACAGAATGCATGGCATAATTGTGGGGTCTCATAATTTTTCTACCTAAAAATTAGTTCTGCAAAATGGATAGCAGGAAGGCCTTCAACAAATCCTCCTACCAAATTAGAAGCCGGCACCTACCTATGTACCAAATAGGAATTTCAAGTCTCCCTCCGTCAGTTTTCCCAGAGCATCAGAAGAGCCACCTATAATCCTGTTAACAGAGGGAGAAAAAATTAGAGATAGTATGTTACAAAATGAAGAAACTTCTACACCATTTTACATCACACTTACCCTTCAAACACTAGTTCCTTCTTCTGTTGCAGATTCAAAATCCTCTCCTCAACAGTGTTCTCAATTATAAATCTCACAATTCTATACATGAAAATGGATGTCAGAGACCATTCAGAAGAGGACGACACCAACCTATCTGTATTTCATTCATTTTTACATTTTCTGATTGGGAAAAATTAAGCGCAAGGAGCAATACCTTATAGGTTTAAATTGTCCTATTCGGTGAATTCTGTCTTGAGCCTGACGCTCCGCAGCTGGGTTCCACCAAGGATCCATAAGGAAAACCTGATCGTGCCCAATTAAGCCACAAATTAACATAGGTTTAGCAAAGACGAAGAGAAACAGAGGATGGATAAAATGACCCTAGAGAAAGTCCAAAAACCAACAGAACAAAAATGCCACATCCATCAATTACAAGATAATTTAAAGAACTATTTTAAAAGAAAAGTATAAGGAAGGTAGAACTACAACGCACAATGTCAACCATGTAAAACATCACAAAGGGGGATATCAAAATGAGGAATAGCTCACATGTGATGCTACAGTCAAATTGAGTGCAACGCCTCCGGCCTTCAGGCTCATGAGAAAAATCCTGCAGTCTGGATCATTGGTAAACCTCTTAATGGCAGCATCTCGGGCAGTCATTGTCATATTTCCATTCAATTGAACACAAGATACCCCAGACTGTAATTAACACATCATGTTATCATCCTCTGATGTATTTTCGCTAATAAACAGAAGGAAACAATTAAATTCACCTTATTCAAAGAGAAGTTTATTAGATCCAAGAATGATGCGAACTGACTAAAAACAATCCCTTTGGCAGAACCATCCCTTTCGACCATAGATCTTATTTCTTCTCGCTGCAACCATTCAACTTATTCCGGGTCAATATAATATAAGATTGTAAACGGTAAGCATAAAGCAGTCAAATTAAGATTGAACACTAATTGTTTATCCAGCAACTATATAAGCATTCTTTCTGCCTCCTGGCAAACTAGCCTTTCACACTTTCTCCTTCCCTTCCCAGGCAACATAAGAAACTTAATGACCATTACTTTCAGTAGATTGATCTTTCAGTAGACATATGCACAAACAATTTTCTCAAAGCAAAAAAGCATATAACCAAACCAAATCTTATTCTAACAAAAGTAACAACTAACAAGCATGCTACAATTGAATTTTCCTCAGCAGCACAAACCAATTCAGCCCTTTCAGATTGTTACTTCTCATCAATCACCATCATATTCATCGTATGAAACCACCTGGCAGGCCAGCATTACTTGTACAGCCCTTAACAGTCCGAAGGTTACCTTATATCCTAATATTCGAGTTCTAGAACATGAAACCAAAACATTGATACAACAAAGCCGATGCTAACTGAAATTTGAAAAGAAAACATTACATACCAAAGCCTCTATTTTAGTACTTGTCTGAAAGTTCTCAAGCTGAATTCTGTTTAAAATGCTTGAGGATCTGAATCCCTTAATAGTGGTTTTATTTGCCTGGTACCCAACATCCTTGTGGGAAGTTAAATCAACAGTAGGTAATTGAGAGCATGAAGGGCATGATACTTGTCCCAAAGCAGTAGAGAAATCTATCAAGCATGTCTTGCAAAATCTATGCTCACAAGAGGTAACCTAAAATGGTGACAAGTACCATCCACACACTAAAATTAGCAATAGTTACTCTTCTAAATACAGAACGAGTTCAGAAAAATAAAGTGATAAGAACATTAAGAATACTTAGAAGAAAAGACAAACTTACCACAGGATCTTCCACTGGTTCATGACAAATGCCACATGCTTGTTCTTCAGCAGTAGAATTACTAGCCACATGGCCACCTTGTCGTGCCGCAGCTTGAGAATATACCACAAGGTATGGATGATCAACAGCCTGAACATTTATGCAATATTAATACTAAATGTATCCGTAATTTTTCAACAAAGACCAAGAGAAGATTCCCAATATTCCACATGAAATATAAGGTCTGAGGCAAAAAATGAAAAGCATATAACATTTATTTTTTTTCAAAATGAGTAACCATATATTAATTATTCTTTCAAATAAATGATTAATTATACTTTAATAACGTTGAACTGATTTTTGATAAGATATTTCACACAAGTCATTCGCAGATTAAAATACTTAATGCAATATCACAGCACATTGTCCTTTTTACATATTATTGAGATTTTTTGCAAAAAAATTGACTAAATGTTATCTTGTGATGTTCTAGAAGTGTACTTTACAAAAGTTTTTAAGTTAAATGCTGATTAGAATGATTGGAAAAAGTCAAAACAGTTAGAGAAATTTAAAAACTCAGATCTATGTGATTCAACATAGAGAATATTATAGTATGGCATGATCATAAACCATATCATTCTTCTACATACAAAATAGGGAATACGTAACATGCATCACAGTGATCAAAAGAAACATTATTTTTGCTTTGGTAGAGTAGTTGTTCACCTGACGCAGCCGTGTGAGAAGATCAAATATATGAGCATAATTATTCATCAGTGTATTAGATTCGACATACCTGAAATGGAGAAAGCATACCAACAAAACTAAGCCGAGATTACATAGGCAAACAAAAAATGAAAATATTTGGTTAGGAGTTAGGACTTTTGGAACTGTATTCCGGATTAAAATAGAAGGAAATATCCTATTTTAAAAGAAGAATTTTACTGAGACGAAGAGAAGAAGAATGTGACTCACGTATTAAATTGTGCCTGACTTTCATTGTATAATGACTCATAATAGTCTTGCTCTTTTATATCCAGAAAATCCCTTCTCAGTGAGACCTGCAAAGAGAGACCATGAAGAAATAAACTTACTCCCTATCAATGGTAAAAATTCAAGAGTTAACCCCGTGATAAAACAACTTACAATTCTAGGAGGAAGTGCAAGATCAGCAGCCCTGCCTATTTTAGTGCGCCTTAGTAGTATGTTCTTCAGAACTTTGTGTTTAAGCAAGACCATAGCTCTATTACCCCGCCCATCATAGCTACTTAGAGAGGATTGAATTGGTGTGGAAACATACTAATCAAGATTAAAAGTAAATAATACAGAACATGTCAACTTTCTACTGAAACACTTTCTACAAAATCATGGACTTGTTTTCTGTCAGTCTTATCCTTTAATATGGTGAGCACAACACAGACTAATGAAATGCAGAACTTACTTTATTCCACCAACAGAAATGTCTAACTGAACTGTGGCTGCAGTCTGGACATTGTTTGGAGCTGTACAAAGGCATCAGGATAACAAACATAGTTGATCTTTTAGTAATAAATCCAGATAACTACATATAAGTCTAACCACTATACACACCTGTGATCAAGGGTCCTGCAATCACAGTCCATGCACAAGTAAAATGAATATGGAGTTATTTGCAGGAACCGTACCTGTATACATGGCATTGCAATTAAGAAATTATAATATCTTCAAAACATAAACTTGATCACCGAACTTTTATAACAAAAAAAGGACCGCAAACTTACCAGAGAATACAGTTCTCCAACACGGTTCTGAATGGGAGTGCCACTTAAAGCCCATTTGTAGGAAGACTCTAAAGCAAGAACTGCTTTTGCTGTGTTACTATGTCTGGACTTTATGTAGTGTGCCTATTATTTACATATTAAAAAAAGTCAATAAAATAGCAGAGTCAAGCCTAAGTGAAGTTCGGTTCATTGCAATCAAGATTACAGTTAGTGCTGGCAACAAATGTCAAATTATATTCTATATAAAAGTGACGTTACAAAATTGAAAAATTTTGCATTACGGCTTCAAGCCATAACCATATTTTCTTCATTTTTTATTTTCTATCAAAGAATAAGTCGGCAATAGTCAAGAACAGAGAAATTAGAAACAACAGAAGGATATAAAATGTCTCGATAGATTTTAAATGAAAAATTACCAGGAGCTCTAAAGCATAACACAATACAATTTGCAACACAACTGACCTCGTCCAATATAATCCGCAGCCATTTAACAGCATGAAGAAGTGACATACCCCTGTGTGTGGCATTTGCATCTTCTGCGTCCATGCTCAGTTCATTTTCACTACAAGACATCTTACTCACACCTTCTTTGTACATCCCTCTAGTGACTTCTGTTTTCTTCTTAACTTGCCTTGATTGTTTTTCCTTAGGAGGCATCATAAACTTCCTGTACTCAGACTCAACAGTAGAGTACGTAGTTATCACAAAATCATAATCCAAGAACTGTTCAATACTCTTCCCTCTCCTTGCCCCATGATAAACGAGCACCTTGGTGCTTCCTTTGATGGTAAACCGATCAATCTCATTAACCCACTGAGTAACAGCGACAACAGGACAAATGACAAGTGTTCCTTTGATCGCAGGCAAGATTCCAGATAAAGAAGGTGAATGCGATAGTATGGGTTCAGCTGGTGCAGAACTACTTTGCATCAATTCACGTTTGGCAAGGACAAGTGCTATTGCTTGAATCGTCTTTCCCATTCCCATTTCATCTGCAAGGATGCCACCTCTAGTATCAGAATTTTCCTGTTTCAAAGCCCAGGCTAACCATTCCTTTTGGTACCTAAGTAAAGGCATAGTCAGATCAGAAGATGCCTCAGCAGTTTCTGTCAATACTTCATTCTGATTATCTAAGTCAGCATCTTCTGAAAAATTCTCATCAATCCATCTTTCTTGGTCATTTTCCCATACTTGCCATAGCAGCTTTGGCTTTTTCCCTTTTCTTTTTTTTCTATTTTTCTTCTTTTTCGTTCCAGTCAAATCATGGGGAACTGATTCCTGCTGAGTCATTGAGCATTCATTCATATCTGCATTGTCCACCACTCTATCAACATCATTTGGTCCTCTATTTTTCACGTGAGAACTTCTTGCATTACTGAACTTTGGCTTTTGCCTTTTTCCATGCTCATAATAATCAGAAGTGTCACAACTGCTACTACTTGACCCTGGTTCTTGATTGAAGTTATCTAGCAATCCTGCATGAAATTTTATTTATTGTTTAAGACAAGCTATCAGGATTAATATCTCATTGCAGTATGTAAAGTCTCCGTTTTTGTTCAAAAGATTCCAGGAAATAAATTCCTTGGAAACTTTACTCTGGTTTCATTCACACTGTATCCAATTCCATTGTCAAAGGTTAAACCATAACCTTATGCAGAGGTACACACCATCTCATGGAAATTCATGTGTAAAGATCCTCAAACATTTAAGTGGCGTCATTTTGCTTCAAAATAGAGGAAGTTCACATTCGAAAACCAAGCAGCCCATATCATAAAATGAAAACATTCACTGATTTAACCAGACGAAGACAATATACCTTCGTAACTAGAATTTGAATATACAATAGAATCAGAATCAGAATCAGAATCAGAATCAAAATCAGAAGATATAGTGTGAATATCTGCATAGTTAACACTGGTGCCTCGGCCATCAGCTTCAGCTTCAGCTACAGGCTGCTGGTCGTTCCCTGTTTTACCAATTCACACACAACAATGACAACCAATCAGTGTTACGAAACCAATCAAACCATTTAACAGCAACAAAGCTTGCTGGTTCAACAAAAAAAAAAAACGTTAACATCAAGCACCTTTCATGTTCTCGTTTTCAAACTTTCCATCGCCAAAATTATTTACCAAGAATATAAATAACGCACATTCCGCGTGAAACAAAGCAAAAAAGAAACAAAACAAAAAAGACACGATACATATTCAAGAAACGAACAAAGAAGAAAGGCAAGAGAAAATGACGTCAAAAGTTCGGAACATTCACTTTATTCGGTCACTTTCTCCCATCATCCAGGCACTTTTCTCAGCAAATAAGACAGTCGCAATTCGAAAATCTAAATTCAAACCACACACAGTGGAAAGAAATGATACGAAATAGAAAAACGAAAATCGCGAGAGATAAAGAATATAGGAAACTGTACCATTGGAACGGCGTGGACGAGGATGAAGCACCATTAACGAACGCGACGGAGAGAATTAGGGTTTCGAATTTGAAGAATTCTCAAACGATCAATAGAGGGAGAAAACGATTTGAGCAGTGAAAAAAGAACGCCCACTTTGTGCACAGAGAATGCTGGCAGCGTTTCGGTTTCTGTCACTTAAACGGCGGGAACTAAGTAAGTGCCCTTTTTTTTAACAACTACTAAGTGGCCACTGGCCAAGCGTAAGGAGTTCGGTTCCACTGCGTTAAGGACTACCAAAGAGAGTTTGAGTTGGCGCGCTCCGAGCCAATGATTTATTTGACTTTCAATGGGGGCACACGTTGTGAATGAGGGTCTGCGTTCTTAACGGTTAGGGTCTGTTGGTTTTATCGTTATGTACTGTGTGAACGGTGGGTTTGCTTTTCCACGTTTTGTCTCGTATGGCGTCGTTCTGATGCATCATCGCTTTTATATCTCCCAACCTCTTCCGAGTTTTAATAATTGCCATATTTGAGTATGACATTCAAATTGTGTGACAGTGCGTGACTTTTCTCTTTACTGCCCTGGTATTTTAATAAATTAATTGCTTAATTAATTACTCTTTTAAACTCCATATTTTCCATTTTGTAATGAGAAAATATTTTATGTATAAATCAATTTTACATTGTTGCCCAATTGAAATTCAATATAAATTAGAAATGACAGTAGATAAGCGTTGTTTTGACACTAGATAACCATGATAGTATAGATCATTTTTCCTTATTTAAAAATTATAGTTTCAAATTATTTTACACTAGTATTTTTTGTCGTTGACATATAAATATACTATTTTAATTTTTAAGACTGGTTTTTAACAAAATCGCACTCCATTAAACAATTTAAAAGTTATTTTAAAAAATGCTTTTTTAAGCATAGTTATTTTAACAGTGTTGATGATTCATGAATCTGAAAATAAAATTAACAATTCATGGGGGCCTATGGGAAAATAATTAATTATCATGACGGATTTTCAGCAAATAAATAATTCTATTTTCATACATTTGTGGCAATATTTAGATTTTTCCAATAATTGTTTGCTTGATATAGGCAAGTTTTACCTTAAGTAATGTTCTCCTTTATAATTTGTAGCGATATTTAGATTTTTAAATAATTTTTTTTGCTTTATCTAAACAAGTTTAGCTGTAAATGTTTTTTTTCTATGATTCATGAAATTTTATTAAATTATTATTGTTATTCTAGTGTATCACATAGAGATAGAGATATTCATACATACACATATCCATCAGTTTTGAAGAAAAAGAAAAAATTTTAATAAAAATTTAAAAAATGAGTAGAAAAAATCTAACATCATTAGTGTTCTTGTTGTATAGAAAAAAAAATTATGAAACAAAAATGTGTATAATAGTATACTTAATTTGAAATTTAATGTAATTCATTATAAAATAATTTATAATTTATTATAGTTAGAGTTGATCAAGAAAAAAATAATGCATTTTTCACGGTATCTTTCAGTTCTCGAAAAGTCAAAGTCTAATCTGCAACTGAATTCGATTTAAAAATCTTTTGTTAGTCAATGAATTGTTATATACACAAAGAGAAAGTATAGGAGAACAATATTTTTTCTAAACAACGATAAACGATAAGTTAAAAACAAGTTAATTTTAATTTTAAAATTCAAATTTTGAATTAATTAAGTTTATTCATGTTTAGTGAATTGAAAATACTTAGAATATAGTCTATGGTCTATAATTACATTGTTCACAATCTTCCTTATTTACCTAAGGAAATTGACACAAAATATAATTCAAACCCTCAATTTAAGTAATGACTACTTGATGAACTCAAATTGATTGGATCAATACATATCATAACCCAGACACGCACGCACAAACTTTTCTTAAGTTTGAAATTATGGTAAAGTATTATTCTATAATAATCATATCATGAGCTGATGAACTAATATTTTGGTCGACTAAAAGATAACTTGTTAGATTTTGGGGTGGGGCAGGGGGATTGAGGCGATGAAGTGAACTAGTGAAGTAAATTGCAATATTTCATTAACAAGTTTGTTTCGTTTTGGGATCTATAATTTGACGAAGAATTTATCAAAGAAGTATATAAAAACATCCATTGATTATATATAATTCAACAAATACTAATGTCCTGGCTGCCGCAGATTTTACAATGAGTAAGAGAGAGCAATCATAGCATAGCAACATAGATATAAGATGGTACCAAAGAAATAAGGCTTGAGCTAAGCCTTGAATGGAAATGAATAATTTGTTGTTGACTATGATCTTAGATATTATTAAGGGTGGCTATGGCCTATAGCCCGGCCACAGAGCAAAGCATTACTTGGTATAGGGTACTCATCCCTCCATGAATTTGCAGGAGAATACACACGAAGGTAAAATTGCTGCCCCAAATATTGACGAGCCCAATTCTCTGACCTCACATTCCACATTCCTACGTTGTCCAAAGGTATGTATACTGCACTCCATGATTTGGGATACACCTATACATAATCACAAAAAATTGAATTATAAAATTGTGCATAATCGCCTATACATAATTTTTACTATGATATACCTGAACTGTGCATCTAGAAATTGTGTCCCTCAAATTGTAATTTAATCTGCTTGCAGCTGACCACTGACCTCCATCCATTCTGAATGTTGTATATTAGTAATTATTAGTACTGTTGTTATAAAGAAGAGAATATAAATGGTATCATATTTGCAGAAACAGAGAAAATGAAGTTAGTTGGACTTACCCTACAACAAAGAAGTTGTGGCCATCAATATGCCAAGATTGCACATTGTCTTCAGGATTCTCAAACACAACCTCCACATAGCCGCGAAAATCAGCAGCCATGACAGAGGTCTGGAGGTAACCCCCGCCGCCTGTGGGATTATCCGGGATGCTTCCGAGGCTGAACACCCCCGAGATCTTGAAGTAATCCGCCAGCTTCAGTGGCGTATCGGCGGGGATGAACGAAACACTGTTCACAGCATATCTCTGCTTCCCATTGATAACTGGTGCAGAATTTTGAAGCCTAATTGTGCGGGTTGTGTTTATCATACCATAATGATAAGATCCTTGTGGATTAGGCCTTGGTCCACTTGCTGTCAGATTTCGCCTCAGAGAGCGAGCTTGTTCCAGGGACCAATCAATTTGAGTTGTTAGTCCAATAGTGGCAGGACCGGCAACAGTTCCGGCCGAGTTGCTGTATCGGAAAATGGAGGTAGCGTTCAAGACTTGAGAGGTGAATCGAGAGGTGACAACGATGTAGTAGTCTTGAGGTGGTTGATCGGCAGTTACCAACACCGACATACTCTGCCCCAAATGGATGTCAAGCGAGTCATACGTGTTCTGAAGAGTGTGAATGCCTTCCACCTCAACTAGCAGCATCTTATGCCCTTGGATTCTGAAATTGATGGAAGTCCCAATCCCCACGTTTGATATCCTGAATCTGTAAGTTTTTCCTGCCAATCAAGTAAACCAATAAGTTTCTTTATGTCAAGTCTTTTTTCTGTCAGCTTAAACTTTTGGAGAAATAGTTTTTATACCTTGATCAACTGTAAAGGTGTATCCATTGGAACCGCGACCATTGATGATAAGACCGTCAGGGAAAGGAAGGTCGCTTCCGCCGTCTAAAATTGCTCTCAAATCCTGCAAGAGTCAATACAGATATAACATTACATCGAAGACTTTTTTTTATCTGTTTTAACTTGATGCATTAGAGCTGCTTACAGTGTGATTTCTCTTGTACCAGTCTCCTGCCAATACGGTGAAATCCCCGGCTGGAGGATCAAATGGTACCGGAATGACAGAGCGACTGTTAATTTTGAAGCCGCCGTAGCCGCCGGCCGCCTTGTGGAATGCGAGGGAGGGGAAGTAGAAGTAGCTGCCAATCTGATCCTTTACTTGAAGAACATAAGTAAAGTTGCTACCTGGTGGGATTGGACAATTGGTACCATACACTCCATCCTGCCATGAATTCCTTCTCTGCTGCACTCCATTCCTATATACAAATATCACACCATCTTAATATACGAGTGTCTGTTGTTAGTGTGTGTTGTCAGTGTCTCTGTGTTCTTTCTGTCAAGATGAATACAAAATACACTAATTTAATGTATTTGTGTCTCTGTATCCCTGTCTCAATGTCCTGTGCATGTAAATAAACGCAGCCTAAGTTCATGATGATGTCCATCAATGCACAGCACCATTTAGTTTTAATTTCTTAAGTTATTTTCTCTAATCTACAAGAGAAAGCAAAATAGTTTATCCATTTTGCCATCACAAGTGCAAATTATTTTCAACAATTTTATAAGTCAATCAGGTTAAAGAACTGCTGTTTGAATCTGAGGAATCAATCAATAACCATAAATCAGATAAGTAAGATAGATAGTTTTAGCAGTTATTAAAATTGAATTTCACTTGCTAGATCTAATACTAAATGGGGTCACGTCACATGGCATGTTCACCTAATCAACAAACAATGATACATTTTTCTTTTTTGTCCAAAATGGGCATCATTTCAAACTAACTTTGCAAATGTACTCTCTCAAGGTAATCACAATAATTTGCATCAGAAAGTAATTACAATAATACCAACAAAATAATTTAGAAGACTAGTTATCCATATCTGGTTATCAAGAATGGATTAAAGAAGAAAAGTTACCAAGAGATAAGGAAAGGTTCATCTAAGCTATTGTAGACATTGATGATCAAATTATCATTAGTGACAGATTCAATCTGCGGCCCTGGGAACTGCCCATTTATCAATATCCCCTGCCATTTCATTCATGTAACAAACGATTAACAACATTCTTAAACTAACAAAAACAAAACAAAGACTTGCAATAATACATAAATAAAGAAGAAAAATGAAAAAAAGGGTACCTGTTGTTTAACACCAAGAGGATAAATATCTCCATAGGTAACATTCCAAGTGTAGAACCTATAAGGATCTTCACCAATTGAACATGTCACAAGAATCTGCACCACTAACAAGAGACACCACACTCTCATGAAGCAACCCATTTTTTTCTCGCTCTCTGAAAACCTCTCTCACTAAGATAATGTAACACTATTTCTCAACTTTGAAGTAATTGAAACCAACAAACAAAACAAAACAAACCAAGCAAGCACTTTTCTTTTGTTTAAAATAATAACACTTCTCTTTTTCCCTTTTGCTTTGGAGCCTAGAGCTTTTCTCCAAAGAAGAAGAGAAAAGAAGCAAGCGGTGTCGGTGAGTGTTAGCTTGTTTTTGAGCAGAGAAGTAATGTAATGAAATAATGAAGCAGGGCTAGTTGATGGTTATGTTTATTGAGACTCAGTCTCAGACTCAGAGACTGTTGTGTTGTGCTTTTGTCATGCAATGTAATCTATGATATATGAGCTGTATCCACCATTTCAATATTCTTAAAAAGAGTGTCAGTTCTACACCGAAATTATTGACCCTTGTATTGCACCCATGTTGTTCATCAACAATATTGAAATTGATATCAAACCTGCAACCAAGATAAGAAATAATAATGCATAAATCCTGACAATGATTACTTTTTTATCTAAAAACATAGTAACTCAACTAATATTTTTTTGTATATAAGTAATATGATATGATAAAAAAAAATATTATTTTTATTGATATTTATTAGACTAATTCCTTAAGAAAAGGAAATAAAATATATCAATTTAAAATCACTTAAATAATTACCATTTTGATTAAAGTTACGCTTTCATATATTTGTTAATAATTAATATACAAGAGAAAATCAAATCACAATTGAAAATATCCCTAACATAATGAACAATATATACTTCAAGTATATTTGTCTATTATTTATTTATTTGGCTTTTATAAAAGATTTCGCGTATAACGAAAACTGTAAAATTCCTATAACGATGCAATGATATATATGCCACGGACAAGGAATGACGGAAAGGCACATGCTTTGTTTTGGATGGATGTACATAACTACATATATGCAGAACTTTTGTTCTTTCAAATATATAACAAGGGAAAGAAAGAAAAGAGGGGGAAAAAAATGATAGGGAGAGCTTAAAAATATTGGAACTAAGGAATTGGATGCTTCTGCGAATCTAATCAAATGTTTAGCTTTATTTCTCAATTTTTTAATTTATATTAAATATAGTATACCTGCTTTTAAATGGATAAGTGGACGCACCAGCTTGATTTATATAACTGGCACTAGTATAGCATGCATATGATTATAGTAACTCCAAATTCGGATTTCTTTCACTAAAAAATAATATATGCACATTGCACATTGGAATCAAAATAAGAGGAAATATTAATATAGTTTTTCTTATTTATTAGACTTATTGATTCGTATTAAATTAAATTATAAAATTAAGCATAGGTCCATGTGCAGTCATTGGGGCGACAAATCTCTGTGACAATGACCGTACCATATATTTACTTCATTTCACACGCTTATTTAATGGATCACCTAACCTAAGCTCTTAAAATTTTTTTGAGAAAAAATCCTGAACCCGCCTCGTGATTATTCTAAAACACAAGGAGGCTCTTAATATCTTTTTTTTTTTCGTAAAATTAGTTAGTTTTTCCGTTAATATTTCTTTAAATTTTATATTACATAACAAGTTAAATTATTAATTTGTTTATTAAATATTAATTAAAATTGACAAATTTTTTTATTAGAAATTTTGTTATCTTTTAGAAATAATTATCATGAGTCGTTTGTGATTTTTTTTAATTTGTTGTCTTTTTTATATTAACTAAATTTAGTGTGTAAAAATCGAAAAATATTAATAATTTTTAATTCTTTATTTATAAAAAAACGAAAGATATATTTTTTAATGTTTTTGTTGTTATTTAAACAAATTATTAAGATATTATATTATTAAGTTATATTAAGTCTTAAGTATACCTAATTTAAATTAACCATTATAATCATATAAATTTATTATTATCATTATTATTATTATTATTCTCATAAATTGATATAATATTTTATCTAAAATAGATACAATAAATAAAAATATTTATATTAACTAACTATGTAAATATACCAACAAGTTATAACTTAAATGATATAATTTTTTTATATTCACTTAGAAGTCGCAGGTTTGATTTTGTCAATGAAACTATATAAATCGAAGCTAATGAACTTGATTTATCCTTCCTCTATGTAAATCGAATAAAAATGGATTCGATTTAGTCATAGTAGTAATAAATCGAAATAGATAGATTCGATTTACTAGGATAATATGTTACATTATACAAATCAAAATTAATAGTTTGATTTACCATATATGAATTCGATTTATATATATATATATATATATATATATATATATATATATATATATGGGCCAATGATAATAAATTGAAGCTAATATATTTGAATTAGCTATGAGCCTGACCTATATAAATACAAGTAGAAAGTTAAATCCTCATTAAAGTGTGACTCACAATGGCTAGTGGGGATATAATTTTTTAATTCTTGTGCATTATATAGGAATGATTAAGAAAAAAATGCGATAGGGAATAAAATTTACTGATAAAAATCCGTTGAGAGTATTTATTAAACCTTCTATGAGTTTTGTAGAGTTTCAGAATACTATAATAAAAAAACTGGGTCTGCATGACTTGAAACGAGTGACGAAGTTATTTTATAGAATTCCTATTTTATGTTGTATGAAATGGTGTGAAGTACGACTTCTTTGTGATAAATAGTGATGAAGATATACAAGTTTTGTTTCACTGTCGTTGTTAGTTTTTCGAGGTGAGGATCCATGAGCTATTGACCAAGTTTGGAGATGTGGTTTGTAGTTCAGGAGGATCGAATCGCAATCCTCAATCTTTAGTGATGCCATGAGCCTCTAGTTCAATGTCTGCTGGTGCCTCTTCATCTGTGCCTGTCATTGCACGTGAGACAATTTTGGTGGCATCTCCATTTTTCACGGCTGATCTAAACTGCAATGGTGATTGACAAATAGGTGATAATAGATCTTTTCGGTCAGCTTGCTATTACGATGGCCGATACTCCTGATATTATTCTGATTTTTGGGGATGGTGGAGAACTAGACGGTGTCGAAGATGTACTGCAGGATGATGATGTGGAGTCCACCATAATTGATGAGGAAAGCAATGATGATCTAGGGAGGAGTGCTCCAGTTGGGGGTGGAGGAGCATCTAGTTCAAGAACTCAGCAATATCTCTCATATTTTTCTATTTTAGACTTGGAGGTTATGACATAACATCGGTTACCGAATGTAGCATTTGGATTTTGAACCAAAGATACACAGGATACCGGAGGTCTAGCTGGGTTCCAAGTTAGTCAGCAGTTTCAAGATAAAGAGGAAGTTGTCTTAATCATGAAGGCTTATAGCCACGGTGTTGAGTATAGAGTGCTAGAATCTGATCATGTCAAGTACCATAAAAAAGTGTAAGGAGTTTGACAACGGCTGCACATGGTTGATTTGAATCACTTGTTGCCAACGGAAGAATACTTGGGAGGTAAGACGGTATAATGGAACTCATACACATGTCTAGCCACGTCGATATCTAGTAATCACAGGATGCTTGATTATCATGTTATATCTGCTTTCATACTGCCTATGATAAGAGTTGATGCTGCCGTATCGATCAAGGTACTACAGAATGCAGTAAAGACACATTTTGAATTTATACCAACTTATAGAAGCTGTAAATTTGGATTTACAACTTTCATACTAATTTGAATCTTATTTATTCAATTTACTTTGAGAAGGTAAAAATTGAATCTAACATATAAATACAAACAAGACAGTTTGATACGGAACGTAATCCAGGATAAGTTGGAAGATCAAAGAAAGGGACTCATCTACCTCAATTTGATTTCCTGATGCAACAGCTAAGGGAATCACTCTACTTCACCTGTTTACACCCAAGTTTCTCAAAAAAACTCAAAGAAGTTTTCATTCATCAAAATTAAAGGAAAAAGTTGCTACCAGATTTTAGAGGATTTTTATACCTCTTAAGTTTAAAATCCTAACTCATAAGTTCACTAGAATAAAAAAATGGGCCAAATTATAACTGTGTCTAAAACAAACAAAACAACAGAAATAAAATAAACATAAATTAAATTCTAAGAAAGTGATGTCTTTTTAATTTATCTTTACTAATGAGAGACTTCAATGCATCTTGTAAATAGTAAGATGTTTGACTTTTGATAATCGTTAATCATTGTCTTGCCCAATTCTTGATGCATCTCCTGAACACATGATTTAGCCACGTTTGCAAAACCTTTTTTTATTCTCTTAGTTGTTGCTCTTGTAGTTGGACCAATTGGCATATAACAGTTCTCAGTTTGTCCCACAGGGCTCATATCATTCCTTCCATCCTAAAAAAGATTTGTCCTCGAATCTGCATCCAAATCAAAAGGAGATAGGTCAGAGACATTAAAAGTAGCTGATACATTATACTCACCTGGAAGGTCAAGCTTGTAAGCATTGTTATTGATCCTTTCGAGCACTTGAAATGGACCATCACCTCTAGGGTCTAACTTGGATTTTCTTTGAGTAGGAAACATCTCCTTTCTCAAATGAACCCATACCAGTCACTATGTTCAAAGACAAGTTATCTTCGGCCTTTATTCACCCGTTGAGCGGTAAACTTATTTTTCTTTTCAAGCAACTTGTAACACCCTACCATACAGAGTCTTATGCTTAAGTCATAATTCAGAGATGGCAAGGTATTACGAACTCTAAAATAAAAATTTAGTACGTATAGTAGTATGAATAAGGTTTATAACTAGGAGCCTTTACAGAAAAAGGGGTAACCAAAAATCGAAATCCTAAAGCGTAACACTCCGATCGATAACGTAACGAACAAGGATAACCAACGCGAGATTATATATATACAAAGGAGTGTCAAAAACAGGAATATCAAGACTCAAAATCCGGCTGCGAAGATAACCGGTTCGAGCATAACAATATATACATATGATAAAATAAGGAAAATCCCAAAGGAAACCCAAACGGACACAAATACATAAAACCTATTCTCCAAAATCTCCCATAAGAGGAGTCATCACAGTTTGTATTATTTAATGGAGATAAAAGTATCTAAGCAAAACATATAAACTAAACAAAGTCTCCAAGAACAAAGGATCTTCGCTAAACCAGAAGTCTCCAGCAGGCCTCAGTGAGAAACCTCACGTCCTGCATCTGAAAACCACAAAATCCGCATTGGTGAGAACCAGAGGTCCCCAGCATGGTAACAGCTTCCACATATATAATACATAACAATAGAGGAAATCCGAAGGCAATCCTAGAACTTCCTCCAGATAATTCAAGAGCTTATAAACAAGCTAAACCAAAAAGGGCATATGACTAAAGATCCTTCAGTCTAACTAATACTTCCCTCTCCAATTCCTTCAGACCTCCCAACCACCAGCAGGAGTATAATGTAGCAAACACAGTTATATCAAACAAGAAATATACAAATAGGAACAGATAAGGCATTTAGACAATTAGCAAGTAATGTGCAGTCAAATAGGCAATCTCAAACAATTCATATAGTATGCATATGATGAATGCCTGTTCCTAGTGGCTGATGATATCATCTGTCGGTTATAGAGCCAACCCGACAAGTCCTGGTAGCTAACCATTGGACTGTCCCTCTATCGTGTCTCCCCAACTCGAGTTATACTCAATATAAACTTGATCATAATCATGATCCATATCCATCACCCTCACTGGTGAATATTTATGGGGGTGAGCTCATCCGGGGCTTTCACAGTGTCCGGCCACCCTGACGACATAGGGTCAAAAGAGTTTCAAGTCTCAACCTGGAGCACGTGGTGGCTAGCCACTGCTTTCTCCCAGGGAAACTCTCATCTCCGATAATGGAAGTGCAACATTCACAATTCATTCAACAGCATATATGTATGCTTTTATTCTTAGCCATAATCATGGCTCCGCCGTAACACGGCAATAATCCAGCCTTTCGGCTCACGGTTAAATCCATAACCAGCCATCTGGCTCACGGTTAAATCCATAACCAGCCATTTCATTAACAATTATGGCCTTTCGGCCCATGGCATAACAAGCACTTCCACCGCCATCCTCCGCCTCTCACATAATCATCTTTGATCCTCATTGATCATTCATTTTTCCCTTGCTTCACTCGCAAGTTACCACATCCCCTAGCTCCTTTTCTAATTGCTAGGCATATCATAATGATCTAAGACATAAGTGGTGAGATCGGAGGCTTAGAAGTATGAGATTTGGCTTTTAAAACTCAAAAATCAACTTTGGGATGAAAACAGGGCCATGCGTACGCGCACTCCACGCGCACGCGTGGATGGCCACAAAACTCATTGACGCGTAAGCGTCATGCACGCTAACGCGTGGATTGAAAACTAGCAAATCGACGCGCACACGTCAACCACGCGTACGCGTGGGTGCTCTCGTGCCCCAGGCACAAAACTGGCACAGTTCTGGCACAACTCTCTGGAAAATGGCTGGGCATTGGGTACAGCCCATTCGGCGCGCCCGCGCACATCACGCGCACGCGTGGATGGCGTTTTCGAGAAGAACGGCGCATACGCGCCAAGTGCGCCTAAGCGCGGGGGATCATTCTGCTAAAAATTTTCTAAGTTAAAAACTGCAGAATTCACAGATTTAAACCCCAATCTTCCGACGGACATAACTTCCTCATTTTAAATCGTTTTTCACCCGTTCTTCAAACGGCATAGACATCCCGGATCCAATTTCATTTCTAAACAGATTTGGTACAAAACAGAGATCCGTAGTCCAAGTTATGTCCCGTCAAAGTATGCCCAAAAACTATATTTTTATACAAAACCACAAAGTGCCATTTTCGAAACAAGCCATTTTCAACTTTTTGCAAAATCAATCAAAACATGCCAATTTCATCCCTTTTCTTTGAAATCAATCAAAATATATCAAATTCAACATCGAGCCTCCTCAACTCACACATTGACACTTTACCACAATTCACCAAAATCACTATCCCATCATTTTAACCCACTTCACCCAAGTGGCTCAAACTCAAACACATTGACATATCATATACTCTTCCTCATGCCAATTTTCAACAACACCAATTCTCATAAATCATTATTGTACACCATCAATATCATACTCACCATCAACATGGTTCAATCCACAATTCAACCATAACCAATCATCAAGCATATATCACAACATGCATATTTCTCATACATCATACCACCAAGGCATCAATAATCATCATCACATATATGACCACATCATATATCTCAATCATTCAATAACATCAACCATTCAATGCCTATCTTAGGACCTCTAGCCTAAGTATTTTCTACCACATTACATATTAGATACGGGAAACCGAAACCATACCTTAGCCGATTTCCCAAGCTCAACCGGAGCACTTCCAAACCACTTTTTCTCAAGCTCTCAAGGCCTTAACACCTCCAAGAACAGATTTTTCACCACCAAAGCCCTTTTCAAGCTTTTCAAAATCACCAATCAAGCTCCAATATCCATATATACACAACCTAAGCCACAACCATCATATCCATACACAACATCTCAAAACCCAAACATCATAGAACAACAAATTACACTAAGATTGAGAATCTTACCACACCCAAGGTCCAAGGAGACAAGATTAACCTTCTCCTTCAAGAGAGTTGGGTCCTATAACATCAAAGAGCCCAAAATCTCAACATTTTTGCTCATGAAACTCGAAAATAAAGCTGAAATTTCGAAGAGAAAAACGTGACTTACCTCAAGATTGATTGTATGGGTTTTATAGAGCTCTTCGCGATGAACGCGTGGCCGTAAACGGAGCGGCAATCGGTGCTCTAGATCAAAAATTATGGTGGTTTGAAGATCAAGTGAAAGAAAGAACTTGAGAGAGTGTTCTTCCCTCTATGGCCTCCATTTCCAACGTGTGAGTGTGTTTAGTGAGGAGAGAGAATGCTGAAAACTAGGGTTTTGGTTTAGTTATGTTGGGCCAAGGGCCCACTTTGGGTTCGGTTGGCCCGGTTTGGCCCGTTCGGTCCAATCTTGGTCCGAATTCTATAAAATTGGTACCAAAATTCTCGTCTCAATCTCCTCTATCACATTAAGCCATAAAAATCACATTTTAGGCTTTCTAGAATAAATTTTCATTTATGGGTTAATTAGCCGTTAATTAACCGTGTTTTACATTCTACCCACCTAATTGGGAATTTTGCCCACAAAATTCAAATGTAATTACCTGAGAATAAGTGCGGATAATCCATTCGCATCTCCAACTCAAGTTCCCAAGTGTGTTCCTCAACACCGCCTCGACTCCATGCCACTTTGACTAATGAAACCTCTTTTCCACGCAACCGTTTGATACTAGTATCATCAATTCTGACCGGAGCCACTAGAAGCGTCAAATCTTCTTTTAACTGAACCGACTCAGGTTCTAACACATGGCTAGCATCAGGGGTGTACTTCCGAAGCTGCGACACATGAAACACGTCGTGCAGGTTTGAAAGATGAGGTGGTAGGGCCATCCGATACGCCACCGGTCCAATCCTCTCCAGGATCTGAAATGGACCAATGTATCGAGGATTCAACTTCTTTGCTCTAATCGCCCTACCTACTCCCGTGGTTGGAGTAACCTTAAGGAAAACATGGTCTCCTTCCTCAAATTCTAAGGGCTTTCGCCTCTGATCGGCGTAACTTTTTTGACGACTCTGCGCTGTAAGCATCCTATCTCGGATTTTCTTGACTTGTTCAGTAGTCTCAGCTATCATTTCCGGCCCCAACAAGCCTTTCTCTCCAGCTTCATACCAACATAGCGGAGATTGACATTTTCTCCCATACAAGGCCTCATACGGAGCCATTCCAATGCTCGCATGATAACTATTATTGTATGCAAACTCCACTAATGGCATATACCGATCCCAACTCGCCGGTTGGTCCAAAACACAAGCTCTCAACATATCCTCTAGTGTTTGGATCGTCCTCTCGGATTGACCATCTGTTTGAGGATGGTAAGCCGTGCTCAAGCTTAATCGGGTTCCAAAAGCTTTCTGAAATGCACCCCAAAACCTTGAAGTGAAACGAGGATCTCTATCAGAGATTATAGTAGTAGGTACACCATGAAGTCTCACAATCTCCTTTATGTATAACCGTGTTAGCTCCTCAAGGGTGTAAGTCATACGAATGGGTAAAAAGTGAGCTGACTTCGTCAGTCGGTCCACAGTCACCCAAATAGCATCAAAACCAGCCCTAGTCCTTGGCAATCCCGACACAAAGTCCATTGCAATACTTTCCCACTTCCATTGTGGAATCTCTAAAGGTTGCAACATCCCGGAAGGTCTTTGATGTTCAATCTTTACCTTTTGACAAGTTAGGCACTTTGATACATATTCTGCCACATCATTCTTCATACCCGGCCACCAAAACATCGCCTTTAAATCATGGTACATCTTAGTACTTCCCGGGTGAATGGAGAATCCGCTTTTGTGTGCCTCCTTTAAAATATCTTGCCTCAAAGTGCCAACATCCGGCACAATGATCCTACCCTTGAATCTCCATAACCCATCTTTTTCTTCCGACACTCTCCACTGTTTCCCTTGCTCAATAGCCGGTAACACCTTCCATAATGCTTCATCATTTTGATGAGCCTTTAGGAGTTCGGACTTAAAGTCACTTGAGATTTCTAATCGGCTCAAACACAAAGTTCCGGATACTTCTCGAGCACCAATTTTCAGACTCTCGAATCCCTTGAGCAACTTCTCCTCTTGAAGCATCATCCAAGCCGCATATAACGACTTCCGACTTAACGCATCCGCCATTACGTTTGCCTTTCTCGGATGGTAATTCAACTCAAAGTCGTAGTCCTTCAATAATTCCATCCACCTTCTCTGTCTCATATTAAGCTCTTTCTAATCAAAGAGGTACTTCAAGCTCTTATGATCAGAGAAAAATTGGAACTTAACCCCATAGAGATAATGCCTCCACACCTTCAAGGCAAACACAACCGCAGCGAGTTCCAAATCGTGCGTAGGGTAACTAACCTCGTGAGGTCTCAATTGTCGTGAGGCATATGCCACCACATTATGGTGCTGCATCAGCACGCACCCTAGACCCTTCAATGAGGCATCACAGTACACCTCAAATGGCTCATTCGGCTCAGGTAACACTAACACCGGTGCAGTGGTCAACTTTTTCTTCAATGTCTGAAACTCTCCTCGCACTCAAGAGTCCAAACAAACGGAGTGTCTTTGCGGGTTAACTTTGTCATTGGCAAAGCTATCTGTGAAAAGCCCTTGATAAACCTTCGGTAATAGCCAGCTAAGCCCAGAAAACTCCTTATCTCCGTTACGGTGGTGGATTGCTTCCATTCCATCACTGCCTCCACCTTAGATGGATCAACTGCTATCCCCTGTTTACTCACTACATGCCCCAAAAATTTCACCTCACTCTTCCAAAACTCACACTTAGACAGTTTTGCATAGAGTTTCTTCTCCTTTAGAATCTGCAACACGGTCTTCAAGTGTTCCGCATGCTCTTCTTCAGTCTTGGAATAAATCAGTATGTCATTAATGAAGACAACAACGAATTTATCCAAAAACGGACGGAAAACTCTATTTATGTAATCCATAAACACTGCAGGAGCGTTCGTCAATCCAAAAGATATCACAGTGTACTCGTAATGACCATAACGAGTCCTAAAAGCGGTCTTAGGGATATCCTCACCCCTCACCCTTATCTGGTGATAACCAGATCGCAAATCGATCTTGGAGAAAATTCCAGCTCCTTGCCACTGATCCATGAGATCATCAATTCTCGGCAATGGGTACTTATTCTTTATTGTGACCTTGTTTAGCTTCCTGTAATCCACACAGAGTCGCATACTCCCATATTTCTTCTTTACCAGTAACACTGGCGCACCCCACGGAGAGACACTTGGTCGTATAAAATTCTTTTCCAATAAATCCTCTAACTGAGACTTTAGCTCGTTCATCTCTAACGGTGACATCCTATAATGAGCGCTTGAGATTGGTCCCGTCCCGGGCACCAACTCAATAGCAAATTCAACCTCTCGGTTAGGTGGAAATTCATCAATATCATCGGAAAACACTTCCGGAAACTCACACAACCGGAATCTGTTCTAACCTTGGATCATCACCCGAAACACCCGCGGTTAACAACAGGATACCCTGACATTTGATTCCAGAACAGTTCACCATCATCGAATTCAAGTAATAATTATTCACCACGACCGGCCCTTTTGTATCTTCCGGCATAAAGTACACTGACTTTGTAGAACAATCAAGCAGGACATGGTTCTTAGATAACCAGTCCAATCTCAAGATAAGATCAAGACCGATCATCAGTAAGCAAATTAAATTATGAATAAAATCACGCTGCTTGAATCTAAAGGAAACTTTCGGGCATCCTAGCCTAGTTACCATAGCCTCATGGGTAGCATTATACACTTTTAGGTCATAACCTAAGGTTACGATCTTCAATCCTAACTCATGGGCTTTCTCAAATGCAATGAATGAATGCGATGCTCCCGAATCAAATAAAACATTTAAAGTTTGACCAGCCATTTCACAGTTACCTCGGATGAGTGTCTCGGATCCCACGACACCTATAGTTGAGGTGGTGAACATCCGACCAGTCTGTTGTGCTTTCCCAGCACATTGTTTCTGCTTCTCTGGACAGTTTGGGACCTTATGTCCCACCTTACTACAGTAATAGCACAAACCCCATCCGGCCATACACGGGGCTCCCGGATGGTGACTTCCACACCTAGCACAAGCTCGCTCATTCTGTGGTTGCTTCCCAAACCTTTTCCCTTGGAAGTTGTTGTTGTTGGGCCTCCTGAAAGAACTTCCCCACTTGAAAGGCGGACCTCTAGGTGCAAAGTTTTCTCCTCGATTCTGTGGGAATGGTCCCTTGTGATTTCCTCTCTCAGTGGCTACCTTCCTCACACACTCTTCAGCAACCATCACAGAGAAAGTTCTGACCTCTATTGGTCCCTGAGCTCTATTTCTGTTGTTGTCATGATTGTTTATCCGTTGACCAAGAGCTTCAGCAGTGGCTTGCATCGCAGCAGCCATGTTTTCCAACATAGTCATAAGGTTCATCGGGTCATTAGGGTTAACCTCCGGTGCACGAGCTTTAGTACGACCTCTACCACGGCCTCTATCGCGTCCACGAGGCGCCATCTGGTTCCTATACACACCAAACAATCGATATTAAGTTGATCAGTCTCAATATTGGAAGTTTAGTGCTTCAAGTCCCAAATGCATGCTCATGAACGTTTATGCCAATTATATCAAGTAGATATACTAATAGCACATAACACACATACAGAGAATGCACAGAAGTATAATCAGTTCATCCCTCAAGCTCTACAGGAACGAACTGCTCTGATACCATAATGTAACACCCTACCATACAGAGTCTTATGCTTAAGTCATAATTCAGAGATGGCAAGGTATTACGAACTCTAAAATAAAAATTTAGTACGTATAGTAGTATGAATAAGGTTTATAACTAGGAGCCTTTACAGAAAAAGGGGTAACCAAAAATCGAAATCCTAAAGCGTAACACTCCGATCGATAACGTAACGAACAAGGATAACCAACGCGAGATTATATATATACAAAGGAGTGTCAAAAACAGGAATATCAAGACTCAAAATCCGGCTGCGAAGATAACCGGTTCGAGCATAACAATATATACATATGATAAAATAAGGAAAATCCCAAAGGAAACCCAAACGGACACAAATACATAAAACCTATTCTCCAAATCTCCCATAAGAGGAGTCATCACAGTTTGTATTATTTAATGGAGATAAAAGTATCTAAGCAAAACATATAAACTAAACAAAGTCTCCAAGAACAAAGGATCTTCGCTAAACCAGAAGTCTCCAGCAGGCCTCAGTGAGAAACCTCACGTCCTGCATCTGAAAACCACAAAATCCGCATTGGTGAGAACCAGAGGTCCCCAGCATGGTAACAGCTTCCACATATATAATACATAACAATAGAGGAAATCCGAAGGCAATCCTAGAACTTCCTCCAGATAATTCAAGAGCTTATAAACAAGCTAAACCAAAAAGGGCATATGACTAAAGATCCTTCAGTCTAACTAATACTTCCCTCTCCAATTCCTTCAGACCTCCCAACCACCAGCAGGAGTATAATGTAGCAAACACAGTTATATCAAACAAGAAATATACAAATAGGAACAGATAAGGCATTTAGACAATTAGCAAGTAATGTGCAGTCAAATAGGCAATCTCAAACAATTCATATAGTATGCATATGATGAATGCCTGTTCCTAGTGGCTGATGATATCATCTGTCGGTTATAGAGCCAACCCGACAAGTCCTGGTAGCTAACCATTGGACTGTCCCTCTATCGTGTCTCCCCAACTCGAGTTATACTCAATATAAACTTGATCATAATCATGATCCATATCCATCACCCTCACTGGTGAATATTTATGGGGGTGAGCTCATCCGGGGCTTTCACAGTGCCCGGCCACCCTGACAACATAGGGTCAAAAGACCTTCAAGTCTCAACCTGGAGCACGTGGTGGCTAGCCACTGCTTTCTCCCAGGGAAACTCTCATCTTCGATAATGGAAGTGCAACATTCATAATTCATTCAACAGCATATATGTATGCTTTTATTCTTAGCCATAATCATGGCTCCGCCGTAACACGGCAATAATCCAGCCATCCGGCTCACGGTTAAATCCATAACCAGCCATCTGGCTCACGGTTAAATCCATAACCAGCCATTTCATTAACAATTACGGCCTTTTGGCCCATGGCATAACAAGCACTTCCACCGCCATCCTCTGCCTCTCACATAATCATCTTTGATACTCATTGATCATTCATTTTTCCCTTGCTTCACTCGTAAGTTACCACATCCCCTAGCTCCTTTTCTAATTGCTAGGCATATCATAATGATCTAAGACATAAGTGGTGAGATCGGAGGCTTAGAAGTATGAGATTTGGCTTTTAAAACTCAAAAATCAACTTTGGGATGAAAACAGGGCCATGCGTACGCGCACTCCACGCGCACGCGTGGATGGCCACAAAACTCATCGACGCGTAAGCGTCATGCACGCTAACGCGTGGATTGAAAACTAGCAAATCGACGCGCACGCGTCAACCACGCGTACGCGTGGGTGCTCTCGTGCCCCCAGGCACAAAACTGGCACAGTTCTGGCACAACTCTCTGGAAAATGGCTGGGCATTGGGTGCAGCCCATTCGGCGCGCCCGCGCACATCACGCGCACGCGTGAATGGCGTTTTCGAGAAGAACGGCGCGTACGCGCCAAGTGCGCCTACGCGCGGGGGATCATTCTGCTAAAAATTTTCTAAGTTAAAAACTGCAGAATTCACAGATTCAAACCCCAATCTTCCGACGGACATAACTTCTTCATTTTAAATCGTTTTTCACCCGTTCTTCGAACGACATAGACATCCCGAATCCAATTTCATTTCTAAACAGATTTGGCACAAAACAGAGATTCGTAGTCCAAGTTATGTCCCGTCAAAGTATGCCTAAAAACTATATTTTTATACAAAACCACAAAGTGCCATTTTCGAAACAAGCTATTTTCAACTCTTTTCAAAATCAATCAAAACATGCCAATTTCATCCCTTTTCTTTGAAATCAATAAAAATATATCAAATTCAACATCGAGCCTCCTCAACTCACACATTGACACTTTACCACAATTCACCAAAATCACTATCCCATTATTTTAACCCACTTCACCCAAGTGGCTCAAACTCAAACACATTGACATATCATATACTCTTCCTCATGCCAATTTTCAACAACACCAATTCTCATAAATCATTATTGTACACCATCAATATCATACTCACCATCAACATGGTTCAATCCACAATTCAACCATAACCAATCATCAAGCATATATCACAACATGCATATTTCTCATACATCATACCACCAAGGCATCAATAATCATAATCACATATATGACCACATCATATATCTCAATCATTCAACAACATCAACCATTCAATGCCTATCTTAGGGCCTCTAGCCTAAGTATTTCCTACCACATTACATATTAGATATGGGAAACCGAAACCATATCTTAGCCGATTTTCCAAGCTCAACCGGAGCACTTCCAAACCACTTTTCCTCAAGCTCTCAAGGCCTCAACACCTTCAAGAACCGATTTTTCACTACCAAAGCCCTTTTCAAGCTTTTCAAAGTCACCAATCAAGCTCCAATATTCACATATACACAACCTAAGCCACAAGCATCATACCCATACACAACATCTCAAAACCCAAACATCATAGAACAACAAATTACACTAGGGTTGAGAATCTTACCACACCCAAGGTCCAAGGAGACAAGATTAACCTTCTCCTTCAAGAGAGTTGGGTCCTATAACATCAAAGAGCCCAAAATCTCAACATTTTTGCTCATGAAACTCGAAAATAAGGCTGGAATTTCGAAGAGCAAAACGTGACTTACCTCAAGATTGATTGTATGGGTTTTGTAAAGCTCTTCGCGGTGAACGCGTGGCCGTAAACGGAGCGACAATCGGAGCTCTAGATCAAAAGTTATGGTGGTTTGAAGATCGAGTGAGAGAAAGAACTTGAGATAGTGTTCTTCCCTCCATGGCCTCCATTTCCAACGTGTGAGTGTGTTTAGTGAGGAGAGAGAATGCTGAAAACTAGGGTTTTGGTTTAGTTATGTTGGGCCAAGGGCCCACTTTGGGTCCGGTTGGCCCGGTTTGGCCCGTTCGGTCCAATCTTGGTCCGAATTCTATAAAATTGGTACCAAAATTCTCGTCTCAATCTCCTCTATCACATTAAGCCATAAAAATCATATTTTAGGCTTTCTAGAATAAATTCTCATTTATGGGTTAATTAGCCGTTAATTAACCAGGTTTTACACAACTCACGTGATATCAAGTGCATTGCTTTAAGCTTTTCACCTTTACCTTCTGCATCCAAGCTAACAATATCACTCAAAGGCAAAGCTAATAAGTCCAAAACAGTTAAAAGATTAAAATCATACATAAGTTCAAAAGGAGAAAAACTAGTAGAAGAATGAATGGATCGATTATAAGCAAACTCAATAAAAGGTAAACAATCTTCCCAAGTTTTTAAATTCTTACCAACAACAGCACGTAATAAGGTCCCTAATGTTCTATTTACTACTTTAATTTGACCATCAGTCTAAGAATGACAAGTAGTAGAGTATAATAATTTTGTGCCTAATTTACCCTATAAAGCTTTCCAAAAATGACTCAAAAATTTTACGTCACGATAAAAAACAATAGTTTGGGGAACACCATGTAAGCGCACAACCTCTCTAAAGAACAGATCAGCAATTGCCAAGATATCAGTATCTTTCATTTCATACTCAGGAGTATAATAAGTCAATTTATAATCTTTAACACCAGCTTTGAACCCAACACTTGCTTTAGTCTCTGTTTGTGGTGACATAAATCCCTCCCTACAACTCATGAATTAAGAATTATCGCAACATCATCAGTTTTATGGCATGCAATAAAATGAGCCATTTTACTAAATCTATCCACCACAACAAAAATTCCATCTCTACTTTTTTTTGTTCGAGGCAAACCAAGAACAAAATCCATAGAAATATCAATCTACGGATGCATAGGAACAGGTAAAGGGGTATACAAACCATGTGGTAAAGATTTATATTTAGTCTGTTTACATGCAATATACTTAGCACAAAATTTTTCAACATCTCTACGCATGCATGGCCAGTAAAAATATTCAGATAACACATCCAATGTCTTATGCACACTAAAGTGACCCATCAAACCCCCATTATGTGATTCAAGAATAAGTAAGTCCCTCATAGAATAAGGAGGCACACAAATTCTATTACCACAAAATAGAAAACCTTCATGTCTATAAACTTTGTTAAATGCACTATGTTCACAAGAGACATAAATAGCAGAAAAGTCAGAATCAGTTGCATATAACTCCTTTAAAAACTCAAATCCTAACAACTTAGAAGTAAGTGTAGTAATCAAAGCATACCTCCGAGATAAAGCATCAGCAACGACATTCTCTTTACCTTGTTTAAAGGCAATCACATATGGAAATATTTCAATAAATTTCACCCATTTAGCATGTCTTTTTATCAAGCTTACCTTGTCCTTTTAAGTACTTCAAAGATCCATGATTTGTGTGAATCATAAACTCCTTAGATAAGAGGTAGGGTTGCCAAACCTCCAAAACCCAAACCAAAGCAAATAATTCTTTGTCATATGTTGAATATTTACACTGAGCTAAATTCAACTTTTCACTGAAGAAGGCAATGGCTCATTTTTCCTGCATCAAAACAGCACCTATACCAATTCCAGAAGCATCACATTCAATCTCAAAAGTTTTATCAAAATTAGGTAAAACAAGAATATGAGCAGAATACAAACAGTCTTTTAGGGTATAAAATGTAATTTCTTGTTCCCTTTACCATTTAAATCCAACATCCTTTTTTATAACATCTGTGAGAGGCGCAGCAATGGTAGAAAATTTTTTTGCAAATCTTCTGTAAAACCCAACTAACCCATGAAAACTTTTTACCTCAGAAGCATTCTTAGGCATTGGCCATTCACGAATAGTCTTTACCTTTACCTTTTCCTCATCAACTTCAATTCCACTCGCACTCACAACAAAACCAAGAAATATAATTCGATCAATACAAAAAGTGCACCTTTTAAGATTGGCATGTAATTTTTCTTTTTGAAGCACTTCCAAAATAGTTGAAAAATGTGACATATGGTCATCCAAACAAGTGCTATAAATGAGAATATCATCAAAATAAACAACAACAAATTTACCCAAAAATTCTCGCAAAACATGGTTCATTAGACGCATAAAAGTACTAGGTGCATTAGTTAGCCCAAAAGGCATTACTAACCACTCATATAACCCATATTTTATTTTAAATGCAGTCTTCCATTCATCTCCTAGTTTCATTCAAATTTGATGATACCCACTTTTCAAATCAATTTTAGTGAATATGCATGCACCATATAACTTATCAAGCATGTCATCTAACCTAGGAATAGGATAACGATACTTTACCGTAATTTTATTGACTGCACGATAATCCACACACATTTGCCAAGTACCATTCTTCTTTGGAACTAACAAAACTGGTACAGCACATGGACTCATATTCTTCCAGATGTGACCTTTGGCTAATAACTCCTCCATTTACCTTTGAAGTTCCTTTGTCTCTTCGGAATTACTCCTATAGGCTGGTCTATTAGGAATGCTAGCACCAGGAATAAAATCAATTTGGTGCTCAATCCCTCATAATGGAGGCAAACCACGTGGCACGTAAGTAGGAAAGGCATCGGCAAATTCCTGCAACAAAGAGACAAAGCTATTTGGCAAATTTGGGTTAAGGTCAGTGTCAGAGAATAAAGAATCCCTAAACCGAACCATAAATAAAACTATCTTGCCTATTAAAGCACTCTTTAAATCTTTCTCTTTTGCAAAGAAACACAATTTGCTCTCAACGTTTTCAATTTTCTCTGTATTTGCACTACTCTCATGACATGGACTCGTTTCTTTCTTTTCACTCACCTTTGGACCTTTTGCTATATTCTTTTCTCTCATGGCCTCTTTTCTCTTAATTTTTCTATGATCTCACATCCCATTTTCCCTTTGGTATCCTGTTGAAGCTTCAACTGGTCAAGGCAAACCTCCTTAGGTGATAAAGGAGCAAGAGTGATCTTACGACCATTAAAATCAAAGGAGAACCGATTCGTGTGACCATCATGAAATGCTCGACAGTCGAAATGCCAAGGTCTCCCCAATAATAAATGACAAGCTTGCATTGGTATCACATCACACAAAGCCTCATCAACATACTTGCCAACAGAGAATGCAATTATCACCTGCTTGTCAACCTTGATCTCACCACTGTCGTTCAACCATTGTAACGTATATGGTTTAGGATGTCGAATACATGTCAAACCCAATTTCTCTACCATAAGTGTACTAGCCACATTAGTCCAACTTCTGCCATCAATAATCAAACTACACACCTTTCCACCCACCAAGCATCTAGTGTGAAAAAGATTTTAGCGTTGTTCTAGACTATCTTCTTTCACCTGTAAATTCAAAGCACGCCTAACAACAAGAGATTCACCATGGACTGCATACTCAACATCACCATCAAAATAGTCCTCCAAATGTAGCATACTATTATGATCAGAAGCATCACCATGATCAGAATCAAACACAATATCATCTCCTCTAATAACCATCAATCTCCTGTTTGGGAAATCACTAGCATAATGACACATACTATGACACTTGAAGCATTTAATATCTCGATGCCTAGAAGTAGTAGAAGAAGAGTTAGAATTACCTTTCTTCTTCGTAGCATCAAACAACGCATTAGGTTCAATACCCTTAGTCTTTGTTGTGTCAGCACTACGAAACTCCCACTTTGGAATAGCATGAGACAATCCTCTTGGTGCTCTTCTTTGTTGTTGCCTCTCCACTTTCATTGCCATACTGACTAAATCCTCCATCTCCGCATAATGATATAACTCCACCACATCAGTAATCGCTCTATTCAAACCACCTACAAATCGTGCCATAGTAACCTCAGTGTTCTCTTCTATGTTGGCAGTGATCATAAGCATCTCCATTTTCTTATGGTAGTCTTCAACGAACTTGGAGCCTTGAGTCAGCCGATGTAACTTCTTATGCACTTGCCTGTAGTAGTACCAAGGCACAAATCTTTTCTTCATGAGGCGCTTCATAAGATCCCAAGTCTCTATAGGGTGATCATCATTCCGCCGTCTTGTCTTCACTAGTTCATCCCACCAAAACAAGGCATAGTCAGAGAATGCAATGACTGCCAAACGAACCTTCTTTGCCTCAGAGTAATTATGACAAGCAAAAATTCTTTTCACCTTACGTTCTCACTCCAAATAAACTTCATGGTCATTTCTCCCTTTGAATGGTGGTATTTGAATCTTGATGGCATTGATATTAATATCTAGACTTTTATGTTGAGGTGTTATAACCCCATCAAAGTCATCATCAGAAGGCACATGATTCGGACGCCGATTCTGAAAAGGTCCTTGTTTAATGTTTCTGGACTGTCTCTGTGTCACCTCTTGCCTCCATGCTTCCAATTCAGTCAAGCAAGTAGTTAAGTGTTGAATGGCCCTTTGTATCAACTCCATGTCAACTAAAGTATCTTTGGAATGAGCCACCATAACAATGAACCTATAACAAAAATATTATAAAAAGGACCTCACAATCACTCTCTCACGTATTTCACTCAAAGATGGACACTTATGTATTTTTAAAATTGATTTTTACTCTCTATTGAACTTACCACTCTTAAATCTCTTTCACTGTTGCATTTTAGAAAGCAAATAAAATAAGGAAAGTAGAAAAAATTCGACACAATAATAAGAGGTTAAAAAAAGGACCAAAACAAAAGGCAAAAAATACATAATACAAAAATAATAAAAATAATAATAATTTTTTTTCAGGAATTGCTTGTTTGAGATTGGTGTGTTTTTGTTTCTGTTTTTATTTTTTATTTTTTGTAACACAACTCTCTTTTTTTAGTTGTTTTGTATTGTTTTTATGTTTTTTTTTATGTAAATGCTACGAGGTAATTTTAATTTTTTTTATAAAAAAATAAAAAACTTAAACTGTATGAAAATAAGACGAAAAGGAAAAGGAAAAGAAGAGAAAAATAAAAATACCAAGGGACACAATAAAAAAAAAGAATAAGAAAGAAAATAAAAACTAATATAATGAAAAGGAACATTAATGATAGTAAAGTAACAATAAGAAAGACAAAAGACAAGGCACGACACCAACGAAAAATAATAAATGACGCAAGGAATGGTGATGACAACAATAGCTGAGGACAACTTTTTTTTGTTAAACAAGATGAGAGAATTACAAATATAGATTAATAAGAATTAATTTAATATTTAAAATTTGATATCAAATGATACGGAACGTAATCTAGAATAAGATAGAAGATTAAAAAAAGGATTCTTCTATCTCAATTTGATTTCTTGATGCAATGGCTAAGAGAATCATTCTATTTTACCTGTTTACACCCAAGTTTTTTAAAGAAACTCAAAAAGAAGTTTTTATTTATCAAAATTAAGAAAAAAAGTGGCTATCAGGTTTTAGAGAGTTTTTATACCTCTTAAATTTAAAATTCTAACTCATAAATTTATTAGAATAAAAAATGGGTCAAATCATAACTGGGCCTAAAACAAATAAAATAACAAAAATAAAATAAACATAAATTAAATTTTAAGAAAGTGATGTCTTTTTAATTCATCTTGACTAATGAGAGTTTTCAATACATCTTGTAAATAGTAAGATGTTTGACTTTTGATAATAGTTAATTATTGTGTTACCCAATTCTTAATGCATCTCCTGAACACATGATTTAACCATGTTTGCAAAATCTTCTTTTATTCTCTTAGTTATTGCTTTTGTAATTGGACCAATTGGTATATGACAGTTCTTAATTTATCCCACAGGACTCGTATCACAGTTATGTAATGTTATTGTATTTAGGACATCCATGTAATATTGACTTCCATTTGTTTTGTTTTTGTGTTTTATCCATAAATTTATCCAATGCATATGAAAAGGGTAACAAAAAATAGTGAAAAAAAAATTCTAAACGATTTTTAATAATTATACCAAAAGACAATAAAATCCTCAACAAAAAAACTGTCAATCCTAGTTAGCATTAACGAACAAATTAATAAATTAACATAGAGGAGTGCTAGAGGCCAGCACTTTTGTTAAATTCTGGCCAACATTTAACCATCAAAAGTAAATTGAATGATTCTACATCATTAGATGCAATCTCACACCATTAAAAATATCATTAATAGTTACTTGATGACTAAAAACTACAAAATCTGTTAGCCCCCTAAACTTTCTCATTAAGATATCACATAGACACTATCCATTAACTTAAGAGAAATCATTGACAGATGGGTTAATTAGTCTTACAAAATCAAAGATTAACAAACAGAAAATTTTTTTTTTGTTGAATTCTCATGATCCTTTAAAAAAAATTTGAGTTAAAGATTATCAGCTAAAAAGAGTTTTTTTTTTGTTACATTCTCATGGTCCTTAAAAAAAATTTCAGTCAAAATGGATATTTATTTTTTTATTTTTGTATTATTTTAATTGTAATAAATTAAAAAATTAACAAAATTTATTATTTTTGACAAATAATTAATTAATAATATTTAAAAATATAAACTAAAAAATTGTTATTAGAATTCTTGACTTAAAAAAATTAAAATGATGAATGCAATGTGCAATCTCGTGAAAAAAATATTTTCAATCTAATAATTAATTACGGTCGTATTTTAGCAATCAATAACTTATTTCGGTGAAAACATTACACCAAACATTATATGGTTCAGAAAAGCTCTGCATACAAGCTATTAGGGTTTGTATGCTTTACAAGTTAATTAACAAAAATCCAAAACGCGTTGCAAGGGTTACGTCCCATACACGTGTTATATAAAGATCCCGTATATATATAACTACCAAATTTAAAAGATTTGTTTTCTTCTTCGTTCTCTTTATTTCTAGATTTGCTCGTTCTCCTTATTCCCTTCTTCGTTCTTCTTCTCGTTCTTCTTCTTCTTCTCATTCTTCTCTCTCTGTAACTCCAGCTTCGTTTTCTATTCGTTTTTTGTTTTCTGAAATCAAAGTTTGAACTCATTTTGAAGATAATGGATGATTCAACCTCAGATTGTCAGCTGAATCAGGGCGAAGTGGATTATGAATTTGAATCTAACGAAGTTTCTGAGGTTTGATTTACATACGATTACTCTAAATTTTGTTGCAGTAATTTGTGGAGCTAAATAATTCGTGAACATTGACTGTGAAACTAGCGCGTGAACATAAATCTGTGGATTGAATCTAATGTATTAGCTTTGATTGATTATCTGGAATTTATAGCAGACGCTCGGGTGTAGATCAGAATTTTTTGGGTGTATTTTTGCGGGAAGTGTGGGTGTATTTACAGTTTATGACTTTTTCTGTTATTTTTAGCTGAGTTGTTGTCGTTCGGGTGTATTATATGATACATGATTGGATGTGTTTTTAGTTTTTGACATGGTGTATTCTGTAACATGTGTATTTACAGTTTATTTTTTTTGTTATTTTAGCTAAGTTGTTGTCGTTCGGGTGTATTATATCAGACATGATTGGGTGTATTTTTATTTTTTGTCATGGTGTATTCTACAGCCTGTGTATTTATAGTTTATGGCTTTTATTGTCATTTTAGTTGAGTTGTTGCTGTTCGGGTGTATTATATCAGCAATGATTGGGTGCATTTTTAGTTTTTGACATGGTGTATTCTGCAGCCTCTCTCTGTTGTTGATGACCAGTTTGTTCTGAAGGTTGGAATGACATTTACCACCCTTGAAGATGCTGAAAAATTTTACAGGAACTACGCCAAGGCTGCAGGTTTTTCTACAAGAGTTTGGAGTACAAATAGGAAGAAAAACGAGATTAAGAATCAATTGATTACATGTAGCAGAGAGGGAAAATAAAAATCTAAAATATCTCCGACCGAGAAGACGAATCCGACAGCCGGTTTAAACTGTCCTGCAAGAATTTATATACACACATTGAAGGATATTGGTGCTTGGATCATTTCAAAGGTTGTGCTGGATCATTCACACCCTTACTGTCTAAGTAAAGCAGAGATGCTCAAACAGCACAAAAAACTAAGCAGAGATGCTCAAGGACGTGTTATGAATTATCAGTTCAGGGTACCAGCAGCAGCGGATAACTCTTTGGGTGTATAGTTACAGAATATGGGTGTAAAAGCACTGTTATTTTGGGTGTATTTTTGTGAATTTTCTTGTGTTTCACATTTTACATATTTATACATACATATATATATATATATATATATATATATATATATATATATATATATATATATATATTTCACAATATGCTGTTTATGTTATAAAATATTGTTTTTTTTATTATGGTTTAAGGGTTTAAGGGTTTATGGTTTTAGGTTTTAGGGTTTAGGGTTTAGGGTTTTAGGGTGTAAGGGTTTAGGGTTTTAGGATTTTAGGGTTTAGGGTTTAGGGTTTAGTGTTTAGGTTTAGGGTTTAGGGTTTAGGGTTTAGTTTTTAGGGTTTAGTATTTAGGGTTTAGGGTTTAGGGTTTAGGGTTTTAGGGTTTAGGGTTTATGATTTAGTTTTTAGGGTTTAGGGTTTTAGGGATAAAGCATCAGGGGGATAGAATTTTAGGTGTATATTCAACTTTATTTGGGTGTAAAAAATGTCAGGTCATGGGTGTATATTTGATTTGATGTTTTCCTTCATATTATAGTACCTGTAATTCAGACATTTGGTTTAGGGTTTTAGGGTTTAGGGTTTAGGTTTTTAGGGTTTAGGGTTTAGGGTTTAGGTTTTAGGGTTTAGGGTTTTAGGATTTAGGGTTTAGGTTTTAGTATCTAGGGTTTAGTATTTAGGGTTTAGGGTTTAGAGTTTTAGGGATAAAGCATCAGGGGGATAGAATTTTAGGTGTATATTCAACTTTCTTTGGGTGTAAAAAATGTCAGGTCATGTGTGTATATTTGGTTTGATGTTTTTCTTCATATTATTGTACCTGTAATTCAGACATTTTGAATACAGCAGAGAGAATTTTACTCATAATTGGCAAATTTTTATAGCATGTGTTCAATTTGTTACATTAATCAGTTACATCAATCATATAATAGTTACATTAATCAGTGTCAATATCCTTAGAATCTATTTGACATTTGGGTGTAAGTTGTGTATTTGTTTACATTAATCAGTGGCGGGATGTGCATCAGGCCACCAAATCTCAAATCCCTAACAATTGTTTTCTTCTCCTCGCTCATGTTTCTGAATTTCTCATTTAACAAATGGGTTGCACACTTAAGGTCTTCGGTTTGCTGTAAACAAAGCAAAATTATAGTCAAATATATTTCTATTATATAAAACTGATTTCATCTAAAACATATATTTGTTCTTACATTTTTTCCAACTTGATTTTTGCCTGCCATTTTTTCTGAAATAAAAAGTACACTCATAGATATCAGTAAGATATACCCATAGATATCAGTCAGATACACCCATAGATATGAGTCAGATACACCCATAGATATGAATCAGATACACCCATAGATATCAGTCAGATACACCCATACATATGATCCAGATACACCCATACATATGATTCACATACACCCATAGATATGAGTCAGATACACCCATAGATATCAGTCAGATATTACTCAAACATGCATTAATATACAACGTCAAGCAACATTACAAGGTGAAGCAATATACACCCATGGACAAACAAATATTAGAACAGTTGCAAGTGATCACTATACTACAGTATATCAGTTCATAAATATACACCCAATAAAATACTCCATATACACCCACCAAATCAAGCAATATACTTCCAAAAATTAATTACCAGAAGAACTAGAACAACAAGAACAGTAACACCTAGAACAACTAAGAAGAACAGTATAACCTAGAACCAAGAATAACATTAAAACCTAGAACAAGTAGAACATTAAAAACTGTAAAACCTAGAAGAATGTAGAAGAAAAGTAAAACCTAATTCTTCATTTTCGAAATCTGGAAAATATACAGGATGAGTAAAATAGTAACGTAACGTAACGTACCTTGAGTTTTATAACTTTGTTTTTTCTGGAGATTCTTGATCGAGAGTTCTATGTTGTGTTGATGGAGAGTTCTGATCTTCGCGACGATTGCTATCTCTGCCGTTTGCAATATTGCTCGAAAATGGAACGGTTGTATTTTCTTCGAATGGCTTGGAGAAGTGGAAGAGTGCGCCATTAAAGAGTAGTTTTCGCGAAGCGCGAGTGTTGAGTGGAGCGCATGAATGTAAGTTACGCTCCATTCAAAACAATTCAGTGCGCGTGTGCAAGGAGTGTGGGCTGGGAGCTTGTATGACTTGTAAGGCCTTTTTGCTTGTATGTGTAGCAGGCTCGTATATGGTTATCCCATGCTATGCTAATTAGTGTCACAAATCATAAATGCTAACAAATCATATATATATATATATATATATATATATATATATATATATCAAAAACTTGATGGTGTTTTTGCGGAAAACGAATTTTCCAACACACAAATCCAACCAGCAAGTGTACCGGGTCGCATCAAGTAGTAATAACTCACTTAGAGTGAGGTCGATCCCACAGGGATTGATGGATCAAGCAATTTTAGTGGGTGATTAGTTTAGTCAAGCTAACATTGAGGTGAATTTGGATGAAGTGTAGCCAACAGAATTATAAATGACAGGGAATTTAAAGTTGCAGAAAGTAAAATTGCAAGTAACATAAAGGACAAGAAAGTAAAATAACTGAAACTTAAATTGCAAGAATTGTAAATTGCATCAAATGTAAAGGGGAGTGGGTGCTGGAAATTAAAGGAAGCAATAGATTAAGCAATTGGAAATTTAAATTGCGGAAAATGTAAATGTGCAGGAAATTAAATCAAGCTCAATGTGAACAGAAATGTGAAAGTGCATAATGCAGGAAAGGAAATTACAGAAAAGTAAACGTAGTAGAAGACTGAGATCAATTCTCAAATCTCAAAGAGCATTTGACAATTTCAATGAAACAGTAAAAAAACAGAAGAGTAGCAAAGAGCTCAGCTAAATTGCAAAATAAAATTGACCTCAGGGAATCAAAGAGACTAGAAAACAAGTCTAGATCTCAATCCCTTCCTTGATTCAACAGAAAACAAGTTTGCAGAAGATAGAAGAAATGAAGCAGCAAATGAAAACTCAAATTCAACTATCAATTCTTTGAAATTATGCAGAAGAACAACCAAGAGAGATCTTAGAGCAAGAAGGAAACAGAATTCCTTCACTTCTCAATCCAAGATCCAAAACGAAAATGAAAACTAAGAGAGCTTTCTAATGGAGCTCCTATTAGAGCCAACCTCCTTTACAAAGATGGAAATGATGCCTTATATAGGCTTTACAAAATAAAATGAAATTGAAATGAAAAACAAATTAAATGAAAATCCTAATTCTAGCTTGTTCTTGTGCCTTTGAGTGATGATGTGGGCTTTGCTTGCTTTGGATTTGAGGAGAAATGGGTCTTGGATGGCCTTGGTTCAATTGGTGAAGAATTGAGTTCAAAGGGAATTTTAATTAAATTTTGGCCCATGGGTGTTGCTCCCAGGAGGCTGCCCAGGGCAGAAAATGGTGTGTGTTGGTGCTTGCGTGCGCGCTTGGGTGTTGCAGAATGCTGCCCTGCCCTTGCGGAGGGCAGGGCGGAACTTTTTGGCGCGCCAGAATGGTGCCTGTGCGTGCTGCTGGTGCTGCCGAGTGATGCCTTGGTGCGCCAGTTTGGTGCGCTGGCCGTGCCACAACAAAATGCTGCCCTGCCCTCGCGGAGGGCAGGGCAATGTTTCCAAAAGTGAAACCCCATGTTCGAAACTCGGTTGATACACACGCAACTATTTTTCCTTGATTTTCTTGGCACCAAAGTAAGGCTTAGTTCCTTGCTTCCTCATGGTGCCTTGTTCGATCCTTGTTGAAAGCACTTGAGGAGCAATTTTTCCTTGATTTTCCATGAAGAGCACGATATTGCCCTGCTCTCCAAGAGGGCAGGACAGAAAATTGAGCGCCACTTTGTTTTGGAGTGAGGCTCCAGCTTCGAGCCTTGATGGAAGCATTTTGGTTTATTTTCGCTTGTTTTTGGCCCTTAAAGATGCCTCTCGTTTCTGCCTCAATTGTACGCCAAATATAAATTGCTATATATCGTTGGAAAGCTCTGAATGTCAGCTTTCCAACGCAACTGGAAGCACATCAATTGGACGTCTGTAGCTCAAGTTATAGCCCTTTGAAGTAAGCATGGTCATGCTGTGAGCGCCCAGATTTTAACTTAGCGAAAATTTGCTTCATCCTCTCTTTGCTTCACGATTCTGCCCTGCCCTTGGCAAGAGCAGGGCAGTGTGTGCTGTTTGCCTATTCTTCATTAATTTGGTCATGGGCCACGCTTTTAAAAGCGTGGCCTAAGCCTCCAAAGTGTGCTCCAACTTCAAAGTGTGTCCCAAAGCTCTTTTTTTCTCCTTTTTTGTGCTTCTTTGCTTCTTTTTCTTCTTTTTTTCCTACAAGATTTATAAAATTAAAAGATCAAGAAAATATATCATTTAAGCACAAAAGCATTCAATATTTAAGCACAAATCATCAATTTCTTGTATGAAAAAGTAGAGTAAAAGATAAATAGCTTCTAATGAGTGGAAAATCTATCAGACGACGCGTACTACACGTACGCGATACGTTAGATTTTTTTTGTTAGGTCTGACGGAGATATTTGAACAAAAGGACTTATCCATCTAATTTTTAAGGACGTTAGTAATTTAAAAGTATTTTTTAATGATTAAGGACAAAAATGTCTACAAAAAAAGGTCAAAGACCTATTTATTCTTTATTCTAAAAAGTAAAAACTCGCTCCCAAATATAAGAAATTGTGAATTTAAATTTTATTTAAGAATTTATTTGACTAATAGATTATTATATATATAAAGTAAAACTTAAACTTTTAACATTTATGCAAATGAATGAATGAATCAATCACTCAATTAAAATTAGTCTTAAATCTGTTAAATCAAAAAATGGTAGAAATCTAAATTGTTATTTTTATCTTTTTTTTTTTTTATTAAGATCATATAGTGAATCGAAAAAAACGAGTTATTGAACAATAATTGAGTAATTTTTGTATAATTCTAAAGTTATAGATTCAAACTATAAAAATAATCACTAATATAATTATTAGATTAGGTTCTATATATTATATTTATAAGGTACGATTCTTTTTTAAATCCTGCATTAACCCGGAATGTTTGTGCTTACAGTCAGCCCAAACAAAATGAGGTGACCTAACTAATATTTTGGTCCAATTTATAAGCTCAATTTAATATTCAATATGGTTGATGGTATGGGTAGATTCTCTCCCGTTGATTTGAGTCTTGTAAAATATTATTAGCTCGGTTCAAAATAATGTATGAATTATGGTTATTCAGGCCGAAATATTTTATAAGATTACATTTTTATGTTGGGTTTGATCATCGATAATACAATTAATCACTGATAAAAAAAATTAATTATTATACAATTAAGTACTTCTCACATTTTACATCAAAATATGGTGTAGGTTTCATGTCTGAATTGCATGTTCATGTCACTTTTGCATGAAAATTTTCTTCCTTCAAATCTTGTTCCTTCATAGTATATATTTTATTAACCAGATTTACATAAGTCGCAGCATTACAAAGATTAGCTCATGAGATTTTAAGATTAATATATAGAAATACGATAATACTAGAAAAAAAAAATAGAACTCGTGTTATTTATTATTTATTAATTGTTACTAAAATTAATGAATATTAAATAAAGTAAGTTTTGACTGTTTTTATTAATTAATTTTTTTTAACAAACTTTTTTGATAGACATATATATAGGACCCAACTAATAACAAGCTGTCTAACAATCTAAATATCTTCAACTCGAACAAAATTCCTTCGAAATAAATAAAAATATTTGAAAATAATAATTTCATCACTTAATAAGATACTAAAGTGATGATTAAACACAAAGTAATCAGAAGTAAACAATAACAAAATAGATACTAAAATTTAAACAAATATCCTTTTAACTCTCTTGTCTTATATTATGAAGTTGCACATCTTTAAGGTACCAAATCTTTAGCATTTATATAGTCATCTAATGTGAACAAAATTAGTAACAAAATATCCATCGCCAATCGCCATATCCAAAGAACAAATTATATGTATGTTGCAATATATATGTATGTGAACACTCAAATTATATTCAAACAGTAAATTTTTAATTTGAATGCAACCAAACCACCAATCATATGTATAGAACACATCAATTCTAGCTTTTTATACACATAACCAAAGAACAAATTGCTTGCTCCATCAAAGTTCAACTTTCTAAAGATGTTGTATTCAAATTCTTTTGTTACTACCATGCATGTTCAAACTCCTTTAACTATTTATGACTTGATTTTTCTTAATTTATTTGAACAACTTTGACCAATGATCTTTTATTTTCAAACTTCTATTACTTTTATAAAGTGACAATTTAATCACTTTGTATCCAAATTGATTTTTGTTTTTTTCACAACTATATCTTAACTTTACATGTATGTATTATAATGTAGAGAAAAAAAAAATTTTTCTCATTTAAAATTACAAAAATATTAGACAACTATTTTTTTAACAAGTTCAAACAAGTCAGCATTTACGTATCTGTATTTTTAATAATTAATTTTTTCTTTTTTTTCTTTTTTCAATTTCATCATCATTATTATCACCTCTTCTTTCTCCACCTCCTTTTCTTCCTCCTTCATTATCATGATCACCATCCTCCTCCTCCTCTTCCTCCTCCTTTTTCAACATCATCGTAATCTTTTTCTTCTAAAATAGAATAAAAAAAATCTACAGCATTCTATTTTATGCTTTTGCGCAATTATTCTTCAATGTCGTAGTGGTATTCAAAAAAAGAATAAGAAAAAAACTACAGTATTATGTTTTATGTGTAACATTTAAAAAATTTTGATTTTAAAATTAAGAAATTCTTATGTCCGGTTAAAAAATTTTAGTGTTATTTTTTTATATTTTTTTCAAACAACTTATTTTCTTCTTTTTTTCTTATTATTTTTATAATTTTTTTTTTGTTTTACACTCTCCTAATTTTTATTGTTTCACCCTCTAAAAAAACAAATAGAAAGAAGGAATAATTATGCAACTATTTTGTTTCATTTTTTTATTGATCCTTTTTTACTATAAACAAAAAAAATGTTAAAAAGAAAATTCACAACCTTAAATATTTAGATGTCAAAATTAAAAATTTTTGCATTACAATTAAAAAATTTTAGTGCTATTTTTCACGTAAACAAGAATAAATGTGTGATTTCACTAAGCTAACAGTTTTTGTTGTGTTTGGACTAATTTGATTAGACTTAGTTGATAAAATAAAATACTTAGACGTGTAACGAGACCTTTAAAATTAATAACTAATCACTAACCGCATCATAAAAATAATAACTCACCATATTATTAAAATTGCTTAAGGAATTCAAATCTAGGAAACTGTTATGCTAGAAAGAACATTAATAAACTTCAATTTATTACATTATATATGCGGCATAGCAACTCGTGTACTAACTAGTATTACAAGGGTGGAATTCATTCAAAAAGAGGCTTAATGCTAAGAAAACGATTAATTAATTAATATAATTAAAACAGTGTCCAATATTTTGAAGTTGAGAAGGGGAACTCTCTTGATGAGGAGCAGTACAAGAACATATATAGGATCTCATAAGCAACAAGGAGTCATCAATTGTTGGATTTGAGATCCTTGTCCAGTACAAGAGGGTCTATAATATTTTCTTGATCCCATGACTTGATCAGTTCATAACCATATAAATGTGTTGTCAAATCTAACAACACAAACAGGAGCTGCACCATATACATCATTGTTGTGAATGAATTTGATGAGATGGAAGATCCCAAGTTCTTGGTGGTCATGATCATCTCCTTATCATCAACTGTGCCATTCTCTGCTGCCATAGCCTCTGTAAAATATATATTGCACAAAAGATTTTTATTTTTTTAAATTTTATTAAGAAAAAAGTAAACATATAAAACAATTTTATTTTTTTAATTTTTTTAAATATTGAAAACAGAATATTAAAAATAATTTTTTTTTCAAACCTAATAACATTTTCTTTAACAAAGTTTTAAGTAAGTTGGAATTCGAATCAAGATATATCCACGAATCATCTACTGAAATAACCCTTGATATGTAGCAATTATATTTGGAACTGCAAATTCTTTATAAAGTTATACTTTCTCTGCCTTAAGAAGCATATAATATACATCCATTCAGTTGAAGATATTCTATTGGAAAGTTGGCCCGACAATTTTATAAGTTATTTACAATTTTTTAGTTAAATATTTGGAATAATTTTAAGTATATGAGGTACACCATTGTTCTAATAATTTTAATCGTTGATCTCAATTATAAAAAAGTATATAAATATTAATTAAAATTAACAGTTAAAAATATTAAAACACCAATATATGAGATATATTTAAAAATTTTCTAATATTATATTGTTGTAGTATTAGCAAGGTAGCAACTAGCAACCACTATGTTACGTGTCAAAATCTATCTAGTTCCTAACTTGCATAAGAAATTTTTAGTTATTATCATTTTTTAATTTATTTTTGATGCAGTATCAATACAAACTAGTTTTAAGGTATATTCAATTATATAACATCATATTAGAAAAAATAACTATTATTTATATCGATCGAATAAATAATCATCTAAAAAACGTTTATATAAAACGTTTTATTCTATCAGTGTATCAAAATTAAACTCTTCTTTTAATTACCCAAATTTAGCATTTTTCAAAACTTATGAGGATCGGCACCCGTGATTGGAGTAGAAGGCTTTGATTTCCAGCTTCAATTTGAAGATAAGGTTGTTCTTCCGTACTACTCCTATATTCTATATTTTGATTTCTTATGTTTTGAGCAATTTCATTGGCTACTTTCATGATAAATAATCAGTTTTCAGATGTGAAAACAACATTAGTCAATAGCATCTCCGTACACAAAATCTAAAACCCACCAATGACTAAGCATTTAATTAATGATGTTTTAGATCCAAAAATACCACACTGAGTAGTTATTATGAAACTATCTCCTGGCTTATGTGCTGCTTTATTATTTCATTAGTTCCAAAATTGGATTTTCAGAGTACTTATTCTCCAAATTAAAATAACAACAAATAGAGAGAGGTTCAAAGAGATAAAACGGAAAAAAAAAAACCCTTAAAATATGAATCCAATAGTGTTGAAATTTGGCATACAAGAGGAATATTCATAGAATCACAGAAATTGAAAAGGAGCATAAAAAAGTATCTGAAAGCAACAACAACTAATAACTAATAAGCCATTTGTATTGGTTATGATGGGTTTCGGAAGGATGCAGCTAATATAGCTGTCAAAGTTGATTATTGATTGATAGAATAATAACGGGTCACTTTATTTGAAAACCTATAAATAAAACATGTATTGGATCGGATCAATCAAAGTTAGAGTTTACCCATCAATGCCAACAAACAAAAGTTTGTAGCTTTGGAATTTCACAGGTTCAAAAGTCCTTTGATTAAGAGATCTAAGCCATTTCTTAGGGATAATTAGCATAAAAATAAGCCACTTAAAATTTATATTTTCAGTTCATATCAAAATCTAACAACCTTGCTTTTTATTTAGATGAAAAATAAGAACCGAAAAGAAGAGAATACATAATCCATGATAAACTCATATATGGAATGAATCAACAACATGAATAAGAAGAAATAATTAAAGAAGCATATACCAATGAACTCACTCAGAGAATGAAGCAGATGATGAAGGCTAAAAACATAGCCAAGTTCATGTCTTCATGAGTTCAGAAACAAAGTGGGTTGGCACTTGTCCCTTCAAGATCTAATTCAGCTCCTTTCCTCACTGAGAAAAGAAAAAAGAGCATTGGTCTTATATAACCATAAAGTTAGAAAATATGAAAAAAGAAAAAAGAAGAAGGTGTCATGTTCATTGAACCTAGACAGAAAATAGTCCTAGGGAAAAATTAAACATCATGGTTCAAGGAGAAGCTAAGTTGTAAAAAAGGTTTGGTATGGGTATGCACACAGCATCTGTCTAACGTTTTAAGGAAAAGAACAAAACCAAAAAGCATACAGCATCACCATCATTAACAATGCAATATAGTAATGTTCCCTTTCCCATGTGTAAAGGACAGTATTATATATTCTTCATATAATAATGTCTCTTTAATTAAGTTGTTAATGAATCTAAAAAATATAACAGACAATTATTATTATGAGAAGGTAATCTACTATTTATAAATGAAAATTTCTCTATTGGTATTTAATTATTTTTTATTAGAATATCATTTTTATATATTAAAAATATTACAAAATAATTTTATTATTTCTAAAATTTAAACTCAAAGTTATAACTAAGAAACTAAAATACTAAGTTATATATAATGTTTTTGTGTGATGTCACATTTTGTCACTATTTAATTAGATAGTGATTTATATGCAATTTTATTTATTCACTTTTCAGACTTTTAAATTAAACAGGTGTATAAATAAAACAATATTTTTAGAATTGCAAAAAGAAAAATTACTTACTAAATATAATGGTGTTTTCAGTATCATTCAAAGGCCACTCCTTTGATTGCCACTATTTTCATTTGATTTTTTTTTTCTTTGGCTGACATACACACTAGTAGCTGAACTAGTTAAACTATGTTCTTTTTTTCTGGGGCTCAACGAAGATGTAAGAATATTTATGAATAAACCCCAAGAGAGGCGTCATTCTCTCTCTTCCATCTTTTTTTGGACAGTTCCTCTTTTCCAAATTCCCTAGAGGCAAACAATATAGTAATTGATGATGAAGTAATATATATAATAGCTTTATTTTTATTATTTGACTTTAATTTTTATATATTGGTAGTATAACAAATTTTATATAATCATCCAATCATATTTATATATTTAAGTTAATAGTCAAAATCGTTTCTAAAAGATATTTCGATTTCCATTTTTGTCCCAAAAAATAAAATTAATCAAAATCATCCCCGAAAGATGACGTACATGATCATGTTCGTCCTTCCGTCATCTCTTTCGCTGAGGTGGCTAACGTTAAGTGATGTGTTCCGTTAACTGCCAGCGTGACAGACGCCTAGGTGTACGTTGTTGTTGTTGACAAGGTAAGTATATTAAAACAATTCAAATCAGTCCGTTGGTTGATTAACCCTAATCCTAAATTCGACGATAAATAAGTCACGGCCAATAATCAGAGGGCCATATAGTTGGGTAGAACTTGGAATTGTTGGGTCCCCGGGAGGACGAAGATAGAAAATGGAGGTCGTATTGGTGGTGTGTCGTTTTTGTCGCACGACAGTAATGGCTCCAGCGCTTCAATGCGAATGAGGAGGAAGACTCATGAGGAATCATGTTTCTGCGGGTTGAAGGTTGTGATAAAAAAAATCTGGGATAGCAGAGAACCCATATAGATTATTCCATGCATGTTCAAGGTACTGGATGAGTGGTGTTGAAAATGTTAAAGGTTTTTCATTTTGTTTTGTGTTATTGGGTATTTTTCATTGTTTTATTTTTTGCTTTTTTAATTTGCAGAAGGGCAGTCACTGTAATTACTTTAAGTGGGTTGATGATGATGACTATCAAGGAGTGGTTGAAGGTGGTACAAATAAAGATTATAGAACTGATTTGCAGGTTGAAAGTGACTATGAGGAATGTAGGGTGAAGGTGGTATGGAGATTGGACAGCTTGGAAGTTAAAGTTAGATCTTTGAAACTACTAATAATTTTTATGTTTGTGATAGTTGTAATTAATGTGATCATTTGTGATACTTACAAGAAGGCTACACCAAAAGAGAAGGGCACATACAACTTTTAGATTACGGATAACCACAATGTTTAATATGGTACTTCATTTACCCTATATAAAAAATATAAAGCAGCCCCATACAAAAGAAAAGTCAAACAGAACACATTGCTTTCTAATCAAATTGTTTTATCATTCTTCCTTGGGTGCTTGAAGCCTGGAGTAGGCACAAAAGTCATAAGTTGGCCAACTTTTTAGTAGTTACAGAACTTGTCCCTTTGATAGTCTCAGCAGAGATAGCCACTGGTGTAGCTGCAGTAGGTTTAAGGGAGGATGTGGCTCTTACTTTTCCTTTAATCACTTGTAATTTAGGTGGCCTAGCTACCACTTGATCCTACCTAAGCCAATACCAAATGCACTTGTTAGCTGAGAAAACAAAGGTGTTATTTTTTACGATTGAGTAGTGATTATACAACCTGTTGTGTATCTCGGGTTGATATAATGCTTTTAGATTGGCTTATGTCAATCTCTGTAGGAGGCTGGATGGGTGATGAAAGTGCAAGCAATGGTGCTATTGCTTCTGGAGCATTATCATGTTCACCAGGGACAACATTGACTTCACGATCAGCACCATTTGCAACAGGAGCAACAACTGCCAGTTGCAGCTGCATCTGCCTGATATGTTCCTCAGCATCCACAACTTTCTTCTTTGCACAGCCTCTTTTGTTGTGGCCAATCTCACCATAATACATGGATCTAACTGGGTTGTACTTTCTCTTCATCTTTGTCTTTGATCCAGTTGGTTGTTCATCGTTCTCCCTTCTCGTTTTCTTTGTCGGTCTTCTAGGTTTAGGTTTGAATCGGGGTGGGACTGGATCAGGATGTGGTGTTTTTTCCTAAAGATCTTGTTCTTTAACCGGATTGACATTGAAATAATAAGTCCTCCTATACGCTTCTATCTTCAGCCGGTCATGACAGTACTCTTCAGCCCTTTTGTTATTCTTATCTTGTATTGCTGATATTGCATGCATACATGACATACCTTTTAAAACAAATTAAATGATTAATTAAAATGTGTAACATGAACAAAGATAACTTAACTAAGTGTTGAAGTTGTTACCTGTGAGTTGCCAAAACCTACAAGTGCATGTGTGCTTTTACAAGTCAACAACTATATTGGTTGGCTAGCCATGCACTTCGTACAATTCTTCTTTTTCATCGCCAGACCACTGAGGAGTCCAATTGCTAGACAATGTTGTCATTGCTTCAAGTCTACTTTGCTAAACAGGGGTTAGAATTCCTTGATAGTTCTGTAACTTCTTCCTATTGTCAATCATACTCTTCATGATGATCCTTCTAACTTTCTCAGGTAAGGTCAGGATGCGCTTGCTCTTTTTGTGCTTGATTTTTGAATTGAATGACTCACATGCGTTGTTGCATATGTTATTCACTTTTGGAACTTCACTAAAATGCACCTTTGTTCATGCATTTTTCGGCCATTTGTCAAGATACTCCCAAACTTTCTTGTTGATCAACTTAACTCTGTTTATGTTTCTATTAAACTCATTTGTTATCCTCGACCGAGCACATTTTCACACCAAATCTTTTAACTCACAGCTTGACCACTACTTTAAGAAATTGCGCCACAAATGCCACATGCAGAAGCGATGGTGAACCCTTGGAGACACCTCCTGAACTGCAGGGATTAAACCCTTCACGGAAGACAACCCGCGAAAAGATAGTAAATCAAAATAGTCCCTCAATAATTTTCATTAAATCAAATTACCCCTTAGAACGTATTATCATGAATTAATTTCATCCTTATCTTCTACATGTCTGAGATGAAGCACCGTTTGTTCTCTTTGTAGTCTCCTAGATCCTTGTGAAGTATCTCAAGGAACCAATGTCAATTATCTTTATTTTTCACACTAACAATAGCATAAGTAATCACAAAGATGTGATTCTTAGCATCTTGTCCACATGCTATCAGAATTTGACCCCCATGCAATGTCTTTAGAAACACTCCATCCAGTCCTATTAAAGGTCTACAACCTGCCTTAAACCCCCTCTTGCAGGCATCAAGACAGACATAGAATCAATCAAACAGGGGAGAGCTCTCGGACATGGTGATGACACCAACTTGTATTGTGGATCCCGGGTTGCTAGTCAGTAGCTCATTAGCATAGTCCCACACTAACCCGTACTGTGCTATCTCATCACCTTCCACAACCTTTCTAGTAGCTTTCATGGCTCTAGTAATACATGTGCTATTCAAATACACATTATACTTTCTTACAAATTAGTCATAAATCTCTCGATGCTTCATAGTGGGATGTTTCCTAAGCTTAGGTACTAGTTTACTAAGAGTCCAGGTTTGGGTGGCAGATCTATTCTTCCTCCTTCTTGGACAGATGTGACTATCAACTAGAGTTTTAATTTGCCAAGACCTGTCTTGTTTGTTACATGCACAATATACAACCCATGGACAATCTTCAGTCTTACAAATAACTCTAACTCTAACCTTATCCTTTTTTATGAATAAAATATTTCTACCCCACTGAATTGTGTAATCCCTAGTAGCTTGCATAAATTCAGCTTCTGACTTAAATATCATACTCACCTCAAATTTCAACAGTCCAAACTTGATTTTCTCATTAAATTGAGCATATACAGTTGGTGATTCTGCATCAGAATTCAACTATTTACCAGAATTTTCTGAATGTCATGAGTCAGCATCTGAGGCACCTTCAAGGTCTTCATCATCCTCATCTAAATCTACCAAGAAAAATTTCAACACAGAAGATACCCTAAACATTTTCCAAATAAATCGATTAACCAATAACCCTAAGGAAGTAAACATACCAGAGTCAGAGCTTTGTTCATCTTCAGACCCCTCATAGCTAGAGTCATCAATTTCTATTTCTTTATCCCCTAATATGGTCTTAGGAGGTCTATGCTTCTCTCTGACCTCAGATTTGATGTCCTTTCTTGCACCACTTTTTCTATTGTTAGTGTCACTATCACTGTCACTCCTATACAAATTGTCTCCTAGAACTTTAGGAGGCCTATACAGTTCATCTTCAGCACTCTCATATGAGTCATGAGAGTCACTGTCTTCTTTTTGGATGGGAGCTTTTTTCACAAATCTTCCAGATCTGGTCAGTCTGCAACCATTGCTACCTTCTTTGTTCTTATTACCTTGTGAGTTCTTGGCTGTTTGAGATGGTGTATTGGATTGACGTGGAACTGTATTGTCCTGAGGGGTGGTCCTCTTGTCCTGAGGGTGGGGTTTGGTGGGCTATAAAGGAGTCTTCATAGGCTAAGATGTAGTCTGGATGGGCTTATGGGCTGGTTTAGTGGGTTAAGAATTGGGCTTCATAGTTGGTTTCTTGGGTTGAGAATTGGGCTTCACAGTTAGTTTGTTGGGCTGAGAATTGGTCTGTGAGGTTGGTTTAGTGGGCTGAGGGGTTTGTTTGTTGGACTGAGGGTGACTTGTAGTGGACATCTTGGCAGGTTCAGAATGGCGCTTCTTAGCTTGGGAAGAGTTCATCTACTTGCTACTTTCTGCTTCCACATTGACTATATCCTCCTCCATGTTGTCTATTATACATGGCTGTGAAATACAGTTCTCAAGATAAACATTGATCACATGTTGATTTCTCCTACAATCCTAGCACATTGCAAGCAAATTTGCATCTGTGACTAAGCTTCTCAACCCAGATGAAAGGGGAACTCCAGGAGCTTTCCACCAACAGTTTCCAGCTTCATGTATCCTAACTCATTATAGTAGCCCCTTACAAAGAACACATCAAGTGTGTCGCCATCAACACCCATCAAGACTTCCATATTGTCAGGTTCATATATATTGTCTCCATCAACAGGCTTTTTAGATAATCCACCATGATGAAACACAAATATCATGGGAGGACCTTCCATCTATAATAACAGAGACAAAAATACCATTAACCAAACACACTTGCATTAGCTAGCTAGCTATTCCCAATCATAGGAAAACATTCCCTAAACTCGCAACAAACGAATAGAACCATCACTAAAATGAAACACCCCTAACTAAAAATATCACAAAGCCAGTAAAAGCAAAGCATTCTAATACACTCGTATCATATAAGAATAGTCATACAAACCCTTAGTCACCCCAAACCCTACCTTGACTCAGAGGAACACATGAGTCATGCCACTAAAAAGGCATCATGCAACAGAATAACTTAAAAAAACATGAAAAAGGTTTCATCCTTACCTCTAACCGTCGCGATGGCTTCCTCCACTATCAATGTTGCTCCAGGAGATGATCAACTCTGTATTCAGTACCGATACCTATTTTGTTTTAATCATTTTCCAACACTAACAAAGGTTGATAGCGTGATTCAAATATTGGGTCAAAGGCTTAGCGCATAACTTGAAGGAGACGATACGTTTTGGAGCGAAACAGAGAGAGATAGTTGTTAATAGAGGGGGTGATGCTTTGTAACATTTTGAATCTCTTGTAGACACTAAACGACGTCGCATCAAGGCATGGAGCCCATTGAATCAAAACTGCGTCGTTTTGTTAGTGTGCCACGCTGGCAATTAATGGAACACGTCACCGAACGTTAGCCATCTCAGCGCAGCAGATGACGGAAGGACGAACGTGATCATGTCCGTTATCTTTCGAAAACGATTTTGATCAACTTTATCTTTCGGAGACGATTTTGACTATTAACTCATATATTTAGATGTTTTTAAGTAGTAAGTTTAAAAAATTAGTTAATTGTATTAATCTGACAGTATACAATTAGTTTTTTTTGAAAAAAAAAATATATTTATAGTGTATGAAAATTAAATTATTATTGTTGTTATTGTTGTTCTTTAAATGAAGACCGTTCACATGTTGAAGTATCCTTTGAATTATTGAAGAGTTATGTCATAAGATGATAAGAATAAGATAGGTTAATAGGAGGGTGATGAGCCGCTAAGCGAGAATAAGACATTTGTAATAAGTAAAGCCGCAAGGTATGATAAAATTGGTATAAAATAATTAATATTTTGTTGAAATATAATATATGTAATTAACAAAAAGAAAATAAATATCTAAAGTGATTACCGTTTTTGAAGGCAAAAGTTATTTATATATAGTAAACAACTAAACACGTAAAAGATTTTAGATATTTAATTTTATCATGTATAATAAATATGGGCATACAAATAAATTTTAAGCAATTTTTATACTATTCTTTAAAATGCTGGTCATTTTTTCCTAATGTTAAAGATTTAGATCTATTCATAAGGCGGCATTCGAATCTCCAACACATGTTTAAGCGGACGAACGAGCTAATTATTTGACCAAGTTAAGTGGGTTAGTTTGTAACAAGCTTTATTTATGTTTTTTCCCCTCCCATTGAGTATCCATCAGCCACAGCAGATTCCAAATTGTTCAAATGTCACACCAAGATGGTCATGCAAATAAAGCAACCAGTCTCAAACCAAAAACACTAATATTTGATTCTTTCATATCAATATTTTGTTGGGAAAAAAGTAGTGGTTTCATGTCACTTCTCTTGATTTAATTTTACTTTTTAAGACCAATGTTGCAATATCAACATGTGAACTCACAAGTCACTCACCAAAAAAATTGTGGACTCACAAGTCACCAAGAACATTCTATTGCAGTAGCAGCTGGCATCTCTGCAATGAGTGCATGTCACAAACATAATTTTTTATTCGTTCTGTATATTAAAATTAGAATACCTTAAGAATATTCTTTAAGAATTTAGAATTAAATTATTTTTATAATATTCTTTTAATGATATTGAATACATTAACATATTATAAATCAATGATACACTAAATTTTAAATTTTTAATGTATTCTTTGCGTATAACTTTTAAAAATTAGCTTTTTTTTTTAATTTTAGAATTTTATAAAAAAAATAAAATTCTATTTTTCATTTTCACTTCTTATTTTCTATTTTCTCTTCACAAAATTTAAAAATAAAAACACAAACCAAACACAAAATGTCTTTTAGATAACTGTTGCATTTTTTCAAGAAGAATCAAGAGAATACAAGATGAATCAAGACAAACACATTAGATGCGAACCAATCAATCAATGCATCATGTTATTATTGATCATAATGGGCTGAGAGACTTCACTGTGAAGCAATGGATTGGTGGCATGCATGTTTTTTGTCCTTCTCTTTTTTAATTCTTTTTGTCAAGGTTGACATTGTAATAGAATGGATACTATTTGTCTAGCATAGCATTTGAGAATAAGAATAGTTTCAAACTTTCAATTCACGAACAGAGACATAATTGATCATGAGGTGTTACAGTTAAGAATCAAGGCAAGGTATGAGATGCTAACAAATAATGTTTTTACTGATTATGGTGAATTCACTATGAAACAAAGAATACATTAGCAGATTTTTTCCTTTTACATTCACTGTTGCTCTTGTTTATGCTTTTTAATGCTATAGAATTGAAGCTATACTACATATTACATACATGTTTAAAACCTTATACCTCTGTTCATTCTTTTGCAATGTCTAAGATCACAATCGACCGTTTGCATCGCCGTATTGTATGTTCAGACCATCAGTTAGCTCCGAATGCTCTTGGAAATTCCGGCATTTTAGGCTTGAGTATGATGATATCCATTGAAAATTCAGCAATAAACACGGATAGCTGTGACTCATATGGTTGTATCCATAGGATAGCAGCCCAGCACCCGAAGAAATGTGGCGAATTCCTGTAGGGACATTTAACAATATTTGATATACGCTTAGGAACTCATGACAAAAATAGATGGAAGATTTAATATTTGATATACAGATGGTTGAAAAGAGGGAAAATTCAACAAAAGGTATAGAACAGAATGATTGAGAAAGTGTGTGTGCATGTGTATTAGCATGTTAGATCCTACAGGAAAAAGAGAGAACAGAATCTTAGTCCAAAAGATCTAAACACTTGAACAGGATTTTGGCCATGTCTCTTTCAGAAGGAAGGTTTAATAAGGGACAGAAGCAAATAGAAGAATTAAGAGACAGATTTCAGATCATGAATAAGATGACAAAGAACAAACCTGCAGATGTCCTAAAGCGGTTTGTGCTCGGGGCTCAGTCATAGACGCCTCAAAATCAATGTAGAAAAGGTAGTCGAAATACCTAAATGAAAAAAAAAGTAACATGTTATCTCAATTTCTTGCATCAGGATAGGGAAATATGTAGTTTCAGAAATCTCTGAATGACTTTATCCTCGGCTAGAATAGGAAATGCAAAGGAAAAAAATCATAACTCACTTGGCACTCCCAGTGTTCGAATCATCAACAACTCTTAACGGCCGATTTCGTTGTGGGCGACTTTCAATCTGATTTTACAATAATACATATCATTGATCTTCATGTATTTATTAAGAATTGAGAGCCAGACTAAGAAAAAGAAGCTTCTTCTGTTATACCTTGGTTAAGTTTATATCTCTTAAGGCAAATACTGCCAACGCCTTAAACAGTACCCCGGGACCCTCGTCCAGTGTAAACACAATGCTTGTCTGGAATTATCTAATGATGAGTCGATTCAAGAAAATCTTGTAACATGGTTAAGATACAACTTCATAGGTCAAAAGTTTACCTTAAAGAGCTTATCAGATTTCGGAATTATTGGATCCCTGGCAAGCACGAGATAACGACTGATGATTTCACCATCGTCCTGTATAAGACATTGGAATTTTGAAACAAACACAAGCATTTTCATTTAAACCAACCTGACTTGGTAAGGAGTTTTACCTGAACTTTTTCTGCAAGCACATTAAGACCATAAATTTCTGCAGCTCGAATGCTTGCAATTGCACCGGCATCATATAGACCATCCAAAGCTACATGCTAATGTCCGGCACACATTAAAAGGGGGAAATTAAACAATTTTTTTCTCTATTAATGCATTAGAAAACTTAGAAGTCACGAAAATATGTTGTCAGATTACCTGAGCAGCACCAGCTGTATCGTCAACATTTTCTCTGGCAACACCTAGTTTAGTCAAGAAATTATCACTCAATTCAAGTGCCTGCATGATGAATCAATGACAATAAATATAAAAGGAAAAAGTAATTAAGTATCGATGACACTGAATGCCTGAAACCGCACCCCACTAAAAGAAACATCTCTTTCTTTCTTGTATCGCATAGGATCAGATGCAAAAGCAATTCTACACTACCACATATTGGAAGAGCCATAAATGGAAAAAGGAATATAGCCGAACCTGGGAATGACTTAGAACTCGTTTCAAGTACTCTACTCTGACACCTGGCAAAGCTAAAAGTGAGAGATTAGTAGCCAACTGCACCTCAGCAACAATGTGCAGCCTATGACGAAGAAGTAAATCATAGTTTCGATGGATGCTTCCCCCGGATGAATTCTCTATTGGAACAACAACTTTGTCAGCAATCCACAATTCAACAGCCTGTCAAAATATTTTTATAGAAGTTAACTAGGTTATAAGAAAGATAATGATGGCCATAAGACAAAGTCCTTGCTTATACATGATAAAATACATGCGCTTGCAGGGACACAAACACACAAGGAATTCAGCTTTAGCTAAACTACTGCATAAAGAATATTACAGATTATTTCAAACCTTAAAGGCAGCTTCATAATCATGGCAAGGAACTGTTTCACAATTAGGATACACTTTGTGTGCAGCATCCTCGCTGTATGATCCAGGTATTCCCTAATTCAATAATCCAAACAAATGATGAAACATGATCATCAAATCACAAAGTAGAAACAAACATACACATCATACCTTATATGATATTCGCACTTTAGCACCATCATCGGAAGCAGCCACAATATCGGATATGGACAAAGGCTCTACATTTAGAGACAAAATCAGTAGTTGTAAACTATGTGATCCAAAAGTATAACTCATAGGTCATGGCAAATTACATAACATGGGAATGCATATGGCAAGATGACAAAATAAAATAAAACAACAGCACAGGATGAGTAACTTTCTAAACAGTTACAACTAGACAGATTCCAACGGCACAACTCCTGATACAAGTTGATCAAATGTTTTCTAACATATACGTTCATTCTGAACAATGTTTTCCAGAATTCAGGAGAACAACAACAATGAGAAACATAAGACCGGTTGAATGAAATACCAACAATGACTTGGGGGTACTAACTGGTCTATCCCCTTCACAACGCCACAAGCAACCCTGCATATAATCGCCCTGCTTTGCTTTAACAACTAGCTTTAAAAAACAACATGGGGGGAAGTTAATCTTTTATTCCGCTCTATAGCTAGGAAATGTTAACAAACTCAATTAACAGTGTGAAATCAAACCAGAAAAGATAAATTACACAAAACAAGTCTTTATTCATTCAGCAATGCAGAGCAAGCAAGCACCAATGGAATAAAGAAATTAAATAATTCAATTATATGGATAATTATGCTCATAAACATTTAACAGGATCTGTTATCTTGAACAGACTGAAAATGGAAACAAACACTAAAGAAAATAAGAAAACTCACTTGGAAGAGAACCCAAATCCTTATGCAATCCATGAGATACAACATCACCACCCAATTGATCATTATGAACAACATGCTGTACCATTATCCTAGCTGGCTTCCATGGATTCTCAACATGCAACACAGAAACCCCACCAAGGAGGAACCCCCATTTGGTTGTTGCTGCTCTCTTGTGATGATAATTCTCCAAACTTAATCCAAAATCACTGTTCTTCACCCTCAACAAGCTGTTACAACAACAAAGTTGGAAACTTGCAAGCCCTGATAGAGCAAGAGACGATGCCACAGCCATGGAGGGTCAATGGCTTCCTATGTTTTCTCTGCAGAGGGCGTTTGTGTGCGCTTTTCGCTCTCTGAAACCGTTATAGGCTTGTAGCATGTGAAGTACAACTACCACAAAAGGGGACAAAATCTAGAGATAAAAACATTATTTTCTGTAAACCCAAAAATCAAAGACAAGATTTTTGGGCCAATGAATGAACCAAAGGACTTAAACTTTAGCTTGTGTTGGGATTTTTTATAAAAACGGCGATTTTTGGAGCTTAATAAGCTCTCGTCTTAATTTGGAGTGGAAGGAAAAAACAACAAATCTCTTTTTTCTTCTTAAAAAATTTTCTAATTAAAATGTAAGTTTTGGTGTATTATCAATATAAAAAATGTTTTATACGAATATCTACTTCTAAGTCTATATAAGTATATTAATAAAATGTGTTCCAATAAGTAATAACTAAGTACTTTATAAGTCTTAAAAGTAAAGAATATATGATCAATAAATAATAGTGTAAGATTATTTTATGCTATCTACAATTGGTTTGGGGGGTTTGATGTGCTGCCACTATGCTCCATTTTTCAGTGTTGAATTATTATGTCTTTGAACAAAAGAGAAAAAAAAATATATTTTTTTTTTGTAAAATTCATACTTTACATGTGGTGAATTAATATCTTTCCCGTATTAATTATAGTAAAATTTTAGGTACAGTTCATGTGAAGTTGATAGTCGAGAGAGCTGTTAGGTAATAATTTAGTCAAACTTGTCAAATTTTTTAATGATTTTTAATTATCAACTTCATATAAAATTAATTGCACATGGTTTCAACCATCAATTATTAGTAGAAGGTTAATGGTTATAACCTTTGAATCAAAGTTTAACCATTTTTAGCTACTAAAATGCATACCTCTTTATCAATATTAGAGTCCTTTCACCTGTTACTATGAAAGAGTTTTGTTTCTTCCCTCTTCTGTTGGTTTGAAGTGTTTTTTTTTTTATTTCTTTATTAGTCTTTGTAAAAGAAATATAATCGAGTTTTTTTTTTTTATGTATATTTGGGCTTATAATTGCTGTTGACCTGCAAATAGTTGGATGCACGAGTTAACAGAACAACAATGTGACATAAAACATAAGAAAATATAATGATCAAGCCCTTTAACTAATTGTTTAATGTTGAAGAGTTCTTTCTTATAAAAAAAAAACAAATCTGGAAGAGTTCATTTTATTTTGGTAAATTAATAACGTTGAAGAGTATGTTATTTGGTCTTTCCACCAATATATTCCACCAATATATAATAAACTATGGGATGATGGCTTTGCATTTTGATAAACATATATAGTAATATAAACTTTTTTTTTAATTTTTTATAAAAATTTAGCTAAAATGTTAAGATTATATTATTACTATTAAAAAAAATTTAACTTTTTTTACTTTAACAAATAAATATATAACTAAAGTATTAAGAATTTAAACTTTATATTTTTTGTATAAATTTTTTTAATTAATAACATTAGTATATAAGAACGAATCCAAGTGTTATCTTGTGAGAGGCAAGCGCTTTTATTAGGATTTAATTTTTTTTAGTAGTACATGATAATTATATATTTATATTTATTTGTTTTTATTGTGTTATTAAATTTGATTCTATTATATTAAATTATCGTGAAAATTATATATATTTTGTCCTAATATATTAAATTTTTTATATCCGTCACAGTTAGTAGCATGTGCCCTTAAATTAGAAATAATTATACCTTTTTCATAATTCAGAAGTATGCATATGCATATTCTTAACTTTAATTTTATATGTAAATAGTTTTGTGCCACTATAAAATGTAAAATTGGCATGAGCTCAGATCTTGGTTGATATCTACAATGGATGGAATGAATAATTAATACAATGAATGAACACAACCACCAAAACTTTGTCTAACATGAAAGTGATAGCTATTGACCTCTCCCCAGGAAGGCTCACAAGTCCAAACAAACTTTTGTGATCTACAATGTGTTGGATATTCACAATTCATAATTCATAATAAGGATTATTTCAAAAGTTAGGTGGGTAGGTGCCACCGCAAATATTTGTGAGTTGTGAGTTATGACCCGCCGGTAAAATATTTTCAGCAAATTGCGGGTCTTCAAAGTTTTGGCTGGTCCATCACAATCCAAGTGTAAATTAAATTTCCATCGCTGTAATGTATACATATAATAATGTTTTTTTGTTTTTGGTAGATTGCTATAATAATGGTTTGATAATTCAAAAGAAGAAATATATATACTTTTAAAATTAACCAAAAAAAAAGAGTTGTCACTTGATAATTTCCTTGAATAATAATCCAATTATCACTTATGATAGATAGTTAATGTATTTATTGAAAATTCACCAAGGTTATCAAATTGAATTACATGTTTAATTATGTATCCGATTTCCATTTAAAAAATTATAATAAATATTCATTCATATTTATTTGTTCGAATGATAATAAGCAGTGACGAACCAGAAAATTTTAGGAATGAGGCAAAAATATATATATTAAAATAAATTTTGTTAAATATTATTAATTATATAAAAATATAAAAATTAAAAAGAATTACTGAATACTTTCATTCTTAAAATATTATTCATTATATATAATTTATAAAAAAATATTTTTTATTTTTAAAACTTAAACTTAAAATATTTTAATTAAATTATAGATATTTTATTATCCTAACTAATTTTTTATACATATTTAATAATAAAAGAATGAATTAATTGGCAAATTAGCGCCTAATGATATACTAGTATTTATAATTTGAAACTAGAATTATATATAAATACTAGAAAAATTAAATCTATATATGAGAAGTATGTTTATATAAAATAATAGAAACATAGTTCACAAATTTTTTTTTTTTTTTAAAATAATTAATTTTGTTATATATTTTTAATTTAATTTTGATATAATGTTAGATGAAAAATTTTATGCATATATTTAATTATGTATTGTAATTAAAATATTTTATTATTATTATTTTTAAAAATAAAAAATATATTCTAAATTAGTAAATTAATAAATTTATTTTAAAATTTTATATACAATATAGGTACATATAATAGAACAAATGATAAAAAATAAGTAATAAGAATGAATAAATTGAGAATAAAATAAAATATATAAAGTCACGAAGAAAATAAAACATTAGATTAATATCTAAACTATAATTATTGTTTGAATTAAAATTTGCAATTGAAAATATTAAAAAGAAAAATAATGAAATTAGAAAATATATAGAGTCATGGAGAGTTATATAAAAAAAATAAAAAATTTAAAATTTATGTTTTGATGAAGAGAAGATGACTACTAGACAAGGAATAAAAAAGAAGGTTGAAAATATAAAAATAAGAAGAGGGTTTAAGGGAATAAAAGAGTGACGATACAAAAATTAAATTTGATTAAGTTAAATAATATTTAAAATAATAGAAAAAAAAAGTGAATTTAGAATTTTAGCTAATTAAATTTAATTTATTTGTAGTGGAATTATTTAAAAAATTTGAAGTAGAAGCACATTGTATATAATTATATTAAAAAAAAAATTAAAAACACCATAAAAACAAGTGCCCCTCATTGATGTTACTGGGTCCGTCCCTGATACTATGTTTTTTTATAATTCAAAAATTTTTAACCAGTCTTCAATAATTCAAATAATTATTAGTCTAAAATCTAAATAGCTCTTGTAAACGATGATTTGCTGATGTAGCATATCTGTTTAGAATTGTAGACTAATTAATTGAATGATTGAAGATAATTTAAAAAATTTTAAATTATAAAAAATACTTTATTTTTTAAATAAATAGGTAGTGATCAACAAAGCTATTTACTCAAAAAAAAATTATACATGACAAGTCAACGTACTGAAATTGACTACCAGCAAGATGCCTTGTCCTTTTTATTTTGAAGTTATAGATGACTTGTCCATTTTGAATAAAGTGATACCTTGTAAGAACTTGAGTAGTAAATAGTAATTAACCAAAGTTGATTTAAGGCTAGGAAGAAGAGTGGGACAACTCCCTAATCCCTACACACGCCTATAAACCACGGCACAAAACAAATATAAATTAAATTAAATGAGGGTCCATAGAAGAATCATGAGGGCATCTCATACCTAAACCCTAATTAAAATTATTGTTAATAAGATACATTATAATACTTTTGAGAATAAACTTTATTTGGTACAGCAAAATATTACATTTATAGCTAGCATATAACTATATATATTTTAAATAATATTATGAAATTATTAAAAGTCATTGGCCTATTCTGCGATGTGGTCCACAATGGTGGGTGCAATTCATAACAACTTAATTAATATGTACATATTTGTACCGGAAGGCATGGAAACCCATCTCTTTCAATCCCCTTATATTTCATGAAAAAACGAAATCCAAGTGAGTACTTTTATCAATGAATTGAGTGTATATATGTGACGTATAATAATTAATTCATTTAAGTTTCACACTAATAATAATATAAATACAAAGTCTTAAAGGATCTATTTAAAAAGTTTAAAAAATTATTTTTTAAAATTTTAATTTATAAAAAATAATAATATTAATATTTGGTATAATTTTTAAATTAAATTATAATTTTTTTAAAAATTATTTAAGTATTTATAAAAAAATTAAAAAAAAGATTTTTTTATAATAATTTTTTATTATATTTTTTTTAAAATAAATACTTTTAAAATTAAAAAATTAAATATAAAATAACTTATTTAAATAAACTACTTTTAATATAAATATTTATTATTTAAATTATTTTTTTAAAAAAATTTAATTAAACTATTTATTTAAACTGAGTATAAGTCTCTATGCATGTATTAAAATTCCAACAAGCACCTTCTTACCTCTTAATCCATTCGAGGCAATATATTTTTGTAGAATGGAAAATTTTGATCCACGAGTACGTGGATGGCAAGCCACTATAGAATCTTGAAATTAAGGTGTAGTAGTTTGAATATGTATATACACTTGGCAAATATTTTAAGAGTATTTTTCGAAATTGAGGTTAAGAAAACAAATAGTTTTAAGAGTATTTTATTATATGTTGATGGAAATGGAAGATGGAAAGTGATTAATCAGTCAAACAGTGTAGACCTAAAATATAGCATATACTACTGGCTTGGTTGTTGAATTATTATTACTATTTGCTTCCCCCACAGGCTGCAAAATGCTATGTTAGTTCCACATCATAATGAAAAGTAGAAAGTTCCATAGATCTCAGAAAATTAAGGAGAAAAGGGTGCATCATCCACCATAATTGGTTCTATACTCTTCTATCTTCATCAATTAGTCTTTCTTCTTTGCTTTCTTTGGAAGATTATTCAAAGAAGGTGCATGTATGAAAGATAAATTCCTCTCTATATATATGGATTGGAGGTGGTGATGGTGAAGTGCTATGAATATTTGTTGTATGAAGCTAACAAAACTGAGGTATTGGCGTGCCTCAATTTGAATACATGGTTACTAGGTAATCCATAACCATGTAATTTGATTGAGCCGCGTCAATATCTTATTTTTGCACTTCTTTGTTACCATCTCCACATTCACACCCCAATATCATCAAAGCTATGGTATGTTAGTCTTTTTTTTTTTCTTTCTATTCCTTCTTGTTTCTCTTTCTCTCTCTTCTTGATAGATATGCATATATACAACCCTCTTTACTTTATGTAATTTTAGAATTTGTAGAAAAAGGGGAAAATAAAATCAAAGTTTCCAGCATAGTGTGGATTGTAGCTAGCTGCAGATGAAGCATCATCATGGAAGGGCAACATACATGGGGTATATAAGGTAATAATTACACATAAATTAAATCATATTTTCATATCATCATGTAACCATATAGTATACCATATACCAAAATCTTAGTTGGTTAGTTAATTATATATAGGTTTACTGATCTGATTAGTCAAAATAAAGCAAAATTCGAATTTAATTAGTGGGATTAATTGGAATTAAAAGGGAATAAATTAAGCAGAACATACAGCATATATATAAAAGTTTGAAGCTAAAGTAGAATTCATCATTCAAGTGTATGTGTATATATATATATATATATAAATATAAGATTAGTGTGATTTATTAGTGACCATATAAAATTCCTAGTACAGTCTGGTTTGATTCCATGTCTCTGATCTATACCTAGAAGATATAGGAATTTAATTTTGTCAACCTTCCCCAACCTTTTTCCAATTTTAATTTATGTCATATATATATAATATGTATCGACTTAATTTGAATTACACGGATATTTATTGATGATTTTGTTTGATGTCATATATATTATTGATTTCCAAAACTTCAATGACCGAATTAATTAGTTAAACTTTTATATGATAAGGAACGTAAATATAATTTCATAGATATTGTTGCATATATACACCATTGTGTATATATAGATACATGAACGAAGTAGGTAACTAGATATAAATTAAAATTGGCGTACTAGGTCGGCCACTGTAGTTTGCACTAACCATTATTATATTATATACTATCCAATATACCAAATATCAGAAAAGAAAAAAAAAATCCTATAAAGATATATAGCTAGGTAAAAGATAGAGAGTGATTGATTCTATGTATCAAGCTAAGGTACTCTCTTATATAACTTTATAAACATTTTAATTCACAAAGGTATTAATACTAAAAATAACTACAATATTATTTATGAAACTATATAGTATAGTATATACCGTTTTAATTAAATTGCTCTTATGCTGTAATAATATAGAATTGCCAATTTGTCATCCTAATTAAAACAATAATACTACATAATCAGTAAATATTATTATCATTTTAATCAGTACTTAATTGATAATACTTTATACTCATATTTACAAAAATTTTACATATAAAAAATATATAATTTAAATTTATATTTATCAAAATTTATACACATAAATTAATAAAATTTATTTATTAAATATAATTTAATATTTATACTAGTCAAATAATCATAAAAATTACTAAAAATTACTGATGTAAAAAATTTCTAATAATATTGGTACTACAACAATTATGAGTGAGGACTGTAATTTAGAACGATGAACTATACATGTATGAATCATAAATGTTATGTAACTTTTTTCCATGGGGTTGGAGTATTAGTACCAGTGAGAAGTAGCTACTGTAAAGAGTTAAGTGAGGGAATTGAAGAATGAATGAATGATGAGAATATGATAAAGACTGATTTGCAGGGAGGGGACATGGTAGAGTTAATGAAGGAGGAATCCTTCATTTTCTTGAGATGCTGGCTATTAATTCCTTCAAAGTTGAAGGTGCAAACTCAAAATGTGGGGCCTCTTTACCCTTTGCCTTTATGTAATTTTTGCTTTGCATTAATTTCTATTCCATCAGTTTCATGCATGTAGCCAAGTAGCACCAAACTAAGCCATGATTAGGCCCTATCATCTTTTTCTCCATTGTGTATGTATATGTATAGCAACCTGTGTGTATTAGTGGTAAATAATTTAGATCTGAATATTACATTTGATGGTCAAAATAATATTGTGATTTTAGGTCATTATTTTGATATTGTTTAGTAAAAATACTATGTATACTTTAACCATTATATTATATTTGTATGTAGATACATATATATTATTTAACTACTTATTTTTAATATATATTTTATACCATTGACCATGATTAATTTAGTCATTAATTTTTTGTGGTCACGATTTATACAGTTGATTTTTTAAATTATACGATTATATGGCTCTTAAGTTTGGTCTTTTTATTGTCATCATTGATCACTTCCTAGTTAATTAGAAGAGTGATTTTATGTACCATAATAATTAGTGATGTGTAAATCTGTTATATAACTATACTACTTAAATAATAACTCTAACAGAAATAGATCTCCTGATCACTATTACTTATTAGTAGTGTGTCAGATTTAAATGGAATAAACTTTTTTTTTATTTTAAAATTATTATGTGTATATTAAAAGTTAGTTATTAAATTAATTATTATTATATATATATATATTATTTAACTTATTTTTAATATATATTTTATATTTTAATGTGTATTTTATATAAATAATTTTTTTTATGTATATGAGGATTATTTTCAGTTTCATGGTATAATTTTTTTATTATTAAAAATCTTGAGAATCAACAATTTTTAACAATTTCAGCTAATATTTTATCAATAAAAATATTAAATTCTCTTCCATAAATAAATTTATTGATTCTAAATTCGGATAAATATAAATACAAATTATATTAATTCTTACGTGTAAAATTTAGTAAATATAGCTATAAATTATATATTTTATAACTACAAACTATTGCTAATTAAATTCTGATCCAAAATGAAGTAATGAACATGTAACATTACTGTTTTTCAATTTAATTTTTTGGGCAAGGATGGAGTTATATACATGGTGAGACAATTAAGCTAGCTGTACTGACAAGATAGATGATGATCGTGGACATAAATCAAAGTATCAAACCATGATGACTTCTTTTGTGTTAGTGACTTGTTCTAAGGGGACCATGATAGGATAATCTTTTAATAATAAAGAATTTGATTAGGTGACTAGTTTTGTTTAAGACGTCACGTTGATTCATTTATTATAGTCATTAGATTAAAGTTTAATGAGATTTACATTTTATCTAACTATGGCTAGTAATAATGGGTTTATTAGTTAATTTAGTATTTTATTTGATTAAATATGTACAATAAAAGTAATAAATGAGGTTATTAAAATGATAAATAGAATATTTTGTTTTCTTAATAAATAATTCTAGAAATAATATATATTATATTCGATAGTAAATAATAGATATAAGAGTATTTATTCATTTTAACGCCTAAAAAATTTCGAATTAGATATTTTAATCCCAAATTTAAATTAATTATTTAATTAGTCTCTAATAATTAACTCTTTCAGTCATTTAGGTAGGACAAAATGGTCTCTGATAATTTTAACAGAAGATAAAATGGTCCTTGACCCCCTCTATTCAGAAATGATATTATTCTCCCCAAATTTTTTTTTATCATATCTTGCATAACTCAAACAGTCTAACAGTGCAACTTCAAACTACACAATGTATACACTACAAGAAGAAAAATCTTCAACTTGTTCTCAACCATTTCATACTAAGAAAAATAATGACGATTAAGTCTTTCAAGTACTTGTCCTTTTTAATGAATCCCATGAATTTAGACAGCAAGTTTGATTTGTTAAGACCCGTCATCGTTGCTATCTCCCTCCTTCTCTATTCTATCATCTCCATGACCACATTATCCACCACTCTGATCGCTTCTTTTAGCTTCTTCTCCGAACTAATGTTCAGTAATAACTTCAGTTTTCATATGAGCAGTGACATTGCTCGCTGTATTGATAGTAGCTTGGATGTGAGGTCGAAGCTCTCTGTTAGCTTGGACTCCAGGAAAGAAGGAATGAAGCACTCAGGTCTATTCCAAATGAGAATTTACACATAATGTCGAAGGAAAATCTTTTCATAATGTCCTAATGTCCAATAATCTATATTACTTGTCGGAGAATGGAGAAAGGCGTGCCCTTGGAGTAGTTGTGGAACGTAGTCTTAAGGATATGGTAGATGTTGTCGGGATCGGAGGTGATGCTGTTATCGAGGACATAGAGATGGATACTTCTAGTGGCTAAAGTGCGGAGGAGGTGGGTGTACTAGCTAGTTACAGATATTTGAAAAGTGTGTGGTCCATAACATATTGAGGTAGGTGTGACAGACATGGCAGTTACATCATGACTTGATTTTGGAGGAATTAAGTACGATTTTGGTCCCTAAGGTATAGGCCAACAATTTTCTATCCCCAACCTTTTTTTATACAAAATCGTCTTTAAAGTTTAAAATCAAGTTTTAAAATCGTTTTTTTTTACTTAAATCTTAAAATTTTGGACCAATAAATTACTCATAACAAAAAAAATTATAAAAAAAATAAATAAGAGAATGAGAGTATTTCTGCTCCTGCGAAGGAGGAAGAACAAGGGAGAAGGGAAGAAGAAGAAGAAGAAGAAGCTGTTCACGATTCACCTTTGTCTCCGCTTCCGCTGCCAAAAATTTAAAACCAAGTTAAACCTTAGGGACGATTTTAAAACCAAGTTAAACTTTAGCAACCATTTTGTATGCAAAAAAGGGTTGGGGACGAAATAAATTTTTGACCTCTATCTTAGGGACCAAAATCGTACTTAATCCATATTGGAGATAAAGAGGAGGAAGGAAGAGATGGTGAAGAAGACTATAAAAATGAAGAAGGAGAATATAAATGTTAGAGTTATACAAGATACGATGAAAATTGCGGAAGAACGACATTGTTTCTGAACAGAGGGGCATAAATCATTTTGTCCTTCGTTAGAATTGTCAGAAACTATTTTGTTTTTGTTAGAGTTGACAGAACAAAAAATTCAAATAACTGATGGAATTAATTGCTAAGAATTAATCGAATAATTAATTTTAATTAAAGATTAAAATTTAATCCAAAATTTTGTGAGAACTAAAATAAATAAATATTTCAGATATAATAAATAACAAATGACAGGTGAACTAACATAATATAATTTTATATGAAATGTATGCGTCTAACAAATATTTGGTCCTATTTAACAAGCTAAAATGAAAATAAAAATACTTGGCACTTAGCTTATTGTAACTATCAATGCATGCATTCATGCATTGACGCCGTGTGACGTGAGAAAAGCATCACATATACATCACATAATTTTTTTGCCAATAACATTTTGTTGAAGGAATCCAACTTTGTTGGTTTCCCGTACCGATCATTGTTATTTATATATTATTTCAGTACATAAATTATTTTCATATTAATTAATTTCCTTTTCATTATTTTTGTTGTGGGTCAATTAAGATTTGGAGCACCTAAACATTTGGTTTGGTATATGTGGTGCGACAAGTTGATTATTTGATAATAATCCTGCTTTTCTTCTGACCTTTGTCATGACTCCAAACAAATCAAAATCATTAGCCCCACAAAACAGATACGTTTGGATTTCAACAAAATCATGTTCATCTACCTTATCGGATTTAAGGTCGTCTATGAATTTTGTAACAAAAAAATGTTAAACCATTATCAAAATTTATTATTTTTAACTACTAATCTAATTTATTTAGTTTAGTAATCTAACCATATATTTTAACGCATATTTTTAAATATTATTAATTAATTAATAATAAAAAAATAAATTTTAATAATATTTTAGTATTTTTTATTCTTAGAACTTATCCCATATAATTTATATCTTATAGTAAAATTGTCGTTATTCTAATAATTTTTAGTAAGATTTAAAATTAAAAATTATAGAATTATATCATTGACAAATAATAACATCGAAAGCATTTCAAGCGTTCTAGACTTTTAGTATTTTATGTGTTTCAACTTTCAATGATATATATAAGGAAAAGTCTAGGGGCCAGCAGTTTTATTGAATTTTGGCCAACATGTAACCAGCAGAGAAAGGTGAGCCATTGGATGAAATCTCACACCAATCTCAGACCATCAAATCATCATTGATGGCTAGTTGATGGCTAACCATCACAAAAATTGCTGGCTCCTAGCATTGCTCTATATATAAAGTAACATTTCTAAAAGTATATATAATTGAAATCAATAGCTAAATCAACTGAAACATCTAAAATACTGACAGACTAAAAATATTTTCAAAAACATTTCTCACATTTCTTATAACGTAATTTAGCCAACAGAAGATTCAACTAGTCAACCTTTTCATATATATCATCAGTTAGTTGGATTTGATTCCTACATATTGTTTTTGTTGGTGGATACTTTTATAAGTTGTAACTAAGGTGCTAAATAGAAAATTCGCAAAACCAATAACATCAAATTATCACCGATATCATGTAAAATCTAAAAGCATACAAAGTTATCATCAACAAATTAAATGTCTCACAGAAGGCTCATTTTTTTTCTTTTGTTTCGTTATTTTTGTTTTGGTCCCTTGGATTTACTCTTTAATTAGTTAAACTATTTTTGTGGGGATCACTATTCTATTTATGTTTTAAATATAGATACTAATCTATGTTTCTTTAAAGAAAAAATTGGAAGACACAGATTTTTTTTAACAAAAATATTATTTGTATACTAAAATTAGTTACTAAAATCAGTCATCAATATATTTATGTATAAATACATGTGTAGTTTAATTTATTTAATTTTCAATGTGTATTTATATTCTAGCATGTATTTTATACTGATAACTAATTTTAGTAGCTGATTTTAGTATGGTTTAATTACTCTGTTGGTCCCTATAGTTTCGCAAAATTTTCAATTAGATCCCTATACTTTTTCTCCTTTTAATTGAGCCCTTGCACCAAATTTTTTTTTTAATTGGGTCCCTACACTTTTTTTTCCTTTTATTTAGGTTCCTATACCAATTCTTTTTTTTTATTTGGGTCCCTATAAAATTAAGCCAATTACTATTAAGAAGAATTTAATTGAAAAAAAAATTTAATGTAGGGACTCAATTAAAAAAAAAAATATAAGGATTTACTTAAAAATTTCACAAAACTATAAAGATCAACAGAATAATTAAACCTTTTAGTATACACATGGCATAACTCTTTTTTAATACATTGATTTGTTGTTAGATAGCTCTTATTATACTCAAGTGGTTAAGCACATTCGCTGTAGTTGAGGCTTTAGTTCAAGTGGTAAATTATTATGCGTCTCTTACATCCAAATTTGAAATTTGGCAAAGACCAATTAATGGATAGAAATCCTTAAGTGTTGGATGCGTAAATATACAATATGGATAAATTTGTAATATAATGTCTAAATTAAAATTTGGGACTATCTAAATAAAAAAATACACTCGTTAGGACCAATGATTTTAGTCCAATCCAATCATAAATGTTGCCTAAAAACAATCCTAAGAGTTAATCATATAATTAAGAAAAAGGGGCTTTATTAATATTTATGTACTCTAATGTATTATAACTAAAAATAATTATAATCATCATGATATGTTTATTCATGACAGGTTGATCATAGACGTACGCCCCTAACACATATATCTAATTGTTACTTAACAGAATCGTTTAGCTGCAGTTTGTTAGTTAGTTTCAAGTAGTTAGTATAATTTAGTAAGTGATAGTGTTAGTTAGAGCTAATTGAGATATTTATTAGAATAGATTATTAGGTACACTGACTGCATAATTAGCTAGATGTACACATATGTATATAAAGCAAATAAGTCTACAATAAATAATGAGTTTTGTCATTTACTAATTTAGCTTTAATCTCTCAAATTTTTCTTTTCTAATCTCTCAATTTCACACACTCTCAAACTATTCTTATAGCACCTTCAACATGGTGCGGTGAGCGTGGATCCTAAGAGAATAGTGTGTATGACGAACAGAGAATTGGAGAAGGTAAAAAGCTGAATCTTTACTCCTATTCACAATTCAAGAATCGCAGAGCTCTAATCTTGCAAATTAAACAAGATTAGACAACAATAGCAGAACTGTACAACAACATATCTTCTGGTATTGATTTGCATGCATTGAGTAACGTGCTGAATCAAATTGCTTCGATCCAAGCACAAATCACACGAAATAGTCTCAGTTTGAATCAAGATTTGTCAAGTCCCTATTACCTACATCCATAAAAAAGTACAGGTATTCCTCTCACTTCAGAAGTTCTAGACGGAAAGAACTACAGTTCTTGGAGTAGATCTATGTTGTTAGCGTTAAGTGCAAAGAACAAATTGAAGTTTATAGATAGTAGCCTAGCAAGACCAAAAAAAGATGATAGTCTATATGAATCTTGGCAAAGATGCAATACTTATGTGTTGGCATGGATCAATCTTTCCCTAGCATTCGTCAATTGGTGATATGCGGAACAACATAACAAGTGATATGTGGAATGAATTAAAGCGGCAGTACTACCATGGTGATAGATTTCGAGTGGCCGAGCTCTATGAGGAGTTATATGCAATCAAACAAGGAGATATGGACGTCATAACATATTACACCAAAGATGAAGTCAATTTGGGAAGACATTGAGAGGTTTAGATCAATTCCGTCATGTGAGTGTGGAACGAGATGCTTGTGCTCCTTGGGAATCATCAGGCAGTATAAGGTGGAGGATCAGGTAACCCAATTCCTAAGTGGATTAAATGACCAATACTCAGGTGTAAGGCCCCAAATCATGTTAATGGATCCACTTCCTGACATTAACAATGTGTTTCACTGCTCACACAGCAAGAAAGGTAGAATTACAGCCTTGAACCTATCTTAGACCCAAAGTTGCTCTTATACTCTGCTTTTAACTCAAACACTACAGACTATAGTCAAGGTAGAGAGAGAAGTAGAGGTAGAGGAGGTAGGTATCAAGCTGGTGCAAGGCGAGGTGGAAGATGCAAACTACATTGCTCATATTGTGAAAAGTTGGGGCACACTGTTGAAGCATACTATAAGAAGCATGGCCTTCCACCACACTTAAGGCAAAAGTATAGTAGAGAAGTTGCTGTAAATGCCATGGTCACAACAGACACTGAGGTAGAAAATAAAAAACTCAGTTCACAGTTGGGAGAGACTGAGAATGTCAATTTTGAATTTACTACAGGACAAAAGGAGGCTTTACTAGCTTTACTACACAAGTAGAAGGTAAAGAATATCCATAGTGCAAACCAAATTGTGACATTACCATAGTCACAACCTCATCAAGGTAATTTGATACACATATTACATTTTAAAACCAATGTGACAGATTTAAGGATTTCAGACAGTGTTACACCCTAATATTCAAATCCTTATGCTCGAGTCATAAGTCAATGATATTACGGTGGTACGACTCTCAGGTGGATTTTTAATATATAAACATAGGTAATTTCGAAAGGAGTATTAATCGAGAAGCCTGAAAAGAGTAGAAATAAAATCGCGAAGACGTATCACTCACGTTTCGACAACGAAGAGATAAGACGTGAAGCCGAAAGCGATATACGGACAAGGCATAAAGGAGATTAAGAGATAGATAACAGATAGATATATATAACATAAGTAAATAGCCACTAGTCGCGACCCGCGAAGTTTAGGCCGGCTAGGGTACAGTATGAAAGTAGTTGACAACAATATATCCTAATCTCTCCTAAAGAAAACATAAGAGCCTCTATAGGCAAGTTCCAAAAGAGTTCAATACATAATATAATCTTTTCAAAACAAAGGTGGAGAGATTCTAAGCAAAACACAAAGTAGAGAAAATAAATATCTTCGCCGTCTTTCAGACGAACCGCAGCTCACTTCTGAGCACCTGAACCTGTATCTGAAAAACAAGAGATATATACGGAATGAGAACCCCGGGCCCATGGGTTCCCAGTACGGTAAAAGTGCCAAATAAATACAATGCACTGCAATAAAAAACTCACTAAGCATCCTAAACTCCTTTTCACCAAGCATCCAGCCTAGATTCTCACTAATCCATAAATAGGCATCTGTCGTAAGGGGATGCTAAATCTAGTTCATGTTACACATGTTTTCCAACTCGCTGATTCTTCCACGAATCAGACTCAGAATCATAAGCAAAACCATCACCAGTTGTTCTGCCTCAGCAACTCTATATCAATACGTCATACCCTCGCCTGGAGCTAGTGAAATCACATCACTGCGTCTACCCAGGGGGCTCAAATTATCTCATTCAAAAATCCTCATCATCATGCAATCGCATTATCAATTCATCTCATCAAGAACAGCCACCAACATCCATCAACACCAACATGAGGGATCTCTCAGTTGTACAAACACAAGCAATACAGACAAGTAATACACAAATAAGGTACAAGTAGAACAAGTAGCACGTAATCAGGTAACATAGCATATATGATATAAAAACCCAAAACAAATAGGCAAACCCAAACAATTCAAACATATGCAAATGATGTATGCCTGCCCTATGGCTGATGATATCATCTGTCGGTTATATAGCCAACCCGACATGTCCTGGTAGCTAACCATTGGACAGAAACACCCCTTGCGGAGCAAGTAGGTTTGAGCTACAACCCCCTTGCTACTACCCGCTCAACCCAGAGCCAGTGGAACAACCACTACTGCGGCTACTACCCAGGCGGGTGTTTAACAGCTCAACCTGGAGCGAGTGGATTCACCACTACTGCCGCTACTACCCAGGTGTCACAATCTCTGACCTGGAGCAAGTGGGACGAACCACAACCCTTGCTACTGCCCAGGTATCTCAAGCATTAACCCGGAGCAAGCGGGACGAACCACAACCCTTGCTACTACCCAGGTATCTCAAACATATAGTCATTCAATCTCAATTCATATTATCAATCCTCATTGTTACCAAATCTCAAACATTAACCTGGAGCAAGTGGGACGAACCTCAACCCTTACTACTACCCAGGTATCAGAGTTACATTCATTCAAAACTCCATAATTAACTCATTTATCATAAACATCCTTTTTCTGTCTCATACCCGGAGCAAGTGGACAACGCCATTGCCTACTACCCGGGGTTACACATCACATTTCAACATTTTCCATTATTATCCATTCAACACATTCCTTCATTAATCATATATGCATTTATACTCAGCCATAATCAATAATGGCTTTGCCGTGACCCGGCAATAACTCAGCCATCCGGCTCATGGTTTAATCAAGAACCAGCCATTTATCAATAGATATAGCCCTTCGGCTCATGGCATACACGGTACTCCTACCGTCATCCTCTATATCTCATATAATCATCGTTGATCACCATTGATCATAACTTTTCCCCTTGCTTCACTCGCAAGTTACCACATCCCCTAGTTTCTTTCTCATTACTAAGCATATCATAATGATTTAATACATAAGGGGTGAGATCAGAGGCTTAGAAGTATGAGATTTGGCTTTTAGAACTCAAAAATCAACTTTGGCATGAAAGCAAGGTCACGCGTACGCGTACTCCACGCGCACGCGTGGATGCCCACAAAGCTCATCGACGCGTATGCGTCATACACGCGGACGCGCGGATTAAAACACAGCCAGACGAAGCGTAAGCGTCAGCCACGCGTACGCGTGGGTGCATTTGCGCCCCAGGCACAAAACTGGCACAACTCTGGCACAACTCTCGGGAAAAATGGCTGGGCATTGGGTGCAGCGCATCGACGCGCATGCGCACACCACGCGCTCGCGTGGATGGTGCCTTCTCGAAGAACGACGCGTACGCGCCAGGTGCGCCTACGCGTGGAGGGTCATTCTGCTAAAAAAATTTCTAAGTTAAAAGCTGCAGAATTCACAGATTCAACCCCCAATCTTCCGACGGACATAACTTCCTCATTTTAAATCGTTTTTCACCCGTTCTTCGAACGGCATGGACATCCCGGATCCAATTTCATTTCTAAACAAATTTGGCACAAAACAGAGATCCGTAGTCTAAGTTATGTCCCGTCAAAGTATGCCCAAAAACCATGTTTTCATATAAAACCACAAAGTGCCATTTTCAAAACAAGCCATTTTCAACTCTTTTCAAAATCAACCAAAACATGCCAATTTCAACCCTTTTTGAAACCAATCAAAATATACCAAAATCAACATCAAGCCTCCTCAACTCATACATTAACACCTTACCACAATTCACAAAACCGCCATATAACCATCTTTACCCATTTCAAACAAATGGCTAAATTACAAACACATTAACATGTCATACATCTTTTCCCATCCCAATTTCCAACAATAATATTTCCAATCAATCATCATTACACATAACCAATATTGTACTCACTGTCACATGGTTTCACCCACAAATCAACTTTAATCATTTCTCAAGTATATGTCACAACATACATATCTCTTATGCACCATCATGCCATCAAGGCATCAATAATCATGATCACATATATGACCACACAACATACCTCAACCAAAACCAAACATACCTCATATATACAATTTCACCCAAAAATTACCAATTTCCACACTTTTACTCCTCAAACCTCATCATTCAATAACCAACCCAATCATTCATATATTCATTATCTAAAATCCATCCAATCACTTGTGTCATCATACAATACACACATCAACTTACCTTCCTTACCTCTTACCGGCCTCTGGCCCAAAATTTACGGCCTCTTGCCCAATTTCACAATTTAAATGCATAAATCACAAATTAATACTCATTACCCAATACATCAAATTTTCAATACACCAAGCATACAAGGCCACAAAATTCTCAACCCAATCATCAATTCACATTACATACCAACTATGCATATTAGCATCAACCATTTACACAATCCAAACTTAATCCTAGGGGCATCTAGCCTAGGAATTCTCATCACACCACACGGTACTTAAATGAAACTTAAACCGTACCTCTTGTAGCCAAATCAATTGAGCCTCTTCTTTAGAAGTCTCCACCAACCTTATTCCCAAGTCTCACCAAAGCTCCTCAAGCAACACCAACCTCCCAATCGTGCACCAAGATCATCAAATACACTAACATAACTAATATCACATACATACATCAACCTAGGGCTCATAAAAATGACAAATTACAAGGGTTTGAGCACTTCTTACCTCAGCCCATATGAAGTAGGGATAGAACCCACTTAGAATCCATGTTGGAGTATCCCTAAACACCCAAAATCACAAGATTTCAACACTAACTTCCCAAAAACGTGTAACAGTAGGGAATTTCGAAAACTGGGCAAAGATGAATGGAATACTGGTGGACGAAATTGTATCTCTTTATAGAATATGATAATAGAATATGGTCCAAGATCAACTTCGTTCAACTGACCAGCAAGTGTACTGGGTCGTCCAAGTAATACCTTACGTGAGTAAGGGTCGAATCCACAGAGATTATTGGTTTGAAGCAATCAATGTTATTTTATTAATCTTAGTTAGGATGTCAACAAGGATTATTTGGATTAAAAGTGAAATTACTAGATTTCATTATAAAAATAAAAGAGGGAACAATGTTACTTTGAATTGCAGTACTGGGGAATATGTTGGAGTTTTGGAGATGCTTTGTCCTTTGACTTCAACTCTTCCTTGGAATCCTCTTCTCACACGCAGGTTCCTTCCATGGCAAGCTCTATGTAGGGTGTCACCGTTGTCAGTGGCTACTTCCCATCCTCGCAGTGAAAGCTATGCACGCACTCTGTCACAGTACGGCCAATCACCGGTTGGTTCCCGCTCCTACTGGAATAGAATCCCTCTTTTGCGTCTGTCACTAACGCCCAGCAGGTTAAAGTTTGAAGCACGTCACAGTCATTCAATCCTGGAATCCTACTCGGAATACCACAGACAAGGTTTAGACTTTCCGGATTCTCATGAATGCCGCCATCAATCCGGCCTATACCACGAAGATTCTGTTGGGGAATCTAAGAGATATTCATTCAGTCTGATGTAGAACGGAGGTGGTTGTCAGGCACACGTTCATGGGTTGAGGAAGGTGATGAGTGTCACGGATCATCACCTTCTCCACAGTTAGGCGCGAATAAACATCTTAGATAAGAACAAGCGTGTTTGAATGGAAAACAAAGGAATTGTATTAAATCATCGAGACGCTGCAGAGCTCCTCACCCCCAACAATGGAGTTTAGAGACTCATGCCATCACAAAGTATGTAATTCAGATCTGAAAATAGCATGAGGTACAAGATAAGTCTGTAAAAGTTGTTTAAATAGTAAACTAGTGACCTAGGTTTACAGAAAAATGAGTAAACTAAGATAATTGGTGCAGAAATCCACTTCTGGGGCCCACTTGGTGTGTGCTGGGGCTGAGACTAAAGCTTTCCACGTGTAAAGGCCTTTCTTGGCGTCAAACTCCAGGTTTTGACGTGTTTTGGGCGTTCAACTCCGGATCATGACGTTTTTCTGGCGTTTAACTCCAGACAGCAGCATGTACTTGGCGTTCAACGCCAAGTTACGTCGTCTATCCTTGCGCAAAGTATGGACTATTTATATTGCTGGAAAGCCCTGGATGTCTACTTTCCAACGCCGTTGAGAGCGCGCCAATTGGACTCCTGTAGCTCCAGAAAATCCATTTCGAGTGCAGGGAGGTCAGGATCCAACAGCATCAGCAGTCCTTTTTCAGCCTAAGTCAGATTTTGCTCAACTCCCTCAATTTCAGCCAGAAAATACCTGAAATCACAGAAAAATACACACACTCATAGTAAAGTCCAGAAATATGATTTTGCCTAAAAACTAATATTATTTTACTAAAAACTAACTGAAACATGCTAAAATCTACATGAAATTACCCCCAAAAAGCGTACAAAATATCCGCTCATCACAACACCAAACTTAAACTGTTGCTTGTCCTCAAGCAACTAGATGAATAAAATAGGTTCTAACAGAAATTAAGAAGTAATATATATTTTAGAGTTTTAAATGAAGCTCAGATTCTTATTAGATGAGCGGGGCTTGTAGCTTTTTGTCTCTGAACAGTTTTGGCATCTCCCTGTATCTTTAGAATTTCAGAATAATTGGCATCCTTAGGAACTCAGAATTCAGATAGTATTATTGACTCTCCTAGTGTAGTATGTTGATTCTTGAACACAGCTACTTATGAGTCTTGGCCGTGGCCCTAAGCACTTTGTCTTCCAGTATTACCACCGGATACATAAATGCCACAGACACATAACTGGGTGAACCTTTTCAGATTGTGACTCAGCTTTGCTAGAGTCCCCAGTCAGTGGTGTCCAGAGCTCTTAAGCACACTCTTTTGCTTTGGATCACGACTTTAACCACTCAGTCTCAAGCTTTTCACTTGGACCTTCATGACACAAGCACATGGTTAGGGACAGCTTGATTTAGCCGCTTAGGCCTGGATTTTAATTTCCTTAGGCCCTCCTATCCATTGATGCTCAAAGCCTTGGATCCTTTTTACCCTTGCCTTTTGGTTTTAAGGGCTATTGGCTTTTTCTACTGCTCCTTCTCTTTTTTTTTTTATTTTTTTTTTATTTTTTTTTCGCCATTTTTTTTTCGCAAGCTTTCTTTTTCACTGCTTTTTCTTGCTTCAAGAATCAATTTCATGATTTTTCAGATCATCCATAATATTTTTCGTGTTCCTCATCCTTTCAGGAGCCAATATTCATCAAATTCAAAGTACAATTTATGCACTGTTCAAGCATTCATTCAGAGAACAACAAGTATTGCCACCACATATAATTAATTATAGTCTTTATTACTAAGAACTCATAAATATAGATTACTTCTTTATTCTAAAAAAAATTCTACTACTTTATTTATGCCTGATGATGATGAGAAAAATAAATTACAGCTTAATTGGAAATAAAATCAAAATAGACATACTAATTACTACTACTACTATAACTTCTAAGGTAAAATCCTATAATAATACTATCACAGAGTTAAAGCTGGAATTAGAACTTAACAACCTGTTGTTTTGGGAAGTGGATGTTCCTTTAGTCTGTGGGATGCCTTCAAGAATTAATTTCTGATGCTTCAGCTCCCTTAAGTTCACATCCTTGCTCTTCCTGTTCTCTTAGGTGCCATGATCTTAATGAGTTTTAGCTCAGTGATCATGGCAAATCACACCAAACTTAGAGGTTTGCTTGTCCTCAAGCAAAAGAAAGGAAAGGAGAGGAGAAGAAGGAAAGGCATTTTCACATAAAGATAAGATGAGTTAAAAGATATGAGAAGAAATTAAAAATATTTGAAAAAGAATTGGATTAGAAAAAGATATAATTTTAAAAAAAAAAGATATGAATCAAAATTTAAAAGATAGAATTGAATTTTAATTTTGAAAAGGATTTTTAGAAGGAGTTAAAGATGTGTTGGAAACAAATTTGAAAAGATGATGGATTGAATTGGAAAGCCATTTGTTCTTTTGGGTTAAGATAAATCAAAAAAAAATTTGCAATCATTGGATTTTAGAAATTAGGATAAACTTTTTGGAATTGAAAGTGATAATTTAAAATATGTTTATGCAAGAAATCATGAATTGAAACATAAAAATTTTGAAAAATTGCAAAGAAAAACGAAATTGTACCTCCTCCCACCATCCTGGCGTTAAACGCCCACATGGTGCATGGTTTGGGCGTTTAACGCCCACATGTTGCTTCTCCTGGGCGTTCAACGCCCATGTGATGCTTCTTCCTGGCGTTGAACGCCAGGAGGTCCTTCTTTACTGGGCGTTTTTCTAAACGCCCAGAATGCTAGCAGATTGGCGTTAAACGCCCAGAAGGTGCATCTTTCTGGCGTTTAACGCCCAGAAGATGCTTCTTCTTGGCGTTTAACGCCCAGAAGGCTACCCTTACTGGTGTTGAACGCCCAGTGGGTGCTTCTTTTGGGTGTTTAACGCCCAAAGTATTTCTTACTGGCTTTTTCATGCCAGTAAGCTTCCAAATTTCCCTGTAACTCTGTGACTTTAACCAATTGCTATTTCACCTTTTGAAGATACTTGGACTTAAACCTGTAAAGAAATAATTAATTAATTAATACGAATAAAATTAAATTTTGTGATTGGCTGGGTTGCCTCCCAGCAAGCGCTTCTTTAATGTCTTTTAGCTGGACTGAGTTTTAATCAAGTCTCAGTTTTGAGCATTCTTGCTCAAAATTGCCTTCAAGATAATGTTTGACTCTTTGTCCATTAACAATGAACTTTTTGTTAGAGTCATTATCCTGAAGCTCTATGTATCCATATGGTGACACGTTTGTAATGACATATGGACCTCTCCACCGGGATTTTAATTCCCCAGGGAATAATTTGAGCCTAGAATTGAATAGCGGAACTTTTTGCCCCGGATCAAAGACTCTGGATGACAATTTCTTATCATGCCATCTTTTCGCTTTCTCTTTGTAAATCTTTGCATTTTCGAAAGCATTGAGTCTAATTTCCTCTAGCTCTGATTCGAGACTCTCAGCCATATTGACCTCTCTTACCAGAGAGTCAATTATATCAACATTCATGCAGTCATTTGGGGTGTCTGGATGTTGCATGGCTTTAACAACATTCAGCTTGAACTCTTCCTCATTGACTCTCAAGGTTACTTCCCCTTTTTGGACATCAATGAGGGTTCGGCCAGTTGCTAGGAAAGGTCTTCCTAGAATGAGAGTTGCATTCTTGTGCTCCTCCATTTCCAGCACCACAAAGTCAGTAGGAAAGGCAAATGGCCCAACCTTGACTATCATGTCCTCAATCACGCCTGATGGGTATTTAATGGAGCCATCAGCAAGTTGAAGACATATCCTGGTTGGTCTGATTTCTTCAGTTAAACCAAGCTTTCTAATAGTAGATGCAGGCATTAGGTTGATACTTGCTCCAAGATCACATAAAGCTTGCTTGGTGCAAGTGCCCTCTAATGTGCATGGTATCATAAAGCTCCCAGGATCTTTAAGCTTCTCAGGTAAGCTTTTCAGAATGACTGCACTGCATTCTTCAGTGAGGTAAACTTTTTCAGTTTCCCTCCAATCCTTCTTATGACTTAAGATCTCTTTCATGAACTTAGCATAAGAGGGTATTTGCTCAAGTGCTTCTGCAAACGGAATCTTTATTTCAAGAGTCCTGAGGTAGTCTGCAAAGCGGGCAAATTGCTTATCCTGTTCCGCTTGGCGGAGTTTTTGAGGATAAGGCATTTTGGCTTTGTATTCCTCAACCTTAGTTGCTGCAGGTTTATTACCTACAGAAGTGGGTTGGGAAGCCTTTTTAGAAGGGTTGTTATCAGCACTTGTATGTGACTGATTCCCCACTGGTATTTGAATGCCAGTGGTGGGAGCTGGAGTGGCGTTAGACGCCCCCTCCTTGTTTGTTACTGGCGTTTGAACGCCAGCTTTGTCCCTTTCTGGGCTCGGACTGTCTTTAGGAGGATTCTGAGTATCCACTTGTTCATTTCTTGGTTTCCTGCTGCTTTGAAGTGAGGTATTTAATGTTTTCCCACTTCTTAATTGAACTGCTTTACATTCTTCTGTTATTTGTCTTGACAGTTGTTTTTCTGTCTGCTTTAATTGTACTTCCATGTTCCTGTTAGCCATTCTTGTTTCTTGTAATATTTCCTTGAATTCGGCTAGCTGTTGAGTTAGAAAGTCCAATTGCTGATTGAATTCATTAGCCTGATCCACTGGACTGACTTCTGCAGTTACTGTTTTAGCTTCTTCTTTCATGAAAGATTCATTGCTTGAGTACAGATGTTGATTTCTGGCAACTGTATCAATAAGCTCTTGAGCCTCTTCAATTGTTTTTCTCATATGTATAGATCCACCAGCTGAGTGGTCTAGAGAAATCTGAGCTTTTTCTGTAAGCCCATAGTAGAAGATGTCTAATTGCACCCATTCTGAAAACATTTCAGAGGGGCATTTTCTTAGCAACTCTCTGTATCTCTCCCAGGCATCATAAAGAGATTCATTATCTCCTTGTTTGAAGCCTTGGATGCTTAGCCTTAGCTGTGTCATCCGTTTGGGAGGGAAATAGTGATTCAGAAATTTTTCTGACAGCTGTTTCCATGTTTTTATGCTGTTCTTAGGCTGGTTATTTAACCACCTCTTAGCTTGATCTTTTACAGCAAATGGAAACAGTAACAGTCTGTAGACATCCTGATCTACTTTCTTATCATGTACTGTATCAGCAATTTGTAGAAATTGTGCCAGAAACTCTGTAGGTTCTTCATGTGGAAGACCGGAATACTGGCAGTTTTGCTGCACCATGATAATGAGCTGAGGATTCAGCTCAAAGCTACTAACTCCAATGGAAGGTATACAAATACTACTCCCATATGAAGCAGTAGTGGGGTTAGCATATGACCCCAAAGTCCTCTTGGACTGTTCATTCATATTGTCTTGTCCATTCATACTTACTTCCATAATGGAATACAAGAGATAATTTATATGTTGATATTATTTATTTTCTAGTAGTGGAATAAATAAAAATGGAATATATAAAAATATTTTGAAAATATTTTGTAAAAATAAATTTTTTTTTTTAAATCAAAATAAAAATGAAATAAATAAAAGAAAGCGAAAATATTTTGAAATTGAAAATTGAATTTTTATATAAAATTTTCGAAAAAGTAGTTCAAAATTAGTTAGACAAGATATTTTTTTTTTGAATTTTGAATTTTATGATGAAAGAGAAAAACACACAAAAGACACAAGATTTAAAATTTTTAGATCTAATGCTCCTTATTTTCGAAAATTTTTGGAGGGAAAACACCAAGGAACACCAAACTTAAAAATTTTAAGATCAAGACACAAGAAAAACTCAAGAACACCTTGAAGATTCACAAGAACACCAAGAACACAAGAAAGAACACCAAACTTAAAATTTTTAGAAAACCAAGACAAATTTTCGAAAATTATATTAAAATTAACAAGAAAACACCAAACTTAGAGTTTGGCACAGATTAAACCAAGAAAAATTATTTTTGAAAAAGATTTTCAAAAAAAACTGGTGCCCAATTGCCAAGAACATAAGCCAACACTATAACCAACTGAATTAAAAATGTAATGTATTTTAAAGATGTATTATTTTTATGGATAAACTAAATTTTTGAAAACTAATATTTTGAAAAAGCACAAGAAAAACAAGAAAAGACACAGAACAAGAAAAACTCAAGATCAAACAAGAAAAATAAGCAAGAACAACTTGAAGATCAATGAAGAACAAAGAACACAAGTCGAAAATTTTAAAAGAAAGTATGAGATATGCAATTGACACCAAACTTAGAACAAGACACTAAACTCACGAAAATTTAACAATTAATTAAGAAAAATAATATTTTTGAAAAAATTTTTTTTTGAAAATAAACAATCCTATCAAGATTTAATGACTCTATAACAATAAAAAATAAAAATAAAAATAAATTATTCCTAATCTAAGAAATAAAATAAGCCTTCAATTGTCCAAACTCAATAATCCCCGGCAACGGCGCCAAAAACTTGGTGGACGAAATTGTATCTCTTTATAGAATATGATAATAGAATATGGTCCAAGATCAACTTCGTTCAACTGACCAGCAAGTGTACTGGGTCGTCCAAGTAATACCTTACGTGAGTAAGGGTCGAATCCACAGAGATTATTGGTTTGAAGCAATCAATGTTATTTTATTAATCTTAGTTAGGATGTCAACAAGGATTATTTGGATTAAAAGTGAAATTACTAGATTTCATTATAAAAATAAAAGAGGGAACAATGTTACTTTGAATTGCAGTACTGGGGAATATGTTGGAGTTTTGGAGATGCTTTGTCCTTTGACTTCAACTCTTCCTTGGAATCCTCTTCTCACACGCAGGTTCCTTCCATGGCAAGCTCTATGTAGGGTGTCACCGTTGTCAGTGGCTACTTCCCATCCTCGCAGTGAAAGCTATGCACGCACTCTGTCACAGTACGGCCAATCACCGGTTGGTTCCCGCTCCTACTGGAATAGAATCCCTCTTTTGCGTCTGTCACTAACGCCCAGCAGGTTAAAGTTTGAAGCACGTCACAGTCATTCAATCCTGGAATCCTACTCGGAATACCACAGACAAGGTTTAGACTTTCCGGATTCTCATGAATGCCGCCATCAATCCGGCCTATACCACGAAGATTCTGTTGGGGAATCTAAGAGATATTCATTCAGTCTGATGTAGAACGGAGGTGGTTGTCAGGCACACGTTCATGGGTTGAGGAAGGTGATGAGTGTCACGGATCATCACCTTCTCCACAGTTAGGCGCGAATAAACATCTTAGATAAGAACAAGCGTGTTTGAATGGAAAACAAAGGAATTGTATTAAATCATCGAGACGCTGCAGAGCTCCTCACCCCCAACAATGGAGTTTAGAGACTCATGCCGTCACAAAGTATGTAATTCAGATCTGAAAATAGCATGAGGTACAAGATAAGTCTGTAAAAGTTGTTTAAATAGTAAACTAGTGACCTAGGTTTACAGAAAAATGAGTAAACTAAGATAATTGGTGCAGAAATCCACTTCTGGGGCCCACTTGGTGTGTGCTGGGGCTGAGACTAAAGCTTTCCACGTGTAAAGGCCTTTCTTGGCGTCAAACTCCAGGTTTTGACGTGTTTTGGGCGTTCAACTCCGGATCATGACGTTTTTCTGGCGTTTAACTCCAGACAGCAGCATGTACTTGGCGTTCAACGCCAAGTTACGTCGTCTATCCTTGCGCAAAGTATGGACTATTATATATTGCTGGAAAGCCCTGGATGTCTACTTTCCAACGCCGTTGAGAGCGCGCCAATTGGACTCCTGTAGCTCCAGAAAATCCATTTCGAGTGCAGGGAGGTCAGGATCCAACAGCATCAGCAGTCCTTTTTCAGCCTAAGTCAGATTTTTGCTCAACTCCCTCAATTTCAGCCAGAAAATACCTGAAATCACAGAAAAATACACACACTCATAGTAAAGTCCAGAAATATGATTTTTGCCTAAAAACTAATATTATTTTACTAAAAACTAACTGAAACATGCTAAAATCTACATGAAATTACCCCCAAAAAGCGTACAAAATATCCGCTCATCAAATACTCACCACAAAACTTAGATAAAATTGTAGAGGATGAGAAGAGCGATGCATGGCCACAAACGGCTCGTCAATCGGAGCTCTGTAGCTCAAGTTATGGTGGTTTGAAGATCAAAGAGAGTTAGGTTTTCTCTCTTCTCTTCTCTCTTCCCAATTTCAGCGCCCAACACCCCTCCTTTAGGGCAAAATGAGCTGAAATGCTCATAACTAATATTTATATATGTTGGGTCTTGGGCCCACTTAGGCCCAGTTCACTTATTTTTGTCCATTGGCCCAATTTTGGACCAAAACCTTTAAGATTAGCGCTCTAAATCACACTTCAAATATTTCTACCTCCCCTAATTATAATTCCTCATTTCTTAATCCTATTTACTCATAATCAATTTTCTCAGCTGCAGTACCAGACAGGTCTCAGCCGGTACTGCCGGTCAAAATTCCACTGCGCGCTTTTACGCAGAAAACTATGTCTTCCGACTCGGAAAAACTCACTGAATCCAAATATCATATTTAAATCATCAAATTCCAATTGCCAAATCTTCCAACCATATTCGCTCCTACTTAACTCATTATTTAATTAATTTCGGTTAGACCGGGTATTACAGACAGAAAGTGCACTTCTTGGGTAATTGACACTGGGGTTACAGACCATGTGTCATACGCCCTTGAAAATTTTAAAACCTATCATCAAATAGATCCAAATCTTGTAAAATTGCCAAACGGTTCTTACACCACAAGCAATACAATTGGAACTATTATTTTCTTTGAAAAATTGCATCTTGTTAATGCATTGTATATACTATCCTTCAATTTCAAGCTTATTTCAGTTTTGAAACTCACTGCATCCCTGCATTGCACTATGAAATTTTCTGAAAAATTGTGTGATTCAGGACTGCAGCTCCAAGAGGATGATTGGCAAAGCTGAGGTTGCTGCAGGTCTTTATACACTGAATACAAATTGGTTAAACCTCACACAATCATGCATCATGAATGTTCAAAAGTCATCTGGCATCTTAGATTAGGACACCCATCCTTACATAGCATGACACAATAAAAAAGAACTACAATTTCATTACTTGTAATAATATTGATGTACCTTGTAATGCTTGTCATTTAGTAAATCAAAGAAAACTCCCCTTTCTAGCAAGTAATAAAATTTCAGAACATTGTTTTGAACTAATTCATGTTGATATATGGGGTCCTCTTTCAACTCTTTCAATTGAGGGTCACAAATATTTTTTGACTACTGTCGATGCTAAATCAAGGTATATTTGGGTTTACTTCATGAAAGTCAAATCAGAGTCTTCATATTTGTTACAATCTTTTGTCAATTTGGCTAAAACTCAATTTGGTGAAACTATTAAAGCAATTCGCATTAACAATGGGCCAGAATTTATCATATCTACATTCTATGCTTCAAATGGCATCATTCATCAAAAGACATGTGTTGAAACCCCTCAACAAAATGGAATTGTTGAGAGAAAACATCAACACATCCTTGCAGTAACTAGAGCTCTAATTTTTCAATCGAACTTGCCACATTGTTACTGGAATTATGCCACAAAACATGTAATTCACCTAATAAATGCCATTACCTCTACATTCTTAGATAATAAAACACCTAATCAAGTTTTGTATCAAACCTTACCTTCAATTTCAAATTTAAAAGTGTTTGGATATTTGGCATATGCCAACGCTATCTCTGCTAGTAGAAAGAAACTAGATTCCAGGGCAAGGAGGTGTGCCTTCTTGGGGTTCAGGGAAGCCACCAAAGGATTCGTGCTTCTTGACATGGTTTCAAATCAAATGTTTCTTTCAAGAGATGTAAAATTTTGTGAAAGTTTATTTCTTTTTCACACCTCATGCACACAATAACATTTCTAAAAAGTTACAAGTGATCAAACAATATTTGCATTACATGCCCTATTCACTTATCATTTAGAGAGCCCTCCGACACAATTTACTTTTCCCCTAAATGCACGAGATAGCATCATGCATTCACACACTCCCAACAGCACAACACACCCGCACACACCAGCTACACCTGCTGCCTTTACTTCAAAGACTCCATCTCACACACACTATGGCTAAATCCACTTTAGCTAGCTCTAACACCACTAGCCATGCATCAGCATCTTATTTAGATAAGTAGGCTTCACATATCATTCCTCTTAGAAGATCCACCAGAGAAAGGAAACAACCATCATACCTATCAGATTTTTAGTGTATGAACATCTCTGCAACTTCACTCAAACAATATCCCATCTCACAGTTTTTGTCCTACCATGCACTTTTACCATCACATAAGGCATTCTCTTTGGCCATCTCCACCAACAAAGAACCCAAGCACTATGAGGAAGCTGTATCTGATGCGAACTGAAGGAAAGCTATTGAAGAAGAATTAAATGCACTGTAGCATCTCCAAACTTGACAATTTACAACTTTTCCACCACACAAGAAAGCTATTGGCTGTAAGTGGATCTTCAAACTTAAATATAATCCAGATGACACCATTGATAGGTACAAAAGCTAGGTTAGTGGCAAAGGGATTCACACAAGTCCCTGGCATTGATTATCTAAACATTTTCAGTCCAGTCTTGAAGCTCAGTACTCTACGAGTTGTCCTTGCTCTAGTTGCTGCAAAAAGGTTGGTTTTTGAAGCAAACTGATGTTAATACAGCCTTCTTACATGGTAATTTGGAGGAAGAAATTTATATGCAAGTTCTCCAAGGCCTGAATGCAACTCCAAAGTTTTTTTGCAAGTTAAACAAGTTCCTATATGGACTCAAACAAGCCAGCTGACAGTGAAACAACAAGCTCAAGTCTATTCTCCTTGAGCATGGTTACTTGCAGTCAAAATATGATCATAGGCTATTCACCAAATCATAAAAGACTGGATTCAGTGCTCTACTTGTCTATGTGGATGATGTTGTACTTGCTGGAAATGATTTAAGTGAAATTGAATCAATTAAAGCCCTGCTGGATGCACGGTTCCGAATCAAGGACATTGGTGATATGAAATTCTTCCTTGGAATGGAGGTGGCGAGAAGCATAAATGGTATTGCACTCTATCAAAGAAAGCATGCGCTAGACTTGCTGAGAGATTCTGGGCTTAAAGATTGCAAGCCTTGCACCACACCTATGGATTATTGACCAAAGATGAGGGGAAATTTCTCGATGACAACACTGAATACAAGAAACTTATTGGCAAGCTATTGTATTTAGCTAATACAAGGACTGATATTAGCTATGCAATTGGAAAATTGAGTCAGTTTTTAGTGAAACTAACCACACTACATCTTAAGACATCACATAGAGTATTGAAGTATATCAAAATGGCACCAACAACAGGCCTCTTCTTCCCTGCACAATCAGACTTGTTGGTAACGGGATTCAGTGACTCAGATTGGGCAGTGTGCTCAGACTCGAGAAGGTCAATATTTGCCTACTGATGCAGAATTTATAACCCACAAACTAACCGGCAAGTGCACCGAGTCGTACCAAGTAATACCTCAAGTGAGTGAGGGTCGATCCCTCGAGGATTGATGGATCAAGCAACAATAATTGAGTGATTGGCTTAGTCAGACAAACAGAAAATGGTGTTTGAGAGTTCAATAGCATTAACAATAAATTCAGACTATCAGAAAGCAAGTAGTAAATAAATTATGAATAATATATGGAGAAACAGTTAAGGCTTTAGAGTTATCTATTTTTTTGATTGACTTTTCTTACTAACTATTTTAATCATGCAAGATTTAATTTATGGCAAACTACATGTGACTAAACCCTAATTCCTTAGACCTTTTTAGTCTCCTCTAAAATTCATCAACCACCAATTTCTTGGTCACTTAATTCCAATTAGAGGATGAAGCTTAATTCTAGTTTATATGCCACAAAAATCCTAATTACCCAAATATAAGAGGATTATATGTCACATATCTCGTTAAGTCCAGATAATTAGAAATTTAGGAGAATGTGTTTTCAAGTTGTTGTTCAAGTAAAGCGCTTTTCCAAGTTATACAAGAACTCAATTAGAACAAGGGTCATACTTCCTTTCCACCCAAATTCATAAGATAAAGAACGAAAACAATTCTCGAATTATAAATCAGTACATGAATTAAAATAGAAAAATAATAGTATCAATCCATACAATAGACAGAGCTCCTAACCTTAACAGTGGAGGTTTAGTTGCTCATGGTTCAGAGAAAAAAAACTAGGATTCTGAAAAACTGTAAATTGCGGAATGAGGTAGAAGAGAAGAGAGATTCCGAAGAGTTGATTCTTTTCCCTTTTATATCTAATCCTAATTAATGTAAAATATATTTCCTAAACTGAAATAATATCTTTTCCTATTTTAAAATAAAATACAAATTCAATCCAAATTAATTTAGCTTCATGCACAGCTTTCTGAGTGCTTGGGGGACCATTATGGGTATTTGGATCCACGCTAAACTTGGAAATTCCCAAGTTTAGCGTGGAGTGATGCGTGATTCCTCCTTTGTGCTTTTGATCCCACGCTGAACATGGAGTTCCTCAAGTTCAACGTGGGATTGTACATATGAAATGCAAGAGAAGGGTATACTATTATATATCGTTGGAAAGCCCTGGAAGTTAGCTTTCTAATGCCGCTAGAATTACGTCAATCAAACATCTATAGCTCAAGTTATTTCTATTTGAGTGCAAGGAGGTCGGGGTTGACAACATCATTCACTTTCTTTCTTTTCTGCTACAAAACTCTCTCAAATCCATCCAAATGCTACCTGAAATAAACAGAAATTGCAAACAACTCAAATTAGCATTCATAGTGGCTAAAGGTAATTAAATCTTGATCAAACTCAACAATTTGAATGCAAATTCACTAGGAAAAGATAGAGAAGATGCTCACGCATCACCTACTATTTTTATATTGGAAGCTCCATTGTCTCTTGGAAAAGTAAAAAGCAGACTACTGTTGCCTCTTCCTCATCCGAGACTGAGTATTGGGCTCTAGCATCAGCAACTCGAGAGGCAATTTGGATGAAGAAAAAACTCAGAGACTTGGGAATGGAGTTGCAGAAACCAATAAACTTGTACTGTGATAGTCAGGCAGCCATCTACATTGCATCCAACCTGGTGTTCCATGAAAGAACTAAACATATAGAGGTTGACTGCCATGTTGTCAGGGATAAGATACTGAAAAAATTAATCCACCTTCTACCTATCTCAACTCACCTCTTTAATTTATTTTAAATTTTTTGTGTTGACTAACGTTAATTTTAACTATTTTTTAAAAATATCTTTTAACAAAATTTTATTTTTTTTGTGATTAAATTTTGTTGATCAAAATATTTTTTAATAAATTATTTTTTACTGATTAAATTGTATTTTTATTAAAATCTTTTTTAAAAAATTTGTAATGATTAAATTATTTTTTATAAGAACAAATTATTTTATTAATGATTAAATTATTTTTTTTTTCAAAAATACAAATGACAATTACCCTTGTTGTTTAAGGTTGTCCTTGGAAGATCTATACTTCTCTTTCTCTATATGGCTTTCTTTTTAGATTTTTCTAAAAAATTTTAAAAAATATTTTGGTGTAATACAATTTAACTAATAGAAAAATAATTTGTTAAAGGGTATTTTGAAAAATAAAATTTTTATTAAAGGATATTTTTTTAAAAAAATAGATAAAATTAATATTAGCTAACACAAAAAAATTTAAAATAAATTAAAAATAAATTTTTTTAAAAGTTATAAAGGAAGAGAATGTATATTTTATAAATATAGAAAAAAGAAGTATCATTTTAATATTTTTCGAAAGAAAAGAGTAAAATTTTCTCAAAAAACAACGCTTATAATGGATGGTATATATTTGGTAGGGACTTTCATGGGTTGCATTTACTTGTATATTCAACAGAAAAGATAACAGTTTTTAATCTTTAAGTAATGTTTTCACTTGTATAATCAAGAGGCGTTATCTTAAGCCCAATGCATTTACTTGTATATTCAACAGAAAAGATAACAGTTTTTAATCTTTAAGTAATGTTTTCACTTGTATAATCAAGAGGCGTTATCTTAAGCCCAATGCATTTACTTGTATATTCAACAGAAAAGATAACAGTTTTTAATCTTTAAGTAATGTTTTCACTTGTATAATCAAGAGGCGTTATCTTAAGCCCAATGCTTTGTGTTTGTGTAGGTAGGCATTATTAAATTGATAAAAAAATATTTTTTATTTTTTATCATGTTTAATAAATTTTTAATAATAAAAATAAAAGTATTAAAAAAATAAAAAATATATTTTTAAAAAAATTATAATTTATATTTTTTAAAAGATTTTTTAAAAAAAAAAGATATTTTTTACATAATAAATAAACTAAAAATTTTTTTATATTGTTATATCCAAATATAATTGATAGATAAAAATATTTTTTTTGTAAAAGATATTCAAACATAAAATTACTTTTACTTTTTTATAAGATCTTTTAAAAAAAATAACTCAAAAAAGATATTTTTTTCAGAAACTCACCTAAACAAATCCTTCGTCCAAGATAAAAGACATTTCTTTTTCAATTTTTAGGTAACATTTTTTAAACAATCATACTCAGTGATGGATCTAAAAAATTTTAATAGTGAGGGCAAAATATATATAACATTATAATAATTTTTATGATAGAAATATTATGTTTACATAAAAAATTAGCTATCAAATAATCTACTATAAATTTGTGTATAAATACATATATTATTTAACTTATTTTTAATATGTATTTTATATTTTAAAATTTATATTTTAAGATTTATTTTGTACAAGTGATTATTTTATGTATACGTACCATAATTATTGTTATAATTATATTTTGTTATCGTAAAATATGATTATGTTTCAAAATATAAAATTACAATTAAAATACTAAAATAGTAATTTAAATAATAACATATAATTTAAAATTTAATTTTTTATATTTCATATTTTGAAACCTTGACAATATAATTAAAATGTCTTTTTTTGTATATGTCGTTAAACAATTATTTAAAACTCAACTTTCATACAATTAGCTCTTGATAATATTCATAGTTAAAAAAGTTCATTCAATTAGAGTAGTTATTATGAAAAAAAAACTAAAGCTAATTTTAAAAGAAGAGACACAAATGGATAGATAATATTCTTTCGAGTCGATTTCTAAGAAAGAACACCAATCTTATTTAAATTTAAAAATTGATCATTATAATGGACATCTAATATAAAGTTCTCAAATTGGCTATCAAGTATCGAAAGTTAAATAAAAAATTATTGTGGGGACAAATAAATATTATTATTATATACTACTCAATAAAATTTTAAATTGTAGTGGAGGTGTTTGTCTCCACACCCACATGAGTGAATCTGTCCCTGATCATACTAGGTATATATTAGAATCAACTATTAAAATTAGTTATTAGTATAAAATACAAATTGAAATATAAAATATATATAAAAAATAAGTTAAATAATATATATATTTATATACAAATACATAATAGTTAATTTAGTGACTGATTTTTTTTTTAAATGATGTCTTAAACTAAAAATGTAGTATTGATCATACAAAATTTTCAGATTTTTATGTATTTAATGCATATAAAATATAAAATATTCTTTTTAACAATTTTTTGCAATATTTTTTATATTATCTTTAAAATGTGGTCGTAGGACTCATTTTAGCAAGACATTTAAGATAAAGATAAATTATTATATACTATTATAATTATTATGAGCTATTGCATTATTAATTAATTTTGACCACGATCATAATCGTCGATTATTGAACATTGTAAAGAAATATTAAATGTATTTGATTAGATTTTAAAATAGGTCGTGAATAAATATATTAAATTATGGTATCATTTCTAAAAGAAAAATATTATTTTTGCACTTCAAGTGATCATCATTATAGAAAGTTGAGAATTTTATTATATGAATTTACTTGTGAGGACACATTTTTATACATACTTCTACACATGCACATAATAATAATAATAATAATAATAATAATAATAATAATAATAATAAGAGTCCCGCTAGGGAGACAATGAAGTATCTGTACAATATATACAATGGGCTGTTTATATGGCCCAAATTAAATTAAAAATGACAATAAATTCCATTTACCCTAATTCCTATCCCTAAATCAAATTACCCCCAATTTACCATTGTTGACCATCCGTTACCCTAACCCTTAAACACGTCACTGTCGCTGCTCACCAGCCCCCTTCGCCGCGTCACCAACCCCTCCTCCGTGCACCCGCCTTTTTCGCGACCCACATCAGCTCCGAAGAGAACTGTGTCGGCGACCCCTGCTCGCTGCCATACACCATCGCTGGCAGCATCCACATCGCACCGTCAGCGCTGAACCACCAGACCGGTGCCTTGTTGCCCGACCTTGCACATCCGTCACTGCTGACCCGCCCAGCATCGCCCAGTCTTCGCGCTTGTACGCCGTGGCTGGAAGCATCCCCGTGACATTGTTCACAGCTGAGGATCCGGGCCTTGTGTCGCCGCCTGCCGTGGACCATTCACCAGGAGTAGCACGAACTTCATAACCAGACCGTCGCCGACCATCCACGGTAAGTGGGTTAGTTTCTTCATTCCGTAATTCATTATTGTTGTTTCATCTTGTTCTAGAGACAGATTATGTTGCTGGAATGGTTGATTCTACATGGTGAAAATGCAATAGGTGCAGTTTTAGTATCCTGGAGCATGTGGGATGAGAAATTGGTTGAGATTGTTGCAATTAATTTAACTTTAATGGGAATGGTTTTAAAATTTCGGTATTCTTGATCATGATATTGAAACAACTGCTTGACTTAATTGTTTGCTATTTTCATATAAGCTGATTTGGTAAAGTTGGATAATTTAGTGATTTAGCCCAGTTTTGGATTAGGTGTAAGGGTCTCTCTCTTTTGTTGTTATTATTATTTTAGCTTTCCTTTTGATCGGTTATTTTAATTTAAAAAAACTGGTTTGATTTTCTGGTCTTGTTGATTTATGTTATTTATAATGAATTGTGATCATATTTTGTATCATGGCCTTAATATAACGAAGATGGAAATGATGAATGGAATGAGATATTTAGATGAAACAATTATGGTGGCGATTGGTTTCTGTGATGATAAGTTTTTCTTGGACTGACATAAGAACGGTGGTTTGGGAAAGAAAAGAAAATCACTTGTGTTTAATATGCATCCTCTTCTCCTAGTTCAAGACGTAATTTTTAAGGAACGTGTAAGAGAATTTTTCTTAGCGGCTTGTCCTACGCTTGTTCAAAACTTAAGATATGCAACACAGCATTTGAATTAATTGTTCAAAAGGTTTTTCCCTTTTTACTATTGAGTTGCTGAGTTCTGTATGGCTTTTTTTTCCACCTATGGAAAGAAGAGTTAGATGCTGCCATAGCACTATATAAAGCCTTTCTAACTATTATGTTTTTTGGTTCATTTTTTTTTATTTTCCTTGCTTGCTACACTAATGCTTAGATTTTGAAAAGTTGTAATTGATGTTCCATTTTTTAATTGATGTTTCATTTTTATTTAGTTTGAAGAAGTTCAAGCTAGATGTTCACTATCACACATACGACTTACTTTAATTTTTATTATGAACATATCACATAAAGAGATTAATTTTCTTATATTTGGTGTTAAATAAGTTTATTTAATTATAGAACATTTGGTCCCTAAAGCGTACTCCGAACTCGGATATTCATTCCTGGATCGACATGGTATGGATGGTTACTTCAATAAATACCTGGATGATTGAGTTACATTTATTACCATGCTGTTTAGGTGTGCCATGTTGTTGCTTTGTGTGAATCTAATTTACCTTTATGGTTGTTGTGTTTATAATTGGAGGATTCGGTCTCTCAAACCACTTAAATTCTTGCTGTGGAAGTCCTTTCTCTTAATGGCTCTTATGATTATTTTTTGTATTAGCATCTGTAATGACTATAAGGTTTTTTGCTCATGCTCTTATAATCTTCCTTTGTTGGTTACAAACTGAATAGAAACTTGCATTGGATTTCAGAGGAACTAGCACGAGGAAGTTAGATCACCATTCACGGCACCTAGCATAAGGACGTTGATACAACTTGCCGAAGATTTACTAAATGGGAGGAAGAACAAAGGGAGGAAGAAGTAGCATAATATGGTTTAACTACTGTGAATTTAATTACCTTAAGTTATATAAATTACTTACCGCTTAGAGTCTTGGGATTTATTTATGATACTTTTGGAGGACTTGTTTCCAGTGGATACTTTTTATTTTTTAAACTTCTGTGAATCTGTTGGTGTACAGTTGTTCAGGCATGACACACCTCCGAGTGAGTCAAAATGACCATTTATTTTGTTTATGAAAGTAACCATCCAGTTACATACTGAACTGAACACCCGGTTTGTTACGTCTTAGAACAGGGATATCTCTTTCATATTTTTAGATTTAACTTGAATCTGTTATGATTTTGGACAACATGATCAGTGTTCATGACACAAGATCCAATTATTCCTTTGGAATGCATGCTACAGGTAGTATGAGTTAAACAACACGAAGAATAACCATTCACGAATACTGTGAAAGTGAACATCCAATATTATATAGAAACAAACATCCAACATAAATGTGTAAAAATAACATTGTAATTATTTTCTAAAATGACCAGCTACATACCAAAAGACTATGTTAAATAACAATCTAAAACTTGTAACAAATTGGATAACCAAAGAATAACCATCTACGTTCACAAAAAAAGTGAACATCCGATCACGTACAAAAATGAACATCCAATATATCTCAAATAAAGATAACTATGTATTCACTACCTAAAATGACCCGCTACGTACCGAATGACTAGTTAGTATAGCATAAAGTAATTTGTAACAAATTTACTAATCTTACTTGTAAGATAAAGAATAACTATCATGTATATATAATTCATTTAAATTAATCAAGTAAAATGGTTCATTCCGACCTCAGTAAAATGGTTCATTGAAATAAATCAAGTATAGATCCTTGGAACAATTGCATACAAACCTGAAAACTATATCTTTATAACATAATCCCACCCTCTTCATCTACCCTTGATAATAAATGAATACGAATTGAAACCATATATACATCGAGATGAAAAATAAACGCAAGCACACCCATGTCCAACATATTCTAACTTTTTGCCAAACGAGGTTAACAAAGACAAAAAAGATTGTTACAATCACACCTAAACTAAACAACAAAAAATAAAATGTAACAAATTAGCATGATCATGTTTCCTCTTTCATCTTAGATCAATTGTTATGTCAAATAGCTTCTCTTGAGGTGGCTCTCCATTCTGCTGGTTTGGTATTAAATTCTTTGGCTGCACATTTTTTGTATCATTGCTAGGTTTTTTACCTAAGAAATGGCTAGCAAAGTAGCACTGAAACATAGGATGGTGATAATACATACATGCTTAACCCAGTTTGGCAAAGTAGCACTGAAATAAGTGTCTAAACTTTGCTAACATCTTGTACATTGCCTGTAAAAATCAAGGACCATTGTTATACTGAAAAAAAAGGAAGCTACATAGTAAAAAATCAAACACTGGCATGGTACATTAGTGGCCTCAAATAATTTATAAATTATAGATTTAAAAAAATGAAATTTGGCCAAAGAGGCAAAAACCAAACCAAATACTTAGAATTAGTTCCACATCTTCAACAAAACCTATTCTGAGTATCTCATTAGCCTCATCAAGGACACGAAACTTTAGCTGGCTCAGGTCAATATTTTTCCTCTCTATATGATCCTATACAAAATCAACAATAGCCATTAAATAGACTGAAGCTTCTATTATCAACATTGGCAATAGGTATGAATCATATTGCAAAAATGAAAAACCATTATATGAAACCAACAAATATTATAAAGGCAATACCTTCACGCGACCTGGAGTGCCAACAACAATATCAACGCCTCTCCTAAGCTTACTCTCCTGAGTCTGGTATGGATCCCCACCATATATAAACAGCAAGAACTCAATCCCATTGCACCACCATAATCTTCAAAATCAGCATACATCTAATCAAAGAACATCTGAAACCTAGGTGTCAAACAAACATACACTATAGAGTAGAACGATAGCTTTATACTGACTTTTCATAGTCCAAGAGGGGGACGAAGAGAAGCGTCGCAATCAGGCAGAGGGAACGGTGGCGTTAGATTCGTTGACGGCAGACCACAGACAACGCAAAGAAGACGCGGCGTTTAGAGATGAGTATGGTGCAACACAGGTCCACACAGGCGTGCGGATGTCCGGCGGCCAGGCGACGGCGACGGGGAGCTCCTAGTCGACGACTGACGCTCGACGGTAGCACGAGGGAGGTGCGCGGGACGATGGCAGCAGCGAACACCTAGCTTGAAGGAAACACTCCAATCGTGCGAGAAGACCGGTTGGGTAGCGCTGACTGCTCAGGTTACAGCGGTTTTCATGGAGGTTGGTTCTTCCAGCGCCAGCAGTGGGGCTCTCTTCGGTGGCTGCTTGGTCAAATTGGGGGAGGGGATTTTTGCTAGGTCAACAGGAGAGGGAAGATTAGATGAAGGAGGTAACAACAAAGGGAGAATCCTAATTTCATTCGAATTTGAAATTTGAAATAAATAATAATTAATTACTTTAATTATCATTTGATTTTAATTACAAAATTATCCTCATTGTACACATTGTAGAGCAACTATATTGGTTCCTCATACTTTTCCTAATAATAATAATAATAATAATAATAATAATAATAATAATAATAATAATAATAATAATAATAATGACTGAAATCTGTCTCTTTCTGCTAGGGCTTGTGATGCCACCGTCATTGGGGTTCTGCCTCGCTGTCGTCGTTGGGTTTCAGCCGTTTCGTCGCCATTGGGCCAGTCTTTTGTTGCTCCTCCATCATCTCTGTGCATCTACCGGTTTTTTCTCTGTCGTCGCAAGGCCTGAGCTCTAGTTCCTCTAATCTCCCGTCATCTTCGGAAAAGGATTTCATTGCTCCCCCATCATTGTTGTACACTTGCTCTATCGCTGTTGTCGCGGGTCCAAGGCGCTGGTGTCTCTCCCACCATGCTGTGCCCTGCTGCACCATCATCGTTGGAGGTTCAGCCACCCCTGGCACTTGCTCTACCTTCCCTCTGCTATTATGGGTCCTAGGCTTAGTTCTCTCCTCATGCTTTTTCTTTGTTTTCTATTTAGAAAGAAAGAATGGGAGGCAATCTAGCAACTACATCGGAGAAGCACTCACCCCGGAAAATCTGCTACTGCAAAGCATCAAGAAAGCCAAACCGAATGGAGATGAATCTTTGCCAGATGTAGAAATTGAATTTATAGAGGCTGGGGATAAGGTGAACATGCAGGTGGAGAAAATAACCTCTAAGAAAGTTATGATGGATATGGTAACTGAAAAGAATACGCCAACTACAATTGTGAACGAAACAGGTGCCCGTACTGGGGCATACTCGTATAAGGATATTTTGCTGTAGGATGGTATTGGAATGGTGCTATCATAGAAAGATATCTATCAACTAGTGGCCGAAGACTATAACCAATGTGAGACTAAGGATATGCCCTATGAGGCTCAGGCTCCCTTCGATCCAAAACCTATAGTGAGATGTCATTAGAAGAGTAAGAGGATTGGTGTAAACCATGGAAGTGTTCATTAATTGTTAAATTACTCAGACAAAGCTTTAGTCTTCGGAAAATGGAGTCATGGATGAAGCGAGTTTGGTCTCGGAATGGGGAGGCGAAGATCATTGATCTCACATGGAATTTCTTTCTGGTTTGGTTTATGGATGGAGGAAATTATCAACTTGCACCCTTTGAAGGACTTTGGCAACTAATAGATCAATATTTTTTAGTGCAGTGTCAGAGACCTCTATTTCAACTGTCTGGGGAGGTAATGCAAAAATTAGCAGTATGGGTAAGAATCTCAGAACTTCTGGTAGAATTATATACTGAAAAATTTCTCTGGAGAGTAGGAGAAAAATTTGGTACAATGTTAAAAGTAGACCAAAATACTTCCATCCATTCTAGGGTAAAGTTTGCGCGCTTGTGCGTCAAAATTGATCTCAGGTAAAAGTTGGTGCTAGCAATTTAGGTGTTGGGACAAGATTTTAGAGTTGAATATGAAGGATTGCACTTGATATGCTTTGGCTGTGGCAAGTATGGCCATATACTAGAAGCTTGTCAGGAAGAAAATCAAGGGAAGGATATTGAGTTGTCACCGGGGTTGACTGTGAAAACCCCAATTGTTTCTCCTCAATTGGAGGGAGTGGATAATTCTGGTTTGATTCTAAACTCCTCAAACTCAGATGCCCTATCAGCAAAGACTGCGGATGCAAACTCCAAAAAATCAGGAGCATGAGATAATAGAAAGATAGAGAAAACTTCTAGTATGTTTGGGCCGTGGATGTTAGTGAAAAAATTCCAACGAAGTCCGACTCATAATAAGGATGCTATTGACCTAGGAAAAAAAGACGCATAGCTCTGGATTGCACTTTCAGATTTTAGAGAATGAGGAGTCTCATGTCTCAGATTATGTTCAAGCACAAAAAATAGACGGAGGGGTCAAACAACCTCAAGTCAATGTCCCAAATAGATAAAAAAATAGTCTACCCCAAAAATAGGCCCATTTAGTAAAAGCCAACCTCAGGTCGGTTAGAAGGAGAGTAAAACTGTAATGAATGATAGCGTAGGTATGAGGAAAGGAAGCACTCAAATTTTAGAGACCGCAAGAAAGAAAGGCAAGGAAGTAATCACATCCAATCAAATAGAGGAATTGATGAAAAAATAAGAAGACTATTGGGCGACGCTGAAAATGCTTAAACATGTAAAAACTTTGGTGGGAGACGATGGGTTAGCTTTGGGAGGTATCACATATGTTCGAACACATTTTGTCATCCTAGGAAGATCTCATAGCGGTTGAAGCAATTTGCTATAGGAATGGGTCGAAGCTCGCGACGGCAAACCCACCAGACCCAAGTGCACATGGGGTAGGGATAACTGCATCGTCAATGAGCATTCCAACCTCTGTTTGGGATAATTCGTCGAGTATAGTGGTAGAGCAACCCACCAAAACTCTCAGTCTTGGTCAAAATTGACTATGTCTCATATTTCTTTCTCTCTAAGTGAGTTTTTATTAATATTATAGCATAGGACTGCAGAGGGATTGGAAGCAAGGGTTTTTCCAATTCGGTGCGAGAGGTGTGTTGTAGATACCACGCTAACCTCGTTTGCTTGCTTGAAACACATGTCTCTAGTGCGAAAGCAGGTAATATTACTAGAAAGTTTGGGTTTTCAACCTGTCATCTTGAAGAAGGAGTTGGTTTTTCTGGAGGCATCTGGATACTGTGGAACTCTAATAGCTGGTTGATGTTATTGAGTCTCATAGATAGTTTGTACACTTGAAGGTAGCGTATGGTACAGATCAGGTTTGGCACTTGATGGTGGTTTATGGTTTCCCTCATTTTAGGCTTAGGTCTGCTCTGTGGGAAGGCTTATTGAGAATTGATGATTCCTTACAAGGTGAGTGGTGTGTGGCCGGTGACTTTAATAGTGTGTTATCAATGGCAGACACAAGGGGTAACTCTCAACTATCAAGAGACCAATAGCACTTTGCGGATTGTCTCTTAGGATGTCAGTTGCAAGATATGGGGTTTCAAGGCCAACCTTTCACTTGACAAAGATGATTAATTAGAAGAAGAGTAGATAGATATATTACTAACGATGCATGGTCCCAAAGATTTAATAAAGAGTTGTGAAACATCTTCCGAAATTAAAGTCTGATCATGCTCCTATTCTTCTTCATCTTGGTGAGTTAAGTGGCGGATCTTCTTCTCGGCTTTTTAGATTTATTGCAGCTTGAAAAATATGTGGAATTTAAGAAATTCCTAAAGAGTAACTGGCAGAAAAATGGGCTCTTGAATGAAAATATTTCAAAGTTTATGGAGGCACCAAGCATTGGAACAGTGACGTATTTGGGAACTTATTCAAAAGGAAAGCCCAACTGTTTGCAAGATTGGATGGCATTTCTGTTGCTCTTCAGTTTGAAGTAAACCCTTTCTTAGATAATTTGCAATTCTCTCTATGGAAGTAGCTAGAGGCAGTGTTGATTTAGGAAGAGATTTACTGGAAGCGGTGCTCAAGATGTAAGTGGATTAACTTTGGAGACAAAATAACTCCTACTTTCATAACATTGCCACTTCTAGAAGGAAGAGGAATAAAGTGACTATGTTAAAGAATAATGAAGGAGTTTGGATAGATGATTCCCAATAACTTAAAGATCTTGGGATACAACACTTTTGCAATTTATACATAGTGGAAATGCCTTATGAGAAGTTTGAGGCACCTGACTTGTTTTCTCCACTGACTGACGAGGAGAGAAGTCGACTAGACAATATGGTAACCAATGAAGAGATGTCTTCTCCCTCTTTGTTATGGGTGCTTGGAAAGTTTCAGGACCTGATGGCCTACCTCCGATATTTTACCAGAGTAACTGGGATCGGTTAAATGGCCTTTGGCAGAGTGGGTGAAGAAAGTATTCGTAGATCATGAGGAAATCAAGGTAGTCAATAATACCTTCATCTCCCTTGTTTCGAAAAAAGACAACCCAGAATCTTGTAGTCAGTTCAGGCCGATTGGATTATGCAACGTCACGTATAACCTGATCACTAAAATTATTTTTCACAAGCTTAAAGTAATTATGCCGAAACTTATTAGTCTATCTCAGTGCAATTTTGTTCTAGGGAGGCAGAGCGTGGATAATATTCTAATTGCTTAGGAAGTTATTCATACAATAAGGACAAAAAAGGATAAGTTGGATATATGGAGATCAAGATCGACTTAGAGAAGGCAGATGATAGATTAAACTGGCAATTTATCCAAGATACTCTCATCGAAGCTGGTCTACCAGAGAGTTTGATTAATTTGATTGTGCAATACTACACATCAGCAGATTTGAAAGTCCTTTAGAATAGTGTCCCATCTAGTTCCTTCTTTCCAACCAGAGGTATTAAATAGGGAGATCCCATGTTGTTCTACCTATTTATATTATGTGTGGAGATATTATCTCATATCATCTCGGTGGCAGTAAAGTACAAACCTTAGAAATCAATTGTCCTCAATAGAAGTGGGCCAGATCTATCCCACCTTTGCATTGCAGATGATGTATTATTGTTTGGAAAAGTATTCCTAGATCAGGTTAAGATAGTGAGGGGCATTTTGGACTTATTCTGTCGAAGTTCAAGTCAAAAGGTAAATTATGAGAAATCAAGTGTCTTTTTCTCTGATAATGTGTGTTTGGTTTGGCAAGGAAGCTAGAATTAAGTAGATCTTTAGGGATGAGGCTAACGTCCAATTTGGATAAATAGTTGGGAGTCCCCTTGCCTCATGAATATACTAAAAAGTAAGATTTTCAGTTCATCCTTGATAGAATGACATATCGGCTTAGCACTTGGAAGGCACAAAATTTCTCTCTTGCGGGTAGGGTCACTTTGGCCCAATCAACGTTAATAACTATCCATTTCTATCTCATGCAAACAATGAGACTGCCACTGAGTTTGTGTGATAAGCTTGATCAATTTGCAGGAAATTCGTGTAGGGAAGTAGTAGTGCTGGTAGGAAGGTCCATTTAGTTAGTTGGGAGAAACTGTGTTTTTAAAAAAAATTTGGCGGCTTGGGTTTTAAACCAGCCAGAGTAGTAAACGATGCTAATATCATGAAATTAGCATGGAATTTGGTGCAAAACAGGAATGCTCTTTAGGTCAAGGTAATCAGAAGAAAATATAAATGTGGGGAGAATACCATGCCCATTGTCAAGAAGTTCCAATTTTGTTCAAATGCTTGGAAGGGTATTGCTCAAGTATGGCCTAAATTTGAAAGGAAATTGGTATGGTGGATCGGTGATGGTGATAGCACTCGATTTTGGAGAGATCATTGGATTCCGGGCGTGAATAAACTTAAAACTTTGCTCAACCAGATATATTAGAGGATATGTTGAACAACATAGTCAGTGAATATACAACAAATGACAAATGAGATTTAGGTAAAATTGAGAAGATTTTAGGAGAGGATTAGATCGCTGTTTTCTCTTCCTTGAAAGCTCCAGAAGTAAACTTGGGGGATGATTAGGTAGCGTGACTTCTTAATTCCAACGGTAAATTTAGCATTAAGCCAGTCTGCTCTATCTACTTGAATGCCCTTGAGGATTCTAGGGCTGATTTATTTTTTAAAATTTGGAAAATTGAATCCCCAAAGGATGCACACCTTTCTTTGGCTAGTTGTTAATGAAGTCTTTTTGACCTAGCGTTATGGTAAATCAATTGCATATTTTGATTCGTGACATTGTATTTTGTTTTCTAGAAAATGATCTGCATTTGGCTTGAGCTAGGTTGAATGGGCTATGCTGTGCTCAATGCCGGCTGAAATTAGCATTAGTTATTTTGTTTTGGTGGGGCCTAACTTCTCCAGTTAATGATTTCTTAGTTAGTAAACTAGCTAATTAGGATTTAGCTTGTTGCTTGGACTAACATTATGTAATCTATACATTTGTTGACTATGACTGAAATGTTTCAATTAGAGGTTGGGAAAGGATCTTCTAAGTTGGTTTGATGGAGAATTTTATGTTATGATTTTGCCATTTGTTTGGTTAATGCTTGACTTACTTGATTGGAAAAAATGTCAAGGGGTGCTTTGGTGCCTCATCCCTTAAAACTTTTAAATGTTCCAATACGGAGAGGGATATGTTGTGATGCTGGTTTCCCCTCTTGTCTCTTTCATCCTCTTCTAACAATTGCATGTGGTCCTTATTAATGTGCAAGAGTTTCTATTACAGTTTTTTTCTTGAACCTATTGTTTTTGTTATTGATTCTTATAATCTCCAAATAGATCCTGCTACTGTTGGTGCAAGTCAGAGTAATAGAGAGGAAGTAGATGTTTGGTCAGTCTTTGTAGGCAATGTGAACAGTCTCTTTCCCTGTTTACATTAAAAGCTTTCTTTCTTGCTTAATTATCTCATTCTTGTGATAAATAATATGGTTAATTATGTTAAAGAAATTAAATGTTTCGTGAATGTAAAATGTATGTAAAAAGCCAAACAAATATATGTCAACTAGGAACTTATGATATTAGCATCAGTATAATGTTCTTGTTGCACTGCACTGTTATCTTTATGGCCAAGGCCAAATAACTTGGAATTTAATTTGCAGGGCAAGTGAAAATTTATGGTAAAGTCGTATGTGTATTAAGTTAGAATAATATATTATGTTACTCTGACTATTGGTTTATTACATTAAGCATTATGTGCTCTTATTTATATAAATATATTGTTTATGTGTAATAACATGGTAACAAGTTGAAATATGTCATAATACTCTGGTGCACTATTTATATTAGCCTTGATATTTCTTTCTTTATTTTTATGTTATTTTATATAGTTGATTATTTATGTCTATCGGACTGGTTTTAATATATATTATATATATACGTTTGTATTGTAGTATGCTTGACCTGTTGCCTATGGTTTGACGGTGAAATTATTAGTGATACATCTATTAAAATGAAGAAACTTAAGTTATTAGTGATACATCTATTAAAATGAAGAAACTTTGTTTTAATTAGTGTAGTTTTCAATTCTAGACTGAAGTAGCACTTATATATATATATTGCATATATGGCTTGAAGATGAAACTGAATTGTAAGATCTGTATTATGTATTGCATATTTGAACTGATTTACAAAGTTTGAATGTTTTCTAGCTAAATATTTTAATATTTTTTTTTGACAAAATAAATCCCAAACATAAGATGAGAGTTATTGCCTGCTTGATTTTACGTTTCGAATTAATGAATAACCTTATAATTAAGTTGTTGATGATTTGCTATGTTTTGACTATATTACTATTGAGATAAAAGAAAATAAAATTGAATGATAGTTATAGCAGGCAAGTAGTAAAGGATGTTAGTGTTGATAGGATTATTTATTTTAGTGATCTAGCATGTATAGAAAACACAAGAATGGATAGACGTACCTTTCATGCATTGTGTAATATGCTTAAAGGGGTTGGAAGGTTAGAATCAAGTAAGAATATGGGTGTAGAAGAAATGGTTGCCATGTTTTTACATATTATAACACATGGCATCAAAATTAGAGTAATAAAGAGACAATTTGTGAGATCTGAAAAAATAATTAGTAGGCAGTTTAATAATGTATTACTTGCTATTTTGAGATGTCATAATCTCTTACTGAAGAAACCTCAACCATTTAGCCAGGATAGAATGGATGAACGATGGAAATGATTCCAAGTAATTTATCTTGCTAATGATATTAAACCTAATATGCTTGGTTTGCTATAGGATTGAGTTAATTGATCTTTTTTTTTTTGGATTTTAGAATTGCCTAGGAGCCTTAGATGGTATCCATACCAAGGTCAATGTCGTTGAGGTTGATAAGCCTAGATATCGAAATAGAATTGGTGACATAACAACCAATTTGCTTGGAGTGGTTGCCCTTGATATGAAATTTATCTATGTACTGGCAGGTTGGGAGGGTTCAGTTGCGAATTCTAGCGGTATTGTGAGATGCACTATTTTGCAATGGGTTTAGTGTTTTCTAAGGTATTTTATTGAGACTTTAGCATGTTATCAAAGTAACCATTTGATCTTTCATTAATTTTGTTCAATTTTATATGTCACACTAGGTCATTACTACTTATGTGATGTTAAATACGTGAATTGTGAAGGATTTTTGCCACCTTATAGAGGACAAAAATATCATTTGAGTGAGTTTAGTCCACATAATCAACCCAGTACAGTCCAAGAGCTTTAAAATATGAAATACTCACAAGTTAGAAATATCATTGAAAGGGCATTCAGAGTATTGAAAGCAAGATGAAAAATTTTAAGGAAAATTTTATTTTATCCTATTAAGACTCAAGGAAGAGTTATAACCGCATGTTGCCTTTTGCATAATCACATTAGAAGAGTGATGGTTATTGATCCTATTGATGAGATAGTAAATCAAAATATGCTTGGAGTAGATGGTGGGACGATCCACCAAATTGAGACGAGCGATGCTTGGGGTAGATGGAGGGATCAATTTGCACAAGAAATGTGGAACCAATGGAGGAGAAGACATCATACTCGATAATTGTGATAATTGTTTTATGTGTGAGGCTGTTTATCATAACATTGATTTCATTTTGTTAATGTGTTTTGTAACACCTTACCACACAAAGCTTTACGCTTAAGCCGTAAAACAGAGGTAGTGTGGTATTACGACCTCTGAAACAAAATATATACATAATAGTATCTGAACGAGAGTAATATACAAGGAGCCTTGGAAAACAGGTAAAACAAAATCGCAAAATAAAAAAGCGCAAAGCGCAGAAAATGATATTACTTGCGTGCTAAAAAACCTAAAGATCATAAGTGTAAATAGACAGAAAGAGAGTATAGAGAGTCAAGGATACAGAGTAACTAGCTCCTAACTCAGCCTGCAAAGCCAAGGCTGACCGGAGAATATTTACATACATATATACAACTCCCATCAACCCAAAATACAAAGATAAAACCTTAACTCTCCTTAAACCTCTAAGAGGAACAAAATAGACAAGTTATTCGGAGAAAGCTAAGTACATATATGCATAAACTAAATAACAAAAGAACCCAGAAACTGCTCTGCTTCAGTAGTCCAGACACCTAGCGAAGTGCCTCTCGACCTGTATCTGAAAACAACAACACAGTATGGGGTGAGAACCAGAGGTTCTCAACATGGTAAAGGTGCCACGCACATAATATATAAGGTCCTGAGAATGCCAGAGGCAATCCTAGAACGCCGACACTCAGATTATAAAGCTTAAGTTATCAACAGAAACCATAAAAAAGGTAGGTGTCTAGTGAATTCTAAACTCAGCTTAAACTTAATTTTAACACCAAACCTGTCCACCTTTCCTCCGCTCCTCCATCACCAATTATTTAGCAGAGACAGACAAACAAACAATTTCAAGCACAAGTTGAAGGCAGGTAGTGCAAGTAGCAAATATAACAATTAGCATAATATATATTCAGTTAGGCATTCCCAAGTATGCATAGCAAATAAACAAACAGAATGCACATGATGTATGCCTACCCTATGGCTGATGAGGCTCATCTGTCGGTTATTAAGCCAACCCGACAAGTTCGAAACCCTTGGACTGTCCCTCATCGCGCATCCCCATGAGTCTATGCATAGCTTTTTCTCATTTCATTCATACATTCATATATAACTTACTCAATGGGAGATATCCATTCCCGGAAATTTATACGTGCCCGATCACCCTTACGATGTAGGGTCAACAGAGTATCGAGTCTCAACTTGGAACACATGGTGGCAAGCCACGATTCTGTACCCAGGAAACTCGTATCTCAGATAACATTAAATTCACAATCATTCATATTCATCATAGCCATGGCATCATATATCCTTCATGCATACCCATTCTTCTCGAATACTCATCACTTTTAACTTTTACTTCATCCCCAAGTTACCTCTATTTCCTAGCTTCAAATTACTACTAGAGTTATTACTATGATCTGGGCTAAAAGAGTGAAAATAAAGGTTTAGAAGTTTAAAATTTGACTTAAAAACACAAAATCCATTTTTGTTAAAACAAGGGCCACGCGTATGCGTGGACATGCGAAAACCCTCGCTCATGTACACAAGCTCCCTACTCGCGTATGCGTGAATCCTAACCCGAAAGCGTTGGTCGTGTTGCGAGCAGCTGAACGCGTACACAAATGCTGGGTCACACGTACGTGTGAGCGTATGTTTTTCCAAAAATTTGCATAAGTTTGAAAAGCTGTAGAATTCCAACTTTTTAACCCCAACTTTCAACGTGCATAACTTTTTCGTTTTAAATTATTTTTCCTCCATTCTTCAATGGCGTAAACTTCACGAACCTAATTTTCATATAAAACAAATTTGAAACGATTTAGGGGTTCGGAAGCCGAGTTATGTCTCGTCGAAGTTCGGCCAAAAATCAGTTTTTAGCAAACCTCAAAAACCTCTATTCTCATTAAAACTCAAGTTACCACCTTTATATCCATCAACACAACACACCTACATCAATACCACAACAATATCCTCATCCTTATCATTTCTCAATTCACCCATATCATGTATCAACATCTCAAATAATCAACAAGATGAACATATCCCTATTCATTATATATATACAAACACATATCAATATCAACTCATCACTAAACTCTTATCCTACCAGCATTAAACTCACAATATATCAATTAACACTTATCCATCAAGCACCAAATCCATATCACAATTCTTATCAAAATCACTAAGCATTAAATATACTCATACGTTCCAACCTATCCTATGGTCACCTAGCCTAAGTTTTCACAGAATATTATATATTAAATACACGAAACCTAAATCATACCTTGGCCGATCTCCACGTTTGGTCCAAGGTAACCCACAAGGCAAGAAGCAAGTCCTCTCACCACAATTCTAACTCTAGCACCAACCCAAGCTTCCACTAATTACCAATGTCCACAATTCAAGCTCCAATTACATATACACAATCCTAATTCATATATACGTGATACAAGTATACCCAAATTCAATACCTAATATACTCAATTAAGGAATTAGCTAAGATTCTAGAATTTTTACCTTACACAAACACCAAAGAAGCAAGATTGAACGTTCTCCTCAAGCTAATTCAAGCCTAAACACCAAAATTGAACAATTTTCAATATCATGGCTCATGAATTTTGAAACTGAGAATGAGGAAATTGAGGAATAAAATATGACTTCCTCACCTTACAATGTTTTGGGCCTTGTAGAGCTTGACAACCCGAACGCATGGCCGCAAACGTTGCAGCAATCGGAGCTCCGGATCAAAAGTTACATGGATTTGAATGAAATCAAGGGTTTTGGAACTTAAGGTGTTCTTCCCCTTGTTTGCTTGCTTCCAGCGAGTTTTGCATGCAGAAATGGGAAGATAATGAGCTGAAGCTCATTAAGTATGATGGGTTGGTTGGGCCCACATGCTCGGTTTGGGTTCGGTTCGGCCTGTTCGGCCCAATCTTGGGCCAAATTCTTTGAAATTAGTATTAAAATTCTCATTTTAATGAGCTCTATCCTAATTTAATATAATATTCATATTTATAATCTCCTTTATTAAAACTTAATTTATTGACTAATTATTCGCTAATTTTGTGGAATTTATATCCTATCCACCTAAATAAGAATTTTGCCCTCAAAATTCAGATTTCATTATCTGAAAAGAGGTGTGGGTAGTCCTTCCGCATACTCAAAATTTCTTAAAGCTGACCTCATTACTCGAAACATCCATCTCCTTTCATTTAAACTAACTTAGGTTGTAAGGCATGAATTTGTTTTAGAAGCATGTTTCAGAAGTTACGAAATGTGAAGTACGTTAAATAAGTTCGAAAGGTACGGAAAAAAAATGATTCGGTATGCCACTGACCATTGATCCCCTCCAAAAATTGAGATGGACCAACTTAGCGGCGTTTAACTTCTTAGTTTTTTATTGCTCATCCGATTCTAGTTTGTTGAAGTAATCTTTAGAAATACGTATCTTCCTCCTTCAAGCTTGAGAAGTCTTTTTCTTAGATTCGCATAACTCTTTTGTCGGCCTTTCGTAGTGAGAATCTTAACTCGGCTTTTTCATTGCCTTAGCTATCAAATTCATGAACAAAGATGTTTGAGTCTCCAGTTTCAGATCAGTACAGAGGCTTTTAGGGCATCGTGAAGCTTTACCTACTTTCTGATGTACAGTCTCGTTTAATATCTTTGATAAACAGTTTGCTCCGATGGGCGGAAAGAATTTGGGTTAACTGACCCACGATCACCTAACACTATTACTTCCTATTTTAGTCCTCGATAACCCCTTTCATAATCAGTAGCAGTCCCTTTGTACTTTCATTGTGAACCCTTCCATGGTTATTACATCTCGGATGACTCTTGGTACTCGCTCCTTATCTTAGTACGTGTTAGATATTTAGTCATACGCGTCGCCACATTATCCATCGCTTCGGGCCTTTCCACCCTATCTTATCAAAATTGTGGTATATTTTAGCAGTCCTCGGTTGAATTGAAATCCGTTTCTTTGAACAAGCAATTCAAGCAATATGCTTATGATGCATACTCTGAGTCGTGTTTATGTGCTATTAGGATATCAGACTGATATACATAGCATAAAGTTCATGAGCATGCATTTGGGACTTTGAATCACTAGACTTGCGATATTGAGACTGATCACCTTGATATCACTTGTTTGGTGTGTATAGGAATCAGGTTGAGATCGAAGGACACATTTAGAGAACTAGGGTTTATGTATGTGCATTTTGGGGACTTGGGGATATGTATATATATACGTAAATATTCTCCGACCAGCCTTAGCTTCGCAACCTGAGTTAGGAGCTTGTTATTTTGTACCCTTGATCTTCTACTTTTATCTTTTGTATAATTATGTTAGTGTACTTTAGATTTCTTCATACGCAAGTAACCACATTTTCTGAACATTGCACTTTTATATTTTGCGATTTTTGCTTTACATTTTCATCAAGGCTTCTCGTATATTAAATCCTTTCAATTATTATACTATATATATTTTATTTTAGAGGTTGTAGCGCCTTGTCACCTTTGTTTTACATCCTAGGTGTAAAGCTTTGTATGGTAGGATGTTACATGTTTGTGTTCTTGTACAAGAGTTGTGTATGTATGCTTATTAGTGCTAGTAATTTTTTACTTTTGAGATTTTTTTGTAACTTTGATTTGAATAATAGTGAAGCTTTTTAATATATGTGGTTAGAATTTTTTAGATTTGTTTAATATAAATTCAACTATGGATTATGAGGCGTATTCTGAATTATGGTTTAGGTAAGTATTTTGTACTACTTTAATTGTGATAATGTTAATTTGAATTAAAGATATTTAATATTAGAAGTATTTTAATAAATTTAAAAAAATTAAAATCAATAATAACTTTAATTAAACATATTTGTTATTAAGGGTATTTTAATAAATTTATTATTAGAGATATTTTATAAATTCAAAATCTAAAAAAAATATTTGATTAGATTTATATTTATTTTTTTAAGAAAAAGTCAATAATAATTTTGGTTGAAAATATTTGATATAGGGGTATTTTTGGAAATAAAAATATTTTTTGTCCAAAAATAATAGTATTAACCTTTTAATTGAAAATATATTTATATGTAAATTTTTTTTATGTGTTTATTAAGTTTAATCATTAATCTTTTAATTTGAATTATTAAGGATAATTTTGACATATTACATAATATTACCAAAAAATTTAAAATATCCAACCAAATAAAAAATTATTCATTTGCAGGATTATTACATAATATTCCAAAATATTAAATTTTATAATCAAACATAGAAATTTTATATACCAAGTAATTTCATCCCTAGGCATTATATTCCTAGAAATGATATTCTTTGTAATAAAAACTAATCCTTGAAACACACACCCTCAATTTCGTTCAATTCGACTTATTTTCTTTCTTCTTCTAAATTCTTTTTAGTTTAACGATGTACCATTAGATAAATACTTTAGTGTATTATTTTTGGGAGATCCCCACCTTTTATTATGAGATCTTATTTTGGAATATCTTTGTATTTTATTTTTTATTAATTAATAAAATATAGAATTATTCTCTACATCCAAACAATTTTAACATCCAAATTCATTCAAGTGATTTAGAGTCATGCGCTTCTTTTTCTTCTTTCGTTATCTTTCTCTTTCGTTATCGTCATCACCAACAACACCACCACCTCATCCTCCTTTAATTATTTTCTCATTTGAATTTCTTCTTGTTTCTTTTTCTTCTCCTCCTCCACTACCACCACCACCACCACCACCACCACCATCATCATCATTATCTTCTTCTTCTTCTTATACATATTGTCGTTATTGTTGAATTTTTGCCATGTTGATGATGTTGTCTGATTCAAAATTGATTTTCGATGTATTTTTGTTCATGATTTAGTCTTGTTTGTGTGATTATTTTCGAATTGAGTTAATTGTGTCACAATTGTTATGTAATTTCAGTTCATTTCTGAGTTAATTGTGTCGCAATCCATTATGTAGTTTTGGTTCATTTCTGAGTTAATCGTGTCGCAATCATTATATAATTCGGTTCATTTCTGAGTGAATTAAGGTGTATTTGCACTCGTTGTCCTGCACAATTCAAAACTCTTTCTCTTCTTTCTCCTCATCTTCTACTGCTTCTTTTTCTTTTTTTTCATCTTTTTCTTCATCTTCTTATTTCATTTCTCAAAATTCTTTTTGATTTACTCTCTTCAGAGGGATAAGACCAAGAAAAAGAGAAGAAAATATCAAAAAAAAAAAAGAAGAAAAAACATATTAATGACGTTGTTTGATTCAAAATTGATTTTGAATGTGTTTTTGTTCATAATTCAGTCTTGTTTGTGTGCTTGTTTTCGAACTGAGTTTATGTGTCACAATCATTATAGTAAATTTCGGTTCATTTCTGAATTAATTGTGTCACAATTGTTATATAATTTCGATTCATTTCTGAGTTAATTGTGTTGTAATTATTATATAATTTTGGTTCATTTCTGAGTGAATTAAGGGGCATTTGGATTCGTTGTCCTGCACAATTCAAAACTCTTTCTCCTCTTTCTCCTCATCTTCTACTGCTTTTTTTTCTTTTTTATTTTTTTCTTCTTTATCTTCTCCTTCTTACTTTATTTTCTCAAAATTCTTCTTAATTTACTCAAATTTAACACAATTTTTAAATTTGTGTTAAATTTGGGTTTAGCTCTTAGACAAGGCTTTAAATCAGTAAACTTAAATAGAAAAAAATATAACAAGAAATAATGATGAATTTAATATAAGATATTATGAATATACTCTTTTATTTAAAAGGCATTTTTTTAAATCTTTTTGTTTCTGTTGTAGTTAAATTCTCCTCAGTTGAACTTGAAATCTACATGCAAAAATATCTAAGTTCATGTTGAAAATCTTTTATTATTAACATCTATTGCTTCTCAAACCTATAGATTCTTTATCATTATTTTCTGCTTCTCTTTCTTTCTGAGTTAATTGTGTCAAAATCATTATGTAATTTCGTTTCATTTTCGAGTTAATTGCATCGCAATTATTATGTAATTTCAGTTTATTTTGAGTGAATTAAGGTGCATTTAGACTCGTTGTTCTGCACAATTCAAAATTCTTGTTTCTCACCTACTGCAATAACAGCCGTAACAGTAGCAGTAGCAACAAAAGAATGACGATGAGAAGAAAACACGCGAAGAAGAAGGAGAAGAAAAAGGAGGAGGAGGAACATGAAGAAAAGGAAAACGACGACGATAACGTAAAACCCCACGTGTAAATATAAATGACTTGGTTGAAAAAAATGATGTGTACATGTATAATCCTACTCTTTTTTATGAGAATAATTTTTGTTAATGTTAAATCTATTTAATTGGACTTGGATAACAATATTACTTTAATGTGTAATAGACCTATAAAATATAATATAGTACTCTTGAAAAAAATAATATTATAAAAAAATGCATATTTCATACCATGGCATTAATGGATACGTAAAGCATTAATTTCAAACTTTATCATTAATGAAGAAAGAGATAATATATGTTCAAATTCAAGATACTAGTGACCAAAAGAATCAAAAATAATTTTATTATTAAAATAATAATTTAAGTTGCATATCTTAGTATTGCAAAAATAAAAAGTAGATTAGAGATTTGTTTGAATAAGTTTATAAGTAATTTTTTTTTAATTTTTAATTTATAAAAAGATATAATATTAATGTTTGATGTAATTTTTAAAATTAATTGTAATTTTTTAAAAAATATTTAAATATTTATGAAAAAATTTTAAAAAAATAAATTTTTTATAATAAATTTTTTATTATATTTTTTAAATAAATATTTTTAAAATTAAAAAATTAAATATAAAATAATTTATAATATAAATATTTATTATTTAATTTATTTTTTTAAAAAAATTAATTAAATTGTTTATCCAAGTTAAAATGTTAGAACTTTGCTTAATATAGATGAGTATCAAAGTAGCGGTGAGTCTTGGCTATTCTATCAAAAAGTCTGTTAAGATCGATTTGAAGTTATAGTTCCAATTTATTAAAATAAAATAAATTTAAAATATTAATTTGTCTTCTCTTATAGTCTGTTGGTAGTTTTATGGGATTGTCACACGTTAGTCTAACCTTTTTTTTGTAAGAATTATAAAATTAATTAAAATTATTTTAATAGAAAATAATAAATTAAAATATAATTATTATTTAAATATAAATAAAAAATAATTAAATTACAACATAAATTTTTGTTATTTTTTAAATTATTATAAAGAATAAAATAAAATAGAATTTTTATTTAGTTTATAAATAAATGAAAAAAATTGAAAGGAGTGTATTTAGATATTTAATTTTCAAAATTTGTGTATATATTCTTATCACCGAAAGAAATCTTCTAGAGAAATTAGTGAGTTGTACTCTACCAAAATTCGTGAATTAGACCAATTTTTTAGGTTAACATATTTAAAATTTCACTTTATTCCACCTTTTAGCAATTCAATCTGACATTTTATTGTTTTGATAATTTTATTACTTATTTAGTTTCAATTTACATGTATATTTCAATGATTTAATTACAAATATTTTATATTATTGTTTAATCAATTTTTTCTATACAATTATTTAAATGACGGCGTATAAAACAAATGATATTAATGACTAATTTTATATTATTAGTATATTTTTTCTAATAAACAAAAATGATAGATGTGTGATTTATTTAAAAAAATTTATTAAATAAAGAGTACTGCGCTCTTTAATTAATTTAAATTTAATTCTTTTATTTATTATATTTTATATTAAGGACTCAAATTTAAATTTTAAAATTTAAGATTTACGATATATAATTTAAAATTTAAAATATAGAATTTAACGTATACTATTTAAAATTTAAATTTTAAAATTTAAATATGTGACTATACAATATTATATATATACTACTTAGGATTTAGATTTTAAAATTTAAATATATTGCTATACAATATTATATATATATATATATATATATATATATATATATATATGAAAAAAAATTTGTATAATGAGATGTTACCAAATTAAATAAGTATAATTTTAATGAATTATATTATTAATTGTGTATTAAATAATTTTAATTTATGTAATATTAAATTTTATATATGAATTAAATTATTATTATTATTATTATTATTATTATTATTATTATTATTATTATGCAATTTTCAATGTAAAAAATTAATTAAGTACTGCAAGTGTTCAATCATGCAGTGTATTACATTAGCAAAAGTATTACATTCATCTTAGTTTTATCTTACTTAAAAGTTTTTCCAAAAAAATAGTACTTGATTCATTTATATTATCAGCACATTACAATTAAATTTTTGATAATAGTGTGTATAATAATTAAGTTGGAGAATATATAAAAATTATAAATATATAAACACGCCTGTAAGGCCATACATCAATATAAAAAAATTATGTAGGCAGTTCTCTCTTAATATCGTCATCATCAAACATGAGAGTTTAAATTTTGTTTCTTTTTCTTTTATTGAGGCATTATGAAATTAAAAGATTAAGATAGCTTGAAATTATAATAAGATTAAGAGTTTACATGAGTGTTATTAAGTTATTAAAAAAAATAAAAAAAATTTATTTTTTAATATATTTGATAAATTTTTAATAATAAAAATAAAAATACTAAAAAAATATTTTTTTTTTAAATTATAATGTATATTGTTTTTAAAAAGATTTTTTTATTTAAAAAATATTTTTTATATAATAAATAAATAAAAAATATTTTTATATTATTATATTAAATATAATTGATAAAGAAATTTTTTTTATATAAAATTAATTTTATTTTTTTAAAAATATTTTTAAAAACACACCCAAATAATGTAAGACATAGGTCATCCATTTATTCCAACCTTTCTTGTGTGGAACTTAATTTTTTTCTTCTTTAATCACAGAAATTAACCTCTATTTATATGTGTTTTTCCCTTGTTACACCAAAAAAATTATGAAATTAACCTCTATTTATATGTTTTTCTCTTGCTACACCAAAAATATATTTGATTAATAGGCCAATTTCTAAAAGAAATTTTTAATAATAAATTAGTCTCTAAAATATTTTTATTAATACTAAATAAATAATTAAAAATTATTAAAAGAAAACTAAAAACAAGTGTAACTAATAAAATATTTTTAATTTTGTGGACATATTTATAAATACTTTATAGTTTTTAAAAAAATTAATTTTATGCACGTTATTTATTTTGTCAATAAAAAATAATTTTACACGTACATCTAATACATAATTAGATTTGGATGTAGTAAAACGATTGTGTAAAATATTTTGTATCATTAATTAATGTATCAAAATTAAATTCTTTTTTAAAAAATATAAATCACAAAAAAAATAGATTATAAAAAGAAATTAAATTAATAAAATTATTTTTTTAAGTCCCTGAATTCCTGCCGGTGCTGCTATATATAACTCGGAAGTATTATGAAGTGTTAGCTCTCATACCTCACTTTTCTTCCCTCTCTCTAAAACACTAAACACCGAAACAAAACAAAACAAAACCCCACATCTTTCTCTAACTTCATTTCTTTCTTGTTTCATCGATCAAATTCTTAGTCCTTACATACCCATTTATGTCTTTGTTTCGTATCAAAACAAATATAGATTGGTGCAATTAAGAAGCAGCAGCAGCCATATATATATATAAGGTCAAAATGATCTCCAATAATAACAAGAACAATGAGGATGGTGAGTCTTGGAGAGATTATTTGAGAAAGGGGCCTTGGACGCCGAGAGAGGACGCCATACTTATCGAGCAGGTAAAGAAGTGGGGCAAAGGTAATTGGAGTTTAATTCGAAAGAATTCTGAGTTGAGGAGAAGTGGCAAAAGTTGTAGGCTTAGATGGTCGAACCATCTAAATCCTGACTTGAAGAAGGGTCCTTTCTCTGAAGAAGAGGAGAAAACCATTGATGATCTTCATGCTAAGTTTGGAAACAAATGGGCTCTAATGGCTACCCAGGTATCGCTTAGCTATATATATAGAGTTTATATTGCGATATATACTAAAAATTTTATTTGTTCATTTATTTATTCTAAATGCATGTTTGGGGTCTATATTCATGTGACCGACTCTTTTCCGTGCGTCTATTGTCTTTTGGTGCAATAATCATCTTGTTCCATAAGTCGCTTTTGTTGATGTATATATATACACAATTTTTTTTTAATATATAAAATCGACATTTGTATTACGTCTACATTTTCCATAATAAATATCATTTTGACATTAATATTTTTTAATAATCAAACATGTATTCTTTTTATTTTATTAATTAAAATATAATTTAAATACATAATTAATTCGTAATAATGTATTTTATGCAAATATTAAAAGTGTTTGATGCAAATATTTTTCTAAAATTGAAGTATTTTTTTTTTGTAATGATTTATAATCACCATTTTAACTAGGGGTGTACATGGATTGAGTGAATCTAAGTTCGTCTTAGCTCAGATCCAACTCTAAATATATATACCGGTCTATTTTTTAGACCATAATCCGATAAAACTTATACATATTCAGTCCACATTTATATTGGATAAAAATCGGGTGATCTATCAAAATTAATTAATTTTTTTAGCAAAAAATTAATTTTTTTTTCAGATTCAGCAATAATCAACAATAGATATTTTCATATTCTAATTTAGATTAGAATCAGCAATACATTAGATTCAACTAAAAAAAGAAATAAAAGGAATCAAAACTAATTAATTTTTTCAGATTCAGTAATAATTAGCAATATTTAATTTACTAGTAATCAGAACAAGAATAAGAACACCAAAATACAATTACTAATTAATTTTTTCCAAAAAAAAGAAACTACCGTCGCTGATAATAAAAAATCAGAACAATAATCAACACTTCTGATCAGAAGTTCCAATAATCAAAATTCTTAGTCAAAGAACAGATGTCAGCAAAGAGAAGAAGACGACTAGAGAAGAGAGCAGAGCAGAAATGGTGACTTCTAGTAGTTGATTGATGGTGGCAGAGAAGAAGAAGACGACTGGAGGCAATAGAGAAACGCCATCGTACTTCGCTGAGAGTCATCGTTAGTCGTTGCCGAGAAGCAATCGAACAGAGGAGCTTTTTCGTGGGGCAATGCGACTTTGAGGCTGGTGAGTGGTGTCGGTGGCTGGTGAGAGACAGAGAAGGCTGAGAGGGAAATGGTAGCATCGTCGCCGCCATGCGTGAGGGGACGAGGGGGCGTGGTTCAGTGGTTGCGTGCTGAGGAGAGAAGACAAAGTTCAGGCTTCAGGGTTGTGCCTCAGCCTCGCTGGATGCCTTCAATCTTTATTGTGCGCTACATGAATCCGTGCCCTAATTTTGAGAAGTGTATATTCACCGGGTCGGGTCCGGGTGACCCAATCTATGACCCGGTCTTATTTTAAGTATCTTTCCAAGTTTCATTCTTTTTTTGGATTAGACCCAGGCCACTTTGGGTTCGGGCAAACATGTCCTAAAATGCTTTAGGCATGGGCCGGATCTTTAGATCGGGTCGAACTATATATACACTCCTAATTTTAACTAATAGAGTTAGACTCAATTTTGACTAAGAAAAAAGGTTTGATTACAGATCTTGTGAAATTGAATTTGTGATCTATTGCTATTAAATTTGTTACTGATTTACTTGTTAAATCTGAATTTGCATTGACTCTACCTCTTGTTTTTCTTGAATTTTTGCTGATGCTGCTGCGATTTCATGTTCTGTTGATTCTTCTTGTTACTGTTGTGATTGAAATTTAAACTTGAAATTTGATGATGATTCTTTTTCTTCTGTGATGATGTATTGTGGTTGTTGTGTTTGATAGTTTTTCAAATATGCTCCAAGTTCTTCCAAAATTACATCTAAATCTAAAACTTCATTCTAAGAGATTTTTGATAGGATTAGACGAGAATTTGGCTGATATCTATACAAAAAGCAATATCAAATACCATTCTGGCTGCAGTTGGATTGTATTGTTTCCATCATCAGAACCAGGCAAGAGCCTTTTCCATTTACAATGTTATTATATATATGTTTTCCATTTTCAGATTCCTGGAAGATCAGACAATGACATCAAAAACTTTTGGAACTCAAGAATGAAGAAGCGTCTAAGAGAATATCCTCCACAAATAACGGTTCAACAAGCACAACACTTTTCTTCATCACCATTTTATTCGGTCTTAGCTTCATGTTACCCTAAAAATAATTTCAGTGTTGAACTACCTTCAAACATTTCTGCTGCCAATCCTCCACCAAATCATAATCAGAAACAACTTAATCAAAATAATTCTTCTTCTTCTTCTTCTTTCTCTTGCACCAATAATAATGCAAGTTTTGTATTGCCATTAACCCCTGTGTCCCCTTATTGTAAGAGTAGTGGTTTATTGAATGATGTGGTGATGGAGGGTATTGCTCTTTGTTACAAGGGAAAGTCAAAGATGGATGCAACCATTGTTATTGGTAGGGAGGAAGAAGAATTAGCTGATAAGAGAAAAATTATTGAAGAGCCACCATTGCCACCAGTTGGAACCAGTAAAGAGGAAGAAACAGCCACCATTATTGCAACTCAAAGCTCTTCTCATCAATTGATTTCAACAGGTAAAATTAAACTAACTTATTTATGATTCACGAGTTTGATTATTATGATTGATAATTCATGATTGTGTGTTATATTGTATACAGAGAAGAATGATAATGGAGGTTGTAACAATAATAAGGAGGCATTGAATAATTCTATGCCACAAATGGACGATGAATTGCTTAGCATACTTAAAAATTGTCCAATATATTCGCCAGTGCGAAAGTGGTACAAAGTTGATGATGATGAGGACTCCCTGATGATGATGATGGAGATTTGAATCTTGGTAACTTACGGAATATTGATGGATGGTAATAACTAAAGAAATCGTATATGTGTTCATTCATATATTTAGAACAATTAGAAATCCAATATGCTATGTTAGGATTTTAAGTTAGGTAAGCAGAAGAACACACTGCAACTTCAAAGTGTGCAGATTAGGGCAATCGAATTTATTGAGTTTTTTTTAGATGTCCTTAACAAATGTCATGACTTAGCTTGTTAATAATGTTTCCTTTTTTGTTTTTATACATACAGTTGAATGAAATTACATTTAGGCAATGATTGATATATTGAATAAATATGTTTTAAAATAAATTCCTCAACACAATATTTATTATAAAACTAATTTTTGGATTAGCCATATATCTTGTGCCCTAATAAAAATATTTTTTAAAAATATAATAATATAATTTTTTTTATCTTTTATGTAAATAATACATTAAAAAATTAAAATATTTTACATTTTTAATAATTTTTAGTAAAATATTTTTTATAATATTTTAAAAATGTGTTTTTAAGTTACATGTTAGCAATACCCAAAATTTTAATTAATAACACATGCATGTTGCGAAAATTTTTTTGCAGCAATTCCTTACGTCACAAGTAAAAATCATGTTATGTCAGTAATATTTTTGCTGTAATACCAAATTTTTTGCCAACAACTTCGATTCCTGGCATAACTCAGCATCGCTTGCAACTTTGATTGCTAGTATAACCAGTCTTTGCCAACAATTTCATTCGCTGACATAAACTATGTAATTTTTTCAGTCACTGACTTAACTCGCATTTGCCAACAATTTGAATTGTTGGTATATATATTGCCTTTGCTATAAACTTTTGTTGTTATCATAACTCGCGTTTGTCAACTATTTGGATTGATGACTCAACTATTTTTTCACGACAATCTTTGTGTTGTAAAAACCGCACTTATTATGCGACAACTTTGATTGCTGCTAAAATTAATATTTGTGCCTACTACTCTTAAATGACATTATACTATTTAATAAATAATTTTATGGAATCAATATAAAAAATAATTTTTCTATGTTTATTAAATATATAAAAATTATTATTATAAGAGAAAAATAGAGAAATAAAATAATAATCTCTATAAAAAGTTGGATTAAAAATTAGTAAAATACTATCCGTCGTTCCTATCTCATTATCGTTACGAGTCTCTGTTTATTTTTTCTTACAGAAAAGGCACCATGAATAATTGAATATTATTAAGTTTTATTTTTTTAAAAAAAATTAACATAACTAAAATAAAATCCTATACAATTCAACTAAATATATCAAATCAAACACAAATTTAAGAAAATAACATACACATAAATTTTTGAACATATAAATTAAAATAATGTGAATTAGGATTACTTACACAACATATATATGAGATTTTTTTAAATAAATAAAATAAATTTTTTATTTACTGAAATATGTAATTTGTAGCGTTTTTATCCAAATTCATCTTTTTACTTATCTCGTTTACACGGTAGATAATTTCACTTTGAGCATATCTTGTTTACAGTAAGACACAACACAGCTTGCACGTATCACGTTTATACACGTGATACGTAGAATAAAGTGGGATCTTAGTATCTTGTTTACACTGTAAACAAGATATACTCAAAGTGAAATCATTTACAGTATAAACAAGATACATGCTGAATTAAAAGGTTTTCACTGTAAATGAGATATAGTACGACAAAATTCAATTAGTCGCAAAATCGTTGATATTCTCCACAAATATCTCAATCATTCTTCTCATTCGTTTCTTCGATAAATTTAGTATGAATGTCTAGTATTAGTGGTTATTTTGTTGTGATGGTGTATCCCAACTATCACATAAAGAACAGTGACATTGTGCTGGTTGTATTCGAGTGTGAAAATTCTATTCTGTTGCGCACTCAGAGAGTATTTTTTTTGTCTGAGTTAACAAATCTGATATTGACACATGTCGGTGGTCATGGGAGAAAAGAGGTTGGGAAGTGTGGGTCTTCGGACGCCACCACTCCACGAATGTTGTAATTAGGAAGTTGTCAAAGATAAAGTCCCTGAGTTACACCGTGTTGCTGATGCTAGCCTCCCTCAAGTAAGGGGACAATGGCGTCTGGGGGTGCAAGAGTGTGGCTCACTCGTCTAGGGAGTAGTTGGTGTGGTCTCTGTTAAAAGCAAGGTTGCGAGAACTGAATCGATTATCAAACCGGTCAAGTGATTGGTTCATTGGTTTAATGGTCCAACCAGAATCGAATCATAGTTGAACCGATTTAATTAAATATATAATAAAACTATTAAAAATTAAATATATAATTTCAAATATTCAAATATAATATTTTTTAAACTAATACAATTCAAAATGTTAAGATTTTATATAATAACTTGTTCATATTTAATTATTAAAAATTCTAATTAATTTCTAAATTCTAATAAAATAATCAGTAACAACACTTGTCACATTAGTAACGAAAATTTTAAATTTAAAAATTTTAACAATAACTTCTAATAATCAAATAATCATCAACAAAATAAATAAAAATTCATAAAAATAGAAAAAATAGCAACTCCAAATTAGAATCAGATTCTAACAACAGAGAATCAGTAAAAATAACAAAATAAACAATAAAGTAATATGAAAGAGAAAAAGCTAACTTGCAACACATGATATTCTATGATAGTTGTTTACAAAGTCAAGATGCTGGAGCCTTAAAATGCAGACTTATTGTGCTTTAGAAAAAGAAGGAACACAAGTTCAAAAAGTTAAGAAGCAACAATTTCAATTGTTATGTATCACTCAAGAGTATCAAGAAAGGTTTATTATAACACCATTAAAATGCTCACAAAATATAAATTTCGGTTAAATTAGTAGATAATTAGTCAATAAATTAGTTTTTAATAAGGAAGATTAGAAATGTGAAAATTATATTAAATTAAGATAGAGCTCATCGAAACAAAAATTTTGACACTAATTTTAAAGAAAACGGTCCAACATTGGATCGAACGGGCCGAACCGGTTGAACGGGACCCGAACTGGGCTATCGGTCCAACCGGACCAGCCCTTTTAAGTGAACCCAACAGTGCATTCTCCCTCATTTCTGCAGCACGAAGCTGAAAGCTTCTCCAGGGTGGAGAGAAACAAAACACCCCGTAACTTTACGGTAAATTTCTAACTCCCGTAATTTCTCCATCCGAGCTCCAATTGCCGCACCATTTGCGGCCACGCGTTCATCGCGTTGAGCTCTACGTTTCTACTGGAAAAATTTCATAGGTAACTCATTATTTCACACTCAGCCTTCATTTCCACCAATTTTCGAGTTTTGAGAAGGAATGTTGAATTTCTTTGATTTTTTGATGTTTTAGGATCCAATTAGCTTGAGGAAAATATTCACTCTTGCTTATGTGAAGCTTGGGTAAGGTGAGGATATGATAATTCTATTTTAATTTCGTTGGATTTGAGCTTTGAGTATTAAATTGAGTATATATGTGTTATAAATGTGTATCAGGTTGTGAATAAATAATTGGAGTTTGAAATTGTGAATACTGGAACTTGGAGGAAGCAGATTAGTTGAGTTTTGAGGGGCTGCCTTAGTTTTGAATAAATAGCTTTGGTTGTTACGTGGAAATCGGCCAAGGTATAGTTTAAGTTTCTTGCATTTAATATATAATGTTCTGTAAAAATTTAGGCTAGATGACTATAGGATAAGTTGGAATGCAGGTGTATGTTTAATGTTTAGTAATTTGTCGATGAATATATTTGGTTGAAGTTTATTGGATAATTAGTTATTAATTTTGGATGGTGAATGTTGTTATGTTAATTTGGAGAGAATTATGGTTGAATGTTATTGTTGATGAACATGGTTGGTTTGGTGCTTGTTGATTAATTAATGATTTGGTAAATTATTGATTTGAGGTATAACTATTGTGGAGGTTGTTGTGATAATGAGGTATTTTGTGTTAGAAGCCTAGGATTAGTAAACTATGATCCTTAGTTGAATATTGGTTGTTGAATTTAAATATTGTATGAGTATAATTGTTGATCTAAGGTAGATTTATTGTGGTGACTTTTATGATGATGAGGAAGGGTATGTTGAATTGAAAAGAAAGCAGGTTTGGACTCGAAAAGGGTGGCAAAGTCAGAGTTTTAGAGGAGGTGCTGCCAAAATTTTATAAAAATTAGATATTTTGTTTATATGATTATCTAAAAAGATTTAGATTCAAAGGTTATATGGTTTGATTTAGAGTTATTAAGAAAATGAGCATGTTTTAAGTTTGATTCATTTAGAAAAGAATGAATTATATTTTGAATTGGAATTATTGATGGACGGAATGGGAGGTGCGATAATGAAGGATAAGGATTGAATATGATTGACGTATAATGATGAATGAGATGCGATTGAGAATGATGTGGATGTTGATGAATTATAATTGAATTATTTATATGCCTTATGAATTTGAATAATCTGAGATACGAGATTCCCTGGATCAAGTGCCGTGGCTTGCCACCACGTGTACTAGATTGAAAACTCGATACTCTGTTGACCCTACGACGTAAGTGTGCCCGGACACTATATAAATTCCCAAAAATGTTACCCCCATTGAGCAATATTGATTATTTGAGAAAAAGCTATGCATAGACTCTTGGGGATGCACGTCGGGGGATAGTCTAAGGACAATTCAGACTTGTCGGGTTGGCTGGATAACGACAGATGAGCCTCATCAGCCATAGGACAGGCATGCATCATATGCATATTACTTGAATTACTTGTTGGTGCTTTAATTAGGTGTGCTTATATGTTCTTGCCATGCTAAATGTGTATTTGTTACCTGTAATAACTATAACCTTCTTGTGTTTGCCTTATCTGTCTATTTGTCTGTAAAAATGCATGAAGGAGTTGGAGGTGGAGGAATGGTAGTATGAGACTTAGATTTAAGGTTAAGTTAAGTTAGGATTAAACATTTTTAGAAAACCACCTTTTATGGCTCCTGTTTAATACTTTAAGCTCTATAATCTGAGTGTCGGCATTCTAGGATTGCCTCTGGCATTCCCAGGACCTTATATATTATGTGTGTGGCACCTTTATCATATTGAGAACCTCCAGTTCTCATTCCATACTATGTTGTTATTTTTCAGATGCAGGTTGAGAGGCATCTCATTAGGCATCTAGACCCTTGAAGTGGAGTGGTTACAGGGTTATTTTATTATGCTATGATGTGTATACATGTACTTGGTTTTCTCTCTGCATAACTTGTTCTTTTGATCCTCCTAGAGGTTTATGGAGAGGCAGGATTGTGTATATGTGCTTTTGGGTTTTGGGATATGTATGTATATATGTGTAAATATTCTCCGGCCAGTCTTGACTTCGCAGGCTGAGTTGGGAACTTGTTATTTTGTTTCTTTGGCACTCTATTCCCACTTCTGTTATTTTATGTTTACTAATTGTGATTTTCTTAGCACGTAAGTTAACTCGTACCTTGAGCATTGCGCTTTTATTTTACGATTTTTGTTTCCTCTTTTCTTCAAGGCTCCTAACATATTATAATTCTTCTGCTATTATATGTACTCATTTTATTTTAGAGGTCGTAATACCACACCACATATGTTTTACAGCTTAAGCGTAAAGCTTAGTGTGGTAGGGTGTTACACAAAATCCCTAATAGATGATAATATCTAAAAAACTTGTAAAAACTAACTCAAAATCAGAATTCAGAACAATAGTACAAAATTAACTCCGAAATTTGACAAAATTCAATAATAATTAACTCAATATAAATAACAATCAATAATTTTTCTTGTTAACAACAATTAACAATAAAAGAAATTAACTCAGAAAAACAAGAATAACCAAGGAAATTAACTCAAGCAAGAGGGCTGTAGCTGGCAGAATAGGAAATGTGTGCGACAGAAGAATGAGACAGAAAAGACGAGATGCGACACCACATAAGTTGAGACGCAAGACGCATTGCGATGGAGGAGCCGAGATTGAGCAGTGGGATGGCAAAACAGGGGCCATGCAGCGAAGGAGGAATGAGACAGAGACATGTTGCGAAGCAAGACACGTTGCGACGGAGGAAAGGAGATTAAACAGTGGGGACAACAGCTGGAGGAGATGCGACAACAATGCCGATAGTGGTGAGGATGGCTAGTTGCTACTCTGCTCTGATAGGGTTTTTACTTTTTAGGGTTGGGTTTGGTCTGCTTGTGGAGAAAGAAGGCGAGGGGCTATTGTGTTGTGTTTGTTTTTCTTTTTTAATGAATCAAACGGTGCCGTTTGATGGATAGAGAAACAAACCAGGGTGCATAAATACCGGGCCGGTTCACTGGTTAACCATCAGTTTATCTGATTTACTAACTATTTTTTTGCAGAACGATTCTATACATCAATCGAATTGACTAAAAAATCGGTTTTTGATTAATCCGGTCGAACCGACGGGTCCTATTCGATTTTCAAAACACTGATTAAAAGATGAATGTATTTCAATAATAAATATAATTTTATTTCAACATATAAAGATAAAAATTAACAATAAATAACTATTTCACATTTTAAAATAATTAATTATAAAAAATCTAATTAATAATTAATTTATCAAATATCAATACAACATATTAAAATTAAAATTGAGAATATAATGTTTTATTTAAATACATGTAAAAATACAATAAACATTTAAAAAATAAATTAAAACTAATCATTACAATTAAATTAATTAAGAATTTCAATTAAATTAATTAATTGACATTTACTAATTCAGTAATTTGTACATTCATTCCACACAACCGAACAAATTCTAATAACATGACAATTTAATCTACATATATAACAACACTAAGTTTATAAAAATACCCAAACTATAATTATATGTTCAATCTCTTAAAAGAGAAAAAGGATTAAAACTAACTTCAAAGTCAATCGCTCCCGCAATGTGCCAAATAGCGTTCAGGCAGTTGATGTCTCCGTTCTGTGTGTCTAGTCCGAGTATCTCACAAATACCAAGAGAAACGTTCGAGAAAGAGAAAAATGAAGGAAATGGGGGAGGAAAGGGACCAGAAGGGTGTTGTGAACGAGTTCCTTATATAAGTGCATCTATGCCTTATCTCGTTTACAGTATAAACGAGATAACCTGTAAATGAGATAAGCCACCTTACACAACATGTTTATAAACATGATACGTCCAAGTCGTGTTGTGTCTCTTGTTTGCACTGTAAACAAGATATGCTCAAAGTGAAATCGTTTACAGAGTAAACAGGATAAGTAAAAAGATGGATTTTGGTAAAAATTATATAATTTACATATTTCAATAAATAAAATATTTATTTTATTTATTTAAAAAAATCCTATATATAAGGACATTTAATGACTAAATCCTCATAGTGGTCCTTGAGATTCACGGATTATACCATTTTAGTCATTTAGATTCACAATTCACTATACTGGTCTCCGAAATTTAGTTCCAAGCACCATATTGGTCCCTAAACCCTTTTTGGCATTGAATCAACGAATGGAATGTTGAGTTAACTTTGATTTTCCATGCTAGACACATGGTTAAATGACATCTTTTCGTTTTGACGCTTAAACAACGCAAAAACAAGGTCGTTTTGGAGAATAAGGAGAAATAAACGGTTTGCACATCATATAAACTCTTATTCATCTTCTCGTTTTTGTCTTATTTAAATGCCAAAATAAAATGTCGTCGTTTAGTCCTGTATTTAGCATGATAATTTAGAGCCAGCTTAGCACTACTTCGTTCATTAATTCAGTGTTAGAAAGAGTTCAAGGACTAATATAGTGCCCAAAAACTCTGAGACCAATATAGAAAATTTTGAATTTGAATGACTGAAATGATAAAAGTTGTGAATTTAAGAAACTGTTTTAGAGATTTAATCAGCATTTAAGTAAATTTCCTTTTATAGAAATTTTATGGGTCTCCATAAGGCGAGTACCTCATCTCCACCCCGTTTCCATTTATTCGCGGAACGAGTCTCCATCTTTATAAAAATTTTGCGAGTCCCATTAACTTTTTCGTTGCAGGTAATTTATATGAATTTTTTGGACATTCCTAGGTAAAACATTCATATTTAAAACTTTAATTTGTCATTAATAAAGCAAGAGGAATAAATGTTTAAATTCAAAAACTGAAAATACGATGAATTTAAAAATAATTTTATAATCGAAATAATAATTTGCGTGGCATATTTTAATATTGCAAAAATAAGAAGTTAAATACTTTGCTTATTATGGATATCAAAGTAGGCGGTAATTTAGTTTATTTCAGTCACAAAAAAAAGTAGGCGGTAGCTCCTGCCTCCTGTGTGGTCTAACCAAAAGCCCGTTGAAATTAGTTTGAATATAAAGTCAATAAATTTTTCAACAAGTTATAATTCAAATAGATTTTTTTTACTTAAAAAATGTGAGTTCAAATTTTATTTATTATTATATTGTGGTATCTAGAATTAGAGATTATCCAATGTATCTCACAAAAAAAAGTCAATAAATTTAATTTATTAAACTAAAAAGGATGTGTGGATTAATCAATCTAACTTTTTCCTAAATCATAAAATTAATTAAAATTAATTTAATAAAAATAATAAGTAAAAAGTTAATTATTACTCAGGCACAAATAAAAAATAATTAAATTATAATATAATTTTTTAAATTCTCAATATTAATAAAATTGTTTATTAGAATATCGTTTTTAAATTAGTGTAAAGAATAAAATAAATTATGTAAAATGTGTCTCATAATTAGGAGCATATATATAATAAATAAATAAAATAACAAGTCACCAAAAATAAATAAAATAACAAAAAAATAAAATAAAAAAAGAAGTATGTTTAGATATTTAATTTTCAAATGTTGTATACAGTGGCGGAGTTTGAAATAAGATTTTGTGGGACAAAAATTTAACACAAATTTTAGCCTTTCCTTTAAAAAATACATCAAATTTTTTATTTTTCATGATTATTTTATATAAAAATTTGAATATATATCCTGTAAAATATGTAAAAAAGAAGTTAGAAGGATAAATATTAAAAACTATAATACTTATTAAATTTTTTTTATCAATTTATACAAATACAATAATATCAATACTTATTGAATATTCCAATATTTTTTATCATATAAAAATTAAATTAAATAAACAGTGAAATATAAAATAATATTAAATTAAATAAATAAAAATACCTAATTTTTTTATATTTGAACTCAAAGGTAGAGGGAGTGTTGCTTGTTGAATAGAGAGCCATGAAATGCGAATACAAAGCTGCTAGCAAAGCAACGTTTTTATAATGATGATTTTTATCTTTTATTTTTTTAGATGATCTTTTTTATTTTTATCTTTTTTTGTTAGATAACTTTTTTATTTGATTTGATTGTTAGATGATCTTTTTTTTTATAATGAAGATTTTTATCTTTTATTTTATTAGATGATTTTTTTTGTTAGATAACTTTTTTTATTTAATTTGATTGTTAGATGATCTTTTTTTATTCTTATCTTTTTTTGTTAGATACTTTTTTTATTTAATTTGATTTTATCTTTTAATTTTGATGTGTTGTGAAAGCCAATAAAGACCCACTCAGTGCAATAAAAGCAAGAGATGAAAATTGAATATGAGTACTTTAAATCATAGTAAAGTATTTAAAGCCAACTGAACTATTTTTTATTTTTTGAAGAAGTACTATTAATTTTTTTATAAAAAGTCTGGGCCCCTTGTTTCAACTAAGCTTCGTCCCTGGTTGTATATATATATTTTTTAAAAGTTTAATTTTGATGTACTGACAGTGTAAAATGTTTTATACATTCACACAATCACATCTATTCTTTTAGATGATCATTCACACAGTCAATATTAAAGGTAGTTATTTTTGCTGATGTGACGTTAAGTAATTTAATACAAAAAAATATTGAGTACCATTAGATTTACCATCAGAATTATCGTCAAAATAAATCTGACGGTATAAATCTCGTTGGTAATTATTTACCGACAGATTTTTTTGTCTGTCCCCTAATTATCGGTGGATTTAGCAGTGGATATTAACTCTTAATTTGGCGAAATTCTGGAGCTTGTTACCGTCGAATTTAGTCCCCAGTAAATCCAGCGGTAATCTTAAATTTTATTTTTTTAATTTGTTTAAAAATTCAATATATAATTTTTCATTAAAAGTTCACAAATAAGTTGACACATCAAAGTTTAAGAATAAAGAAGAAAAATAATAATTACTCAAGTATGAAAAAAAGTAGCACCATAAACATATACTCTAAATCTAGAAAAGATGAACTTACATAAGGTTGATATGAAAAACAAGATATCTCATGGTGGCTAAGTAAATTGCATAGTTAAAACTATCTAGACAATAAAATATTGAAAAGAAAAATTAAGTATACAAATGGTATATCTATTTAAAATTCAAAGTAATCCACTAACATGCATATGTATGTCTCTCAAATAGTATATCTATTTAAGGTTATACAATTTCAGCAACTTACAAACCTAATTAGAGGTTTTGCATCATAAACTTACTATCTATAGGCACATTTCCTAAATTACACGCAACCTAACCTAACATTATTTAATTTCTAATTACATTAAATTAATATAACAAACCCTAATCACACACTTCATTAAAAAATTTAACATATAATTTAATAAAATATCTAACAAAATTTTAAACAAACAAAAAACTGAAAAAATACGAAAACTATAAAAAAATTTACCTCTGATGGTGGCTGCAGAATGGTAGAAGTATGGTGGTAATAGGAGGCAGCAGTGAAACCTATAGTGGAGGAGTTATGGTTTAGAAACAACCTTACCTTAGCATGGTGGACCCCAGCCACAGTGATAGCGACAAGGCGACGGCCACCAATCGACGGTAAGGGACACCAACAGCGGAGGCACGGCGGAGGATTTCCTTAAAGATTCCAGCAGCAGTGATAATGATGTGCTGATCTGCGACGACAATATGGCTTATCGACGACGACAGCAGCTCCAGGCGGTGGCAGCACAACCTTCTTCAATGAAGATCAGAAGGAAAAAGATGAGAGAGAAGAAGAACAAGAAGAAGAAGAAGAAGAGAAGAGAGAGAGTTTGCAAATATGAGGGAGAATGATTTCACGTTTGCATTTTATTCTAAATTTATCGTCGGATTTACCGGCAGAAAAATCCGAAGGTAAAATGTTCGTCGTTGCCTAAATGACGCATTTTACTAAATTCTGTTACCATCGAAATTTTTTGACAGAAAATCTGACGATAAATTCGGTAATAGGATTAATTTTCGTGTCTCTATTTATCGTCGGAGTTAGTGGCGGAATTTTAAATCTGACGGTAACTTACTGAGTGACGAATTTTTACTCGTAACTGTCAAAAAAATTTTGCAAAATCTATTGGTAACGTCCGTTGCTAAATCCGATAGTATTCAACATATTTCTTACAGTAAATGTAAAATTTAAGATTTAGGTATAACTTTTAGAGAATTATATTGTTAATTGTATATTGAATTTTTTTAATTTATGCAATGTTAAATTCTATATATGAATCAAATTATTATTATTATTATTATTATTATTATTATTATTATTATTATTATTATTATTATTATTATTATTATTATGCAATTTTCAATGTAAAATTAATTATCGCAACTGTTCAATCATGAACGATATTACATTGGCAAAAATATTACACTCATCTTAATGTTATCTTAATTAAGAGTTTTCCCAAAAAAATGCTGTTCATTTATATTATCAACACATTACCATTAAACTTTCAATACATAATAATTTGTAATAATATAAAAATAGTGTATATAATAATTAATGATTTAGTGTTCAAAATGGTCTTTAAAATTTCCAACTCATTTTAAATTAGTCCCCACAATAGTCTTTGAAATTTCTAACTCATTTTAGATTAGTCCCCCACTTTTTAAAATAACTAAATAAGTTCTTCATTTTCAAAATCGAGAATCTCCATTAGTCTAAAAGTTACTAGATATTTTAATGTCGTTGATGTGTATAATTAAATGTCAAGTTGGCACTTAACTACGTGCTGATGTGAACACACAATAAATTCAATTTAAATTGGTATCCCAAATTTAATTAAAACACCCAAATTAATCTATTCACACTGTAAAATTCTAATCCTCAAATATTTATGTTCATCATTTGTTCTAATAAGTTCTTTCTCTCCTCTTTTTTGGTGTTCTTCTCCATCTCATTTTCTATTGGTTTTTTTCCCTTTTCTATGTGAAGCATGATGAGTTGTAGTGATAAAAGTCAATCAAATTTAAACATGAACATCTCTTGATATGTGAGTATAAAAGAAAGGCAGAGAGAAAATAAAAGAAGGCAGACAAAAGATAGAAGAGAGAAAATGGTAGATAGTTAAGGATCGGAGCTTTTATAGGAAACTATTTTGTAGTATGCTCTCTAAGTTAGGAAACTATATAAATGAGTGAAATCAAAATGTATTCAATTTAATTAAAATCAAAGAAATTCACATCCATAACAATTATTTATTTTCTTTCTTTTTTCTCTTTAATAATTATATAGCGGGTATATTATTGTGAGTAATGTTCAATTTCATATTACTTTTTATTTATTAGAAGTCAAAATTTCACTGTAGACTTAACAAAATATTTTAAATCAAAGTGTTGGAACAAATTTTATCAAAACTTTTAAATATTCCTGTACTTGCTCTTTTAATTGTCTTTCTTAAAACTATGTTAGTAATACCAACATTTGGGTGGAGTAATTTGACATTTTATGGTTTTGTTCACGTTACTATTGGTTGGTTATTTGTTGGCTCCCTTTGAAAACTTGAGTAGTAATTAGTTTTCTCAATTTTGAGAAGCAGCTAATCAAAAGAGTTGTGATAATTTTTGACCCCGTTGAATTATTTTTTTAAAAAATAAATACTAGTGTTTATATATGTATATATATACTAGCATCACCACCATAGAATAATTTGTAGCTAGAAGAGGTTCAAATTTGCTTTCCAATCTTTTTTTATAAATATTTCACTAATAAAATATAATATTATATTGCAGAGGTAAATTTTGGATGTGAATAAGAAGAGTTTGTGAGAGAAAAATAGATTTAAGTAATGAGATAGAAATGCAGCAAGTTTTTTATTTTGCTACGACAAACATAAGCTCTGGTTCCTTAAGCACATACCTATCTCCATTGTTTCTAAATTGAAACTTCCTCAACCGCAAACCCTTGTCACTCTTAACATCGTTTCTCAAGAACCAGCGTGGTAAGATATGCATCCTCTCAATCGACGGTGGCGCGCGTCATGCGCAGAATCCTCGCTGGTAAAGTCCCAGCCTACCTTGAATATTCTCTCAAGAAGAAATCTAAAGACACCAACGCCACAATCGCCAATTACTTCGATGTTGCCACTGGTGCTGGTGTCGGCGACATCTTCACTGCTATGTTATTTGCCACCAAAGACCACAAACATCCGATTTTTACCGTCGAAGACACTTGGAGGCTGCTGGCCAAGTAAGGTTAATGAGAGGATCATTTGGGATTTGTTTATTTGAAGAAGAGAGAAATTCAGTTTGAAATGGCGTAGTTTTATTACAATTAGATGTTAGACTTAAACGATGTTATTTAGTAAATTATCAAATTGGCACTTAATTGTACATATCAGTAATGTTAAAATGGCTAATGACATTTGAACTAACTAAAATTCGTATTTTTAAGAACGAAGAATATATTTAATATTTTAAAAAGTGAGAAATTAAAGTGAATTAAGAATTTTAAAGACCATTTAGAACATTGTTTCAATAATTAACTTGAGGAAGATATGAAAATTATAAATATATAAACGCCTCCATGGAGCTAGGGGTGTTCGCGGTGCGGTTTGGTTCGGTTAATTAGGAAAAAGTCATCCGATCCGATCGTTTATTAAGACTGCGGTTCGGTTTGGTTCGATTTTTTTGTCGAGATCATCCGAACCAAACCAAACCAATTAAAATCGGTTTGGTTCGGTTCGGTTTGTTTGATTTTTTAATTATTAAAAAAGATTTAAATAAACAAAAAAATAAAAAAAATAATTTACATTTAACAGAGACCAAACCCTAAATTGTCCCAATTTCACAAACCCTAACCTCAATTTCAGAGCAAGAATATAACTCAATCCAAATTTATCAATTACAGAATTCAAACCCTAAACCTAATCCTAATTTCACATTAACAGAATTCAAAGCATAGCAATTTCATCAATAAAAAATCAAAACATATATTAAAATCTGTGACAACTGCGGAACAGAGGCAGGCAGAGACAGTGGCAATTGGTGAAGCTGTGAACAAACTGCATAAACAAATACCACAAATATATCACGTCCGTTCTCGATGATTCCTTGACGATCGAATACATGTTTATCATGGCGAAAAATAAGTATAGTGCCAGACATTGAAGGGAGTAATAACAAGGTAGTGTGATCTTAGTATAAAAAGAAAACTGAAATTTCATGTTATGATGAAGATACAAATGCTTTCTTCATTGCTTATAATAATAGAAGATCCCTGTTTACCAAAGAGAAAAGCAGTAAAGTAATTGAACCAATACTAACAAAAACAAAAACTACTGAACACCACTCTCAAGAACTGGTTGAGTTCTTATGACAGCTGCAGAAGGCATTTTATTATTGCCAACCCATCTACTTTCAAGAACCAAATCTTCATTGGCTTGTCTTTCCATGTCCTGAATTCTTTTAGCCTTCACAAGTCTAAAACAAAGAACCCCTACATAAACCACTGCAATCAACTCGAAAAACCCAACCACAAAGCCAATCAGCCACAGAATTAATAAAGACATTTATTCAATTCAGGATTACCTCATCAATAATCAATAATAGCAGCAGTGAACCCTAAACTCAAAATAAAAAAACAAATTAAAATGAAGAACAAATTAAAAATTTAATAATGGCAGTGAACCAAAAACAACAATCAATAATCAAGAACAAATTTATAACAAGAAAGCCACGAATTTGAATCGAATGGAAAGCTACAAGAAATGGTGTTGGAAAGTCCAAGTAAATACAGAGGCTCAACAAAATCAGACAGCAGAATAGAAATAAAAGTGAAACATATTCAAGGAAGGAAGAAGAAAATCAACAATCAGAAGCAATTTCAGTAAATCAACAACAAATAAATTAAACCATGAACAAAAACCAGCAACAAATATATACTGAAACGGAAATTGAACAACAATATACAAAAATCAACAACAAATTAAACCAAGAACAAAAATCAGCAACAAATATACACTAAAACAGAAATTGAACAACAATGAATCAATGATTATTGAACAGAAATTGAATACCTGAATTGGAGGCTCTATATCTGACTTGACTCGGTGGCTGGGTGGCGGGTGCTGTCCGCGTCTCCGCGAGGCCAGAAACGATGCTGTGGGTGGCTGGGTGGTGCTGTCTCCGCGAGGCCAGAAACGATGCTGTGGGTGGCGGGGGTGGTGCTGCCTCCGCGACGATGGTGTTGGCTGGTGCTATCCGCGAGGAGGTGCTGGGACGAAGGGTTCGGCGGTGCTGTGTAAAAGCTGGAAGGGTTCGGCGGCGCTGGGAGGTGGGAAGAGGAAGGGGTTCGTCGGCGCAGGGAGATGGTGGGAGGAAGGGGTTCACGCAGGTTGGGAGTGGGAGGTGTTGGCTGTTGCGAGAGTGGGAGTCGGTTTTGAGAGTGGAGAGCGCAGAGTGAATGTGAGGGTTGGCGGCTAGGTTAGGTCAGGTTGTGGGAGGGTGGGTGTAGGGGGAGGGTTGGTTTTGTTTTAGTTTTTTTTGAACCGGTTCGGTTCGGTTCGGTTAGGATTTTCATTGTCAGAACCGAAAACCGAACCGAACCGCAATAAAAACAGCAAAACACAATTTTTTCGGTTTTTTCGGTTTTTGGTTTTCGGTTTTTTTTGGTTCGCTCGATCGGTTTTGTTCGGTCTGGATCGGTTTTGAACACCCCTACATGGAGCATACATCAATATAGAAAAATTACATAGATAGCTCTTTCTTATCATTTATGAAATTATTACAACATGAAAAATAAGAGTTTAAATTTTATTTCTTTTTCTATTGTTAAGATGTTATGAAATTAAAAGATTAAGATAGGCTGAAATTATAATAACATTAAGTCATGTGTCACCCATGATTTATGTATCCCAACCTCCTTTTGTCGATAATAACATTAAGTCAAATGATGGTTGATAATAAATACATTGTAAAGTGGCTACATGGAGATATGGATATAAATTGAGAGTTAAGATTTTTAAAAAATAAGACAAGCAATATAAAATATATATTCCAGAATATAAATGTGGAGTTTAAAGGAGAAAGTAGATACAAGTAAAAAAAAATTGAAAATCAAAGGAAATAAATTAGGACCATAGATAGATAAAGTAGGAAAAGTAAGTACATTGGCTTCTTATGCAGCACAAGTGATAGAAGTACACAACAAAACATCCAATTCAGCGTATTACATTTGAGGAATGTTTTGATTCTGTATGTATTGTTTACTTAATTATTAGTTTATGTTTATCGTCTAATCTATGTTCTTGAGGTTGATTTTGGTCCTTGATGGCAATGTCGAAGGAAATTAAATTTAATCACTTGACATTAGTACTTTATACTCCTTAAAAAGATCGAGTTATTCACTACTGATCTAAAAAAGCCTCTTTTTGGTCGAATCTATTTGTTTGGTCGCAGAAATTAATCCTACTTCTATATTTTTCTCTTGTTACACAAAATATATATTTAATTAACGAAAAATATTAAATAACTGTTAAAATTTATTATTTTTTGTTATAATATTTTTAATTATTAATATAATTTTTTAGTTTAGTAATCTAATATAATATATATTTTAGTTTACACTTTTAAATATTAATAGTTAACTGTTTGTGAAAAAAAAGTAAATTCTGATAGATATAATATTTTTCTATAATAGGCCAATTTCTAAAATTATCTTTATTAAACTAAGTAAATAATTTGAAATAATAAAAAAATCAAACTAAAATTACGTATAACTAATAAAATATTTTTTGTGGATATATTTATAAATATTTTTATATTTTAAAAAAATAATTTAATTTTGATGTGCATCTCGATATATAATATTATAAAAAAATTAAAATATTATAAAAAATAAAATTAAATAAATAAAATAATTTTTTAAGTTCCTAAACTTGTGCCAGTGCTACTATAAATAACAAATTTATTTCAATTGTAAATAATTTTATTTTTATATATAAAAATAAAAATTAACAATAAATAATTATTTCACATTTCAGGATAACTAACTATAAAAAAATCAATTAGTAATTAATTTATCAAGTATCAATGCAACATATTGAAAATTAAAATTGAAATATAATGTTTTATTTAATACATACAAAAATAGAATAAATATTTAAAAAATAAATTAAAACTAATAATTACAATTGATTAAAAATATCAATTAAATTAATTAATTAACATTTACTAATTTATTAGTAATTTGTATATTACACACAACTAAACAAATTCTAATAATAACATCATAATCTAGTCTACATATATAATAACACTAAATTTATAAAAGTATCCTAACTATAATTACATCTTTAATCTCTTAAAAGAGGAAAAGGATCAAAACTAACCTCAAAGTCGCTTCCACAATGTACTAAGTAGTGTTCAAGCGGTTAATGTCTCTATTCCATGTGTTTGCGTGTGCCAAATTTTGAGTATTTCACAAATATTAAGAGAAATGTTTGAAAAAGAGAAAAATGAAGGAAATGGAGGAGGAAAAGGATCAGAGGGAAATTGTGAACAAATTTCTTACTATTTTAATCTTTCAGATTCAAAATTTACTATACTGGTCACCGAAATTCAGCTCCAAGCACTATATTGGTCCTTGAGTCCTTTTTGGCATGAAATCGTTTTATTTTGACGCTTAAACAACACACAAAAAAGGTAGTTTTGAAAAATGAATGGAGATAAACGGTTTGCACATCATATAAACTCTTTTTCGTCTTCTCGTTTTTGTCTTGTTTAAGGGCCAAAACAAAATGCTGTCGTTTAGTCTTGTATTTAGCGTAATAATTTAGGACCAACTTAGTATTTCATTCACTAATTCAGTACTAAAAAGGGTTCAAGAATAAATATGATATCCAAAAAATTGATCTTAAGAATTAATATAGTAAATTTTGAATCTGAGAAACTAAAAAATTAAAAATCGTAAATTTGAGGGACGTTTTAGAGATTTAATCAGCATTTAAATAAATTTTCTTTTATAGAAATTTTACAGGTCCATAGAAAGGATACCTTAATTTTCGCCTCATCTCTATTTATTTGTAGAACGAGTCTCCGTTTTTATAGAAATTTTGTGAGTTCCATTAGTTTTTTCGTCGCGGATATAGATTTTCTGATATCTCTAGGTAAAACATTCATGTTTAAAACTCTGTCAATCATAAAACAAGAGGAATATATATATATTCAACAACTAAAAACACGGCAAATTTAAAAATAATTTTATTATCGAAATAATAATTTGCGTTGCATATTTTAATATTGTAAAAATAAGAAATTAAGTACTTTGCTTATTATGGATATAAAAGTGGGCGGAAAAGTCTAGGGGGCCAGCAGTTTTATTGAATTTTGGCCAGCATGTAAGGTGAGCCATTGGATGAAATTTCACACCAATCTCACACCATCAAATCATCATTGATGGTTAGTTGATGGCTAACAATCACAAAAATTACTGGCCCCTGTGCTGTCCAACCAAAATCCTGTTGAAATTAATTTGAACTTAAAGTCAATAAATTTGTCAATAAGTTATAAATTAGATGATATAATAATTTCTCTTTTTATTTAGAGATTTTGATTTTAAATTTTGCTTGTTGTAACTGATAAAAAAAAATCTTAATGTATTGTAGTATCTAAGATTTGGAAACAAAATCAATAAGTTTAATTTATTAAACTAAAATGGATTTGTGGATTAATCAATCTAACTTTTTTTTTAAAATCATAAAATTTATTAAAATTAATTTAAGGATTAAATATTTTGTTCGTTCTTAAAGTTTTGGGTTAAAATCAAAATTTTCTCTGACCCTTTTTTTTTATTAAAATCATCCTTAATGATACAAAACATTATAAAAGCATCTTTTTATTCATAAATAATATTTTTTAAATAATTTTATGATTAAATAAAAATAAAAAAGTCTTCCCCTTAATATAAAACACTAGGTCTGACAAGAGACACGACTATCCTTAGACTCCACCGTTCTTTTCACGCCACACTCTCTCTCTTCCTTTAAAAACTGCAAGCTCTTTCTTTTTTCCTCTACTTCTTTCTCATTCTCACATGGATCTCCTTCGCCATCCACCATTCCTCTTCTTTTTCCTCCGCTTGCCTCCAATGCTTTTCGTCGCCACTAATGGAATCAACCCGCGACGCTGACGGAAATGGGAAGAAAGGAAAGCGAAAATGGAAGGAAAGGAGAAATGAGGGAACGACTGGGAGGGGTTCGTTATTGCAAACAGAGAAGGGATGCCAATAGAGGAAAAACAAAAGGATTTTAGCTAAGGCATGGTGTTGTCTGTGAAAGAGAAGAAGATGTAGTTGATCCAGCAACTTTTGCCATGAGCTAAAGATGTCGTTGCTGCCAACAGCCAAACCGTGTACCTGCGGTTAATAACTTGATCAAATAATGATTTGTTATTATTTTCTGGATTTTATGGATTATTTTAGCCAAACCTCTACTTCCTCCTATTTTTTCTTTTATATCCTTTTTTTTTGATTTAGTGATTTACTTTTTCTTTGCTTTTATTATTGTTGTTGATTTTGGGTAGAGTTAAAGTTAAATTTGTGATAATTTTCTTGCAGTAAGAAAAAAAAGAGGCCAAGACATAAATGTGATGGAGGTGGAAAGAGTATTGAGGATGAAAAATAAATGGTGTAGACAGAAAATAAAAGGAGAAAACGGAGAGAGAGAATGAAAGAGAGAGAGAGAAAAAAAGGGACAAAATCATCATATAATTAATATTTTATGTGAAAAAATGATTTTAAAACGATTTTTAACGTTGAGAATGGTATTAATAAGAAAAAAAATTGAGGACGATTTTAATTTTAATTCTAAATATTAAAAACAAAAAAATACTTAAACTTTAATTTAATAAAAATAATAGATAAAAAATTAATTATTATTTAAGCACAAATAAAAAATAGTTAAATTATAATATAATTTTTTATAATTTTTTAAATTCTCAATATTAATGAAATTGTCTATTAGAATATCGTTTTTAAATTACTGTAAAGAATAAAATAAATTATGTAAAATGTGTCACATAATTTAGAGCACATATATATAAAACAACAAAAAAATAAAATGAAAAAATAAAAGAGGTATGTTTAGATATTTAATTTTTAAATGTTATATATATATATATATATATATATATATATATATTAAGAGTTTAATTTTGATGTACTGATAGTGTAAAATATTTTACATAATTTATAATTATATCTATTTTTTAGATAATTATTTATACAATCAATATTAAAAATAGTTATTTTTATTGATATGATATTATACAATTAAATACACATAAAATTATTTTACATTAACAATATATCAAAATTAATTTTTTTTTATAGCACTCATGAAATAATCCGCTAGACAAGCTAGTGGCCAATCCTGCCCTACAAAAACTCGTGAGTTTGGCCATTTTCTTAGTTTAACTAATTTAAAATCTCTGTCTAATTCACATTTTAACAATGTAATCTATCAAATTTTTTTATTTCAATAATCTTATTATTTATTTAATTCCAACTTACTTGTATATTTCAATAATTTAATTATAAATATTTAGGCAAGTGTAGATAAAGTAAATGATATTAATGACTAATTTTATATTGTTTTCTAATAAAAACAAGAAAGGAATAAATGCCTAGTTTATCTTAAAACGCTGCTTATCAAATAAAGAATATTACACTTTTTATTAATTAACAAATATAAACTATTAATTTATTATATTTTATATTAATGACTTAAATTTAAAATTTAGAATTTAGAATTTATGATTTATAATTTAAAATTTAAAGAGTAGAATTTATTATTTTATAATTTAGAATTTAAGGTTCAGAATGTAAAATTTAAAATTTAGAGTCACTACAAAAAAATGTTGAGTATCGTTGGAATTACTATCAAAATAAATTCAACGATATAAATTTCGTCGGTAATTATTTTTCAATAATTTTTTCATCCGCCGCTAATTACCGGCAAATTTAGCGGGCGGGTATTAACTCTCAATTGGGGAAATTGTAGAACTTATTACTGTCGGATTTATCCCCCAATAAATCCAACAGTAATATTAAATTTTATTTTTTTAAAAATTATTTAAAAATTCAACATATAAAAAAAAATAAAAAAATTTAAATGTACATTGATGGTTTTTGTAGCTGGTGACTCCAATGTATGCATAAAAACAAGAATAAAAAAAATTCCATTTACATAAAGAAAAAAAAAACTTTTGAGAAAACTAAGGTATCATCAAGCTCCTTAAACACAGAAGATAGGCACCAATTCTGCAATTTTCTCAAGCAGCCAACAAAACAACCTGTTCTATGTTGCATGAAAGAAAAGAAGGATCAATCATAATGACAAAAGCAATAAGTAACAATAATCATGAGATGATAAATTTGCAAATTGATACAAAAATGCTGAATATCTACAAATTGATAAATGATATAATATGACATTTAGCTAAATATCTTTTTGAATACCAGATTAATGATATACAAGGGCAACGATTAACCACAGAGGCTACATGCATTAGTAAAAAAATATTTAGGCTCTATTTTTATTATCATCTTTTTAGGAAAAAAACTGTCTCGCATGTATAAGAAATCTAACATTCAATATTTATGCTATAAAACACCTGTACAAGACATGATGTCGACCGGTGCTACTAATTTAAAATTCCAATATGTGCCTCATATCCTATATTTCACAACAAATGTATCATTGCCAGTGAGTTAAAAATGGTAATCTGCATGGATTTATTGTTGATGCATTCATATTAGGGGATAGGAACTGATAACAAATGAAGCACTATAGCCTACAATTTCGGTGAAAGTGCTGAAAGTTGAGCATCTCAACTACAAAATCCATTTCAACACAAACAGAAAAATAATGAAAGAAGGAGCAAGCCTGCTGGAAATTAATTATCAAGAAAACTAATAAAAAGAAATAGAGCTACAGTTTTCTCTTAAATATTCAAAGGGGAGTTTATATCTTGCCATGTAAAACTTCTGTGAACCACATAAATTGCTGTGTATTTGTTTGTTCTTTATTCTACTTTTTATTTGTTTTCCTGATTCTATATTGGCACAAATATTCCAACCTAACAATGCTAGCAGCAGTGCTCTATATAATTTTTTCTTTTTTAATTAACACGACCCAGCCAACTAGAAAATCAGATGCTCAATGTAGCATAATTTCTTAGACAACATAGATTTTTTTTCCAAAAGAGACACAGAACTACAGAAGCCTTTCTGCCAATTAGCATAGACTATCCCTATTCTTCCACAAAAATAATAACTTTCTTCAGCGGATACTCAATGAAACCTACGTACTTTTGCTACTGCTGCCAGATAGAGTGGCACAAATGGCATCAATGACATGTTCTCTTCTTTCTTCAATTTTAAAGATACTAAACCTAATTGAACTAACACATTCAAGAAACAAAAAGAAACCAACTTCTACAAAAAGCTACAGTGATGGACAAATTAGCACTAATAATCCAGAATTATCACTTTCCAATCCAAGATTCACATAACTAAATTCAATCACAAGGAACAAAAGATCATCAAATAACCTGATGGTAATAAGTGGTTAAGAGAAGGGGAGTTGAATTTTAGCCTCCCTTTTTGCTGAATATTACTTTCTGATTTTTAAAGGAACTTCAGGAGATATTTTCACTTTTTATCTCATAATAAGTTAAGAGACATTTTTGTTTTGCCTCGTAACAAGTTGAGAGACATTTTTCATTTTGTCTCCTGTGAATCACAGAGAAAAAACAGAGAAGAGAGAATCACATCAAGAAGTATTCTGGTTCAGCTGCTAAGTGCAATGCAGCTTACATCTAGTCTCCATCACAACAATAATAGAATTTCACTATCTTTTACAAGATTACAAACACCAATTCTTTCCCTAGGATCTACCTAATCCTATCATGGACAAACCCAGATTCTACACCCAATCTGAATTTGACTAGGACTTAAAACCTAGCTTTCAACTGCAAAGTGCTAACGCAACTTGTAAGAAAATCCCCACAGGATCATGAAACACAACATACAGATGTATAAAGAAACTCTGAGACATCTATAGCTTTTTCTCTAATATTGATCACTGCCTTTTTCCTCTCACTGACTTTTTCTTACAAATCTCACCATGTTTTCCTTTTTTACCATGAGACTCAGACAGAAAATACTAAGAAAAAGAAAACAAAATGAACATCTTTGAAGGAGAAGAATACTGTTAGCTTCAGGTAGTTATGAGAACTGTGTGCTTTACACTTTCTCTCCTTCATTTCAACCCTTGGCCGTTCATCCTTAATATAGAATGGAAAAAGCTTTCAAAGTTGAAACCGGTTCAACCAAGCAACTTCTTCTCCAATAAAAAACAGCAGCGGTTCTGACAGAGAGAAGAAAGAGAGAAAACCAAAAACCAACATGCATGTACCTCTCTCAACCTTTTTCATCCAGTTCCTTCAATCTGAACCCTTGATCTTGTCTTTGACTCCAAAAAAGGATTCGGACCCTTGATAATATTCTGACCCAGGACAGCTCCTTGCTTTCCATTTTTGCTTCTTCCTACGTGTAGCTCGGCGGCTACCTTCTTTCTTTGATGAACAAAAATGAAAGTGAGCTTTTGCAACTGACATCTTCTTCTCTGACAGAGACGGATTCTTTCTTTTCTTGGTATGGAGATCTTGAAGCTCTTATTCAAAATCTTACCTTTAATGGCAAAGATCTTGCCATGCCTTTCTTCATATATTCTTTCTATGAAGTTAAAATCTTCTTTTCTTTTTCATAGCCTTTTTCTTCCATAGGCTTTTGATAACTTCTTCAATCTTCCTTCTCTGATGGATGTGACCGAATTGCAAAGAGAGAGAGGAGAGAAAAGAGAGAAAAGACTTTGGAAGCAATAAATGGAATTAAACCCAATTGAATTCTTACTTCTTGTTACCAATGCATAGAGTAACGTATGGATCTTTCAATGTGAATTAATCAAATTGAATTTTAACTTCCTGTTACCAAAGCATAAACTTAATTGAGTTAAAATTTGAAATCCATTAGTTCATGGGAGTAGGTAACCGTAGCATGCTTAAAGTCCTTGGGCCACTTCCTTCTTTTTCTTTTGCTTTGCCAATATTAGTCCATGGGCTTGTGATTTGGGCTTATCTCAATCTCAAGGTTCAGCTATTTTGAATGATTTAATTTTGCACAAGGCTAAATTAATTTATTGATAAAATTAGGCTGTTCTAGTTTTTTGGTCCAATAAAAAATTAATTTATTCTTCCTGCACACTAACAAAAATATCAACCAAACAATTAGAAGTAATTTAATTGTTTAAACATTAATAATTTTTTAATTTATATTTTAATAATATTCATCTTTTTAAACTCAACAATCTCCCCCTTGATGACAAACATTATTAAAACTGAATTGAAAAGATTAGGATTAGAAAACTTCCCTTTGAAGATTTTCACGTTTTCTCCCCCTTTCTTTTGTTCAATATGCTCCCCCTTAATGTGTGTCTAATTACCAAAAAATATTCAAGAAAGCGATACCTGTATGCATGCTCTAAAAGTTCCAAAAAGATAAAAATTTCAAAACATAGAACCTTTAATTACAGAGCTATATTTTATCAAGAAAAATATTTATACTTGAGCAAACACATTTATCAAAATAATCAAGGCTCAAGTTGATATTAATCCACTAACACAGAGTGCTCAAAAATAAAGATTCAAAACATAACACAAACAGAGCACAAAATAGAGCAAAATAATAAAACATAGCATACAAAAATAATAAAACGGAGCAACCAACAACCCCAATTTCAGTTTCAATTCAGCCCTATTTTCAATCTTTTTCTCCCCCTTTTGTCATCAAGAAGGGACCATGCAAACAAAATATAGAAAAGCAATGCAGTCCATAATATGTAAAACGTAAACAATATCAAAGTAATTAATTATAGTTCACAGTTCAACTGAAAATAAATTCAAAGATAACAAAATAAAAGTGTTCAGCAGCAGACACATCAGGGAGCAAATCTTAGGCATCAGAAGACTCAACATCAGATTTTAGAACATCATCTTCTGTCTCGAAATGAGCCATGTCCTCATCAATAGAATCCAAATGCTTTAAGAGCAAGTTTACCCTTTCATGAGACTTAAGCCAAGCCTTTCATTTTGCACTGCAAGATTTCTAACTTCTTTACTGGATTTTACCATTTGCTTGGACATGGCAGCAAATTCTAAGAGAACATCTTTATCTTTAGCATGTTGCGGTATACCACCACCTTCGATTGTGGACACTTTATTCTCAACAGGCTCATTACTCAAATCAACATTAAAATGCTCAATCAAGCAAGTAAAAAACATACCATATGGCAAGTTACTCCTTTTATCACTTTTCACACAGTCCCGCATATGACGAATCATAAAGTAAGCTAAAGATATGGAAATGGAGTTCAAAACAGCATAAAGAACAAGGGTGTCACAAACAGCTAGCCTCTGATATAATCCGTTTTTTAGGAGTAAAAGAGCTGTCATTAATGCTAGGAACAAACCTTCTCTTTTAAAGCAAAATCATTAATGAAAAAGGTTTTCAAAAATTAGTTTAAATTTTTTAAAACATGAAAATTGAAAATACAAGTCACCAGGAATGACAAAAGATTAAAATTGACATGACTTGAAATGGAGTAAAGTGATGGCATGTTGACAAATTAATTTCAAAAATTAACAGATTTTTATGATTTAAAGATAATGAGCCCATATCATGTGAACTAAGTTTGTCTTACATAGGCCCAAAAGGTGGTTACAGCATGCTGGACAATAAGGCACAGTTCTTCATTTTTAATCCACAAATTTTCTAGGTTTTATACAAGTCTTCCTTTGAAGAGTTCATCACTTGCCCATATTTGTCTCCCTACTGCCTACGAGACAAAAACAAACAGAGGCATGAAATTCACAGTTTTTCAATAGAACTTAAATCTATCATTCCTAAACTATTTTTTAATGAACAAAATCTGTCTTCACACAGAGGTTTAGTGAAAATGTCAGCAAGTTACTCTTCAGATTTTACAAATTGGATATCAATAGTACCCTTTTGCACATGTTTCCTAATAAAGTGATATCTCACTTCAATGTGCTTTGTTCTAGAGTGCAATACAGGATTTTTTGAAATATTTATTGCACTCATATTATCACAAAACAAAGGTATATTATTGATTTTCAATTTGTAATATTCCAATTGAGTTTTAAGACATAAAAGTTGAGAGCAAAAAGCAGCCACAAATATGTATTCGGCTTCAGCCGTAGATAAAGCAACAGTTGCTTGCTTTTTGCTTGACCACATGTTAAGTGAACTTCCAAGAAAGCAACACATTCTAGACGTGCTTCTTCTATCCACTCGGTCTCCCGCATAATCTGCATCACAAAACCCTACTGTACAAAACTCGTCAGATTTAGGATACCATAAGCCAAGATTACATGTGCCTTTAATGTATCTAATGATTCTTTTGACAGCTGAAAGATGGGATTCTTTTGGATGAGATTGAAATCTAGAACACACACCCACACTTTAAACAATATCCGGCCTAGAGGATGTAAGATACATAAGTGAATCTATCATTCCTCTATACCGTGTTTTATCCACATCTTTACCACTTTCATCTTTGTCAAGTTTAGTGTTTGGATGCATAGGAGTTTCCATTGGTTTGGAGTTTTCTAGACCAAATTTATTGATTAACTCTTTGGCATATTTTTCTTGGTAAATAAAGATACTACTAGGAGTTCATTTGATTTGAAGACTAAGAAAGGAAGTTAATTCTCCCATCAAACTCATTTCAAACTCACTAGTCATTAGTTTTCCAAACTCTTCACGCAAAGATTCATTGGCCGATCCAAACAAAATATCATCCACATAAACTTGAACAAGTAAAATATCATCATTAGATTCTTTTATAAACAAAGTAGTATCGGTGGTACCCCTTTGAAAATTATTTTTCAACAAGAAGGTACTAAACCTTTCATACCAAGCTCTAAAATTTTGCCTAAGACCATAAAGGGCCTTTGAAAGTTTAAAAACATGATTTGAAAAATCTTTGCTTTCAAAACCGGAGAGTTGTTCCACAAATACTTCCCTATCTATAAAACCATTAAGAAAAGCACATTTGACATCCATTTGAAACATTTTAAAGCCCTTGTGGGCAACATAGGCAAGAAGCAACCTAATTGCTTCCATTCTTGCTACCGGAGCAAATGACTCATCAAAATCAATATTTTCCTCTTGATTGTAACCTTGGGCCACTAGTCTAGCCTTGTTACGAACAACACTACCATCCTCACCCAATTTATTTTTGAAAATCCATTTTGTACCGGTTACCTTTTTACCATATGGATTCGGTACAAGGGTCCAAACCTTAATCTTATCAAATTGTGATAGCTCTTCTTCCATGGATTTAACCCATGATGGGTCTTCAAGAACTTGCTTCACATTAAGAGGTTTCAATTGGGACAAGAAGGCCACATTGCTTGATTCCATTTGCTTCTTGCTTGAGGATCTAGTGGTTATGCCTTGTGAAGGATCTCCAATGATGAATTCATGAGGGTAATCCTTCAGAAATTTCCATTCATGTGGCCTTTGAGGAAAGATTCTACCTTGACGAGTTTTAGTAGGCAACTCTGTTCTGGATTCTCTAGCTTGTTCAGGAGACAAAACAGAAATGTCTCCTTCATTCTGAAGAGAAGTTTTGGGATAGATAGATTCAACAACTGGAATAGATTTGGGATTTTTTTGATTGACTTGTTGGTTCACATCAGTTTCACTACCTGCATCATCATCTAACACAACACTTGGATCAAATTTTCCAAGATTTTCTTTATTGTTAAGTACAAAACATTTGCATCCAAAAATATGGAAATACTTAAGATTAGGTGGGGTTCCTTTCCAAAGCTCATATGGAGTTTTCTTAAATCTTTTCTAATGATGGTTCTATTTAAAATATAACAAGTTGTATTTACAGCTTCAGCCCACAAAAACTTTGGAATATCATTTTCACAAAGCATTTCCCTGGTCATTTCTTGAAGGCTTCTATTCCTTCTTTCAACAACCATTTTGTTGAGGTGTTTTTAGGCATGAAAAGTTATGTGTTATTCCAAATTCATCACAAAATTTGATAAAATTTTGATTTTCAAACTCCTTTCCATGATCACTTCTCAAGTGGGCAATTTTTAAATCTTTTTCATTTTGGATCTTTTTGCAAAGAGAGGAGAAAGCATAGAACGCAACATTTTTGTGAGCTAATATAAGAAAAGAACCCAACTAAATCTAGAGTAATCATCCACCATAGCGGGGACAAATAAATATTATTATTATATACTACTCAATAAAATTCCAAATTGTAGTGGGACGGTTACCCCCACACCCACACAGGCACGGACCCATTGTCATGAATGGGGGAGGAGGGCACTTGCCCCAGTGACATTTGATAATTTTAAACAAAAAAAATGTATATATATATATATATATATATATATATATATATATAATATGCCCCCACTTTAAATTTTAAATGACCTCACTACAAATAAATTAAGCCCAATTATTAAAAGTCTAAGCCCATTTTATCTTTTTATGATTTTGACTATTAGTTAACCTAATTAAATTTAGTCTTCTATTTTTAAATCCTAACCGTCACTCATTTATTCTCTTAAATCCTTTTCTTAGTTTCATATTTTCAATCTTCTTTTTCTATTCCTTGTCTAGTGGTCATCTTCTCTTCATCAAAAGATAAATTTTAAATTCTCTATTTTGTTTTGTATAGCTCTCTATGACTCTATGTATCTTTTAATTTCATTGTTTCTCTTTTTGATATTTTCAATTGCAAATTTTAATTCAAACAATTATAGTTTAGGTATTAATCTATTTTTTTATTCTCTTCATAAATTTATATATTTTATTTTATTCTCAATTTAGTGATCCTTATTATTTATTTGTTTATCTTTCATTCTATTCTATTATATGTAATTATATTGCTTATAAATTTTTAAAGTGAATTGATCAATTTACTAATTTAGAATATATATATTTTTATTTTTAGAAATAGTAATGGAAAAATATTTCAAAAAAAAGCTACCACTAGAATCTGAAATCACTCCATTAGTCTCTTCTAATAAAAAGAAGTTCTTAAAATTCAATGTGGAAAGTCTGGTAGCTGATCCTGGACAACGACCCAAAATTTCAAATTATGATCCAAATGACAGAGATGAAGTTAGACGAGCTTATTTGCAAAAAGGTCCTTGTCAACCAAGAGAACATGATTTTCCACAAACATATTTTGGAACTTCTCTCTGTAGATTTAATGCTGATTGGTTTGATGAATTTGGCAATTGGTTGGAATATAGTATTTCAAAAGATGCTGTCTTTTGTCTCTGTTGCTATCTTATGAAACCTGATAGTGTGAGTGGTGATACTTTTGTAAAAGAGGGCTTTTCAAATTGGAAAAAGAAGGAGCGATTACAAACACATGTTGGAAATCATGATAGTGCTCATAATCAAGCTTGAAGAAAATGCGAAGCACTCATGAAGCAAAAGCAACATGTTGAAGTTGTTTTTCAAAAGCATTCAGACCAAGCTAAAAGAGATTACCGAACTCACTTAACAGCAACAATTGAGTGCATTAGGTTCTTATTGCGACAAGGATTGGCCTTTCGTGGTGATGATGAATCGCACAATTCAAATAATCAAGGTAATTTTTTGGAGCTTCTTGACTTTCTTGCTCAACATAATACAGAGATTGATCGTGTTTTCAAAAATGCTCGTGGAAACCTTAAACTAGTAGCACCTAAAATTCAAAAAGATATTGTTAAAGCTGCTGCAAGTGAAACTATTAAAGTTATTATTGATGATCTTGGAGAAGATTTATTTGCTGTTTTAGTTGATGAAGCTCGAGACATTTCTGTTAAAGAGCAAATGGCTGTTTGTTTGCGGTATATGAACAAAGAAGGGATTGTAATGGAGCGATTTCTTGGCCTTGTCCATGTTTTTAGCACAAATGCATTGTCGTTAAAAGTAGCTTTGGAATATTTATTAGCAAAGCATAATTTAAGTTTAGCAAGAATACGTGGACAAGGTTATGATGGAGCTACTAATATGCAGGGAGAATTTAATGGCTTAAAAAATTTGATCTTGAAAGAAAATTCTTGTGCTTTTTATGTTTATTGTTTTGCTCACCAACTTCAATTAGCACTTGTGGTTGTTGCAAAGAAACAGGTCGAAATTACACTACTTTTTAATTTACTTGCTAGTTTGTGCAATATTGTTGGAGCTTCTTGTAAACGTAAAGACATGCTTCGTGAAAGTCAAATGCAAAAGACAATTGTTGCATTACAAAATGGAGATGTTTCTAGTGGGCGTGGCTTAAATCAAGAAACAACATTGAAAAAGGTAGGTGATACTCGATGGGGCTTACATTATGGTACAATACTTAGCTTGATTTCTATTTTTTCTTCCGTGGTAGAAGTTCTTGAAGTCATTGAGGAAGATGGAAATAATCCTGAACAAAGAGGTGAAGCATGCCAATTATTGAATCATATTCAATCTTTTGAATTTGTATTCAATTTACATTTGATGAAAAGTATATTAGGAGTTACTAATGAGTTGTCTCAAGCTCTACAAAGAAGTGATCAAGACATTATAAATGCTATGACATTGGTTAAAGTGTCCAAGCAAAGATTGCAAAGTATAAGAGACGATGGTTGGTCCTCTTTGCTCAATGAAGTTTCACTATTTTGTGATAGTCACAATATTCTTGCTCCAAATATGAATGATATATTTGTAACACAAGGAAGATCAAGGTGCAAAATTCAAAAGGTCTCAAACTTGCATCATTTTCAAGTTGAATTATTTTATCAAGTGATTGATAGACAACTTCAAGAGCTTAACAATCATTTTACAGAGGTAAATACCGAGCTACTTTTTTTTATAGCTTATTTGAATCCAAGTGACTCATTTTTTGCATTTGATAAGGAGAAGTTACTTTGTTTAGCTGAATTTTATCCACATGAATTCTTTTCTACTCAACTTTTGGTATTTGATAGTCAACTTGAGAATTTTATATTGGATATGCGTCTTGATGATCAATTCTCAAATATAAATGGAATAAGTGGATTATCTCAAAAGTTAGTTGAGACAAAAAAGCATATTGTTTATCCATTGGTATTTCTTCTGTTGAAATTAGCTTTGATTCTACCTGTGGCAACGGCATCAGTTGAGAGAACATTTTCTGCAATGAATATCATAAAGAGTCGACTTCGTAATCGAATGGGAGATGAGTGGTTGAATGATTGTTGGTTACATATATAGAAAGAGAGACATTCAATCAAGTTGATAATGAAACAATTATTCAACATTTTCAAAATATGAAAACAAGAAGAGAAGTACCTTCAAGATTTGAAGCGAAGAAAGTTAGCAACTAATGTAATTTTTGGTTTTTTTGCATTCGAATAATTAATGTGCACTTTTATATTTTTAAATTTAAATTAATATATATTTTGGTACTAATGTGTATTATTTTTGTCCCCCCAACATAAATTTTCTGGGTTCGTCACTGCACCCACATGAGTGGATCCGTCCCTGACCATACTAGATATATATTAGAATGAGTTATTGACAAATGAATTTTTGCCGGTATAGAAATTATCAAGTGATCAATCGTAGTATAGTCTAAACCGACGCAAAATCCATCATCAAACAAATCTACAATCTATATCCGAGAGTACTAGTCTCCCGAGTCGTTCTCCCTTGGAATTGCCAAAGTGTGCATCTTATTGATTTGGTAAGCCTTGTTGGAATTCTTTGAAAGGTTTAGCAAAGTGATGAGAAACAAACAATCAATTATCAAAAGACTTGGCTTAGGGTTGGCATTAGAAGTTCCATCCTTATAATCCATTCAATGTTGACAACAATTAGGCCTTGCTTCATTTAGTTATCCCCTAAATATAGAGGAAGTTCAAATGAACACAATCAACTTGAGTCACAAGTCCTAGCTTCACCTAATGGAAAACTAGCTTTAGTGCCCTCCAAGCCAACTAGCAATCCCTAATTCCAAATCAACTAGTGATACAACTATTCAACCTCTTCCAATGACCAAACCCTATGCCAAGTGTAAAAATTCTACTCCATAGCTAGTATTGACATTTTATCAAACATGTGATGAGCGAAAAAGAAAGTCATAGTAAAATGAGAAGAAAAGTAGAATTGAAAGTATTGCAACACAAGGATCTAACAACAAGTCTCAAAGAGTAACAATAGAAATCACATTCTCAAAGTATGGATGAAATCCAAAATTACAAAGTTGAATTCTAGATCTATGAGAGTTGATCAATTACAACTACTACTTGAAATTGGAGAAGAAAATCTATGACATGAACAAAACGGAGTGGGAATTGTAATGGATCTCACCAAAAAGTCATTGAAAATTCAGAAATTAGATGAAGATGAACCCTAGTGAAAAGCTTGGAATCTCCCTCTTCTTCTCCAAAAGTGTAACTAACTCTCCTCAAAAAATATCTAATTCTAGAAAATAAACTAAGTGTCCTTAACCCTTGCTCCTTTGGTCTTCTTAAGCTTTTCCCGCCAAGGCATTTTCCCAAAAGTGGGATTCTTAACTACCTCCACGCCTAAGTCACGTGACTTCTAAAAAATCATATTCGCAAATTGGCGCGCACGCGCAAGGTACGCGTACGCGCCATCGAGGCGTCTTGTAAAGTGCGCGAAGGCGTGATGTACGCGTGCGCGTCCATGAAGGTCCTGGCTTAGCCGCTACTCAAGCCGGCTTGTGGCTTGGCTCTTAGTCTCGGCTTCACGCTGCTCTGTCCGCGCGGACGCGCCAGGTGCGCGCACGCGCCCATGCAGAAATTCCCAAGGCTCAACTCTCATGCTTCTTTCCTTTGCACCCGTCTTCCTTCTCTCTTCCGGTCCATTCCTACTCTATATCCTGAAACCACTTAACACACAAGTCACGGCATCGAATGGCATCAAGAGAAGATTAGAGATGTATCTATTTTAGTGCAAAATAAGCATGTTTTCATTCATGAGGCAAAACTAGGAAAGGAATGCAAAATCTTGTATTTTCATATAGAAGGTGTGTGGAATCATTGATAAAACCCCTGAAATCAGCACAAGATAAACCCTCAAAATGGGGTTTGTCAGTTATTCTTCGCATACAAGCGATTAAAGCTTGTAAACCTTACAAGTTCAATTAAAACTAACTCAAAACGCGCTTCGAACCATTCTTCTTCCTCTTCGTCTTCTCCTTCTTCTTTTCTTTCATTTTTTGCCTTCTCTTTCTCCTTCTCTTCTTCTTCTTGCTGCACGTTCTTCTTCCTCTTACTCTTCTTCTTCTTCTTTTCTTTCGTTTCTACACGTTCTTCTTCCTCGTCTTCCTCTTCTTCTTCTTCTTCATTTACGTTCTTTTCTCTCTGTTTTCTCGTTTTTTTTTTCGATTTTTCATGGTGAAATCGTTTTTGAAGAAGAAGAAGCAGCAGAAGATGAGGAGGAGAAAGAGAAAGAGTTCTGAATTATGCATAAGATATACTTCAACGAATTTTGGGTGTATTTCTTAAATCCTTTGGGTGTAGTTTTGTAATCTTTTGGGTGTATTTCTGTAATCCTTTGGGTGTATTTCTATAATCGTTTTGGGTGAATTTTTGTAATCATTTGGGTGTATTTCTGTAATCGTTTGGGTGTATTTCTGAAGTTCCATTATCTTCAAAAGGATTATAGAAATACACCCAAAGGATTACGAAAATACACCCAAAATTCGTTGCATAATTCAAAACTCTTTCTCTTTCTCCTCATCTTCTGCTGCTTCTTCTTCTTCAAAACGATTTCAAAGCTTAATTTCAGAAACCATGAAAATAAAAAAAAAACAAAGAAGAAAAAGAAGAAGAACAAGAGGAAGAGGAAGAGGAAGAGGAAGAAGAAGAAGAACCGTTCTGAGTGTAGCGCTTTGAAAACAGGAAAATCGAAAAAAAAAACGAAGAAGAAGAAGAAGAGGAAGAGGAAGAGGAAGAGGAAGAAGAAGAAGAACCGTTCTGAGTATAGCGCTTTGAAAACAGGAAACGGTTGAATAACGCATTAAAAGGTCTGTATGTGTAGCAACTTGTAAGACTTGTAAGTCAAAAAGACTTGTATGTGTAGCACTCCTTATATTAGAATCAACTATTAAAATTAGTTATTAGTATAAAATACAAATTGAAATATAAAATATATATTAAAAATAAGTTAATAATATATATATTTATATACAAATACATAGTAGTTAATTTAGTGACTATTTTTATTTTTATTTTTAAATGATGTCTTAAACTAAAAATGTAGTATTGATCATACAAAATTTTCAGATTTGTATGTATTTAATGTATATAAAATATAAAATATTCTTTTTAACAATTTTTTGCAATATTTTTTTATATTATCTTTAAAATGTGGTCGTAGGACTCATTTTAGCAAGACATCTAAGATAAAGATAAATTATTATATACTATTATAATTATTATGAGCTATTGCATTATTAATTAATTTTGACCACGATCATAATCGTCGATTATTGAACATTGTAAAGAAATATTAAATGTATTTGATTAGATTTTAAAATAGGTCGTGAATAAATATATTAAATTATGGTATCATTTCTAAAAGAAAAATATTATTTTTGCACTTCGAGTGATCATCATTATAGAAAGTTGAGAATTTTATTATATGAATTTACTTGTGAGTACACATTTTTATACATACTTCTACACATGCACATAATAATAATAATAATAATAATAATAATAATGACCGAAATCTGTCTCTTTCTGCTAGGGCTTGTGGTGCCATCGTCATTGGGGTTCTGCCTCGTTGTCGTCGTTGGGTTTTAGCCGTTTCGTCGCCATTGGGCCAGTCCTTTGTTGCTCCTCCATCATCTCTGTGCATCTACAGGCTTTTTTTCTGTCGTCGCAAGGCCTGAGCTCTGGTTCCTCTAATCTCCCGTCATCTTCGGAAAAGGATTTCATTGCTCTCCCATCATTGTTGTACACCTGCTCTGTCGCTGTTGTCGCGGGTCCAAGGCGCTGGTGTCTCTCCCACCATGCTGTGCCCTGCTGCACCATCATCATTGGAGGTTTAGCCACCCCTGGCACTTGCTCTACCTTCCCTCTACTATTGTGGGTCCTAGACTTGGTTCTCTCCTCGTGCTTCTTCTTTGTTTTCTATTTAGAAAGAAAGAATGGGAAGCAATCCGGCAACTACGTCGGAGAAGCACTCATCCCAGGAAAATCTGCTACTGCAAAGCATCAAGAAAGCCAAACCGAATGGAGATGAATCTTTGCCAGATGTAGAAATTGAATTTATAGAGGCTGGGGATAAGGTGAACATGCTGGTGGAGAAAATAACCTCTAATAAAGTTATGATGGATATGGTCACTGAAAAGAATACGCCAACTACAATTGTGAACGAAATAGGTGCCCGTACTGGGGCATACTCGTATAAGGATATCTTGCTGTAGGATGGTATTGGAATGGTGCTATCGTAGGAAGATATCTATCAACTAGTGGCCGAAGATTATAACCAATGTGAGACTAAGGATATGCCCTATGAGGCTCAGGCTCCCTTCGATCCAAAACCTATAGTGAGGTGTCATAGAAGAGTAAGAGGATTGGTGTAAACCATGGAAGTGTTCATTAATTGTTAAATTACTCAGACAAAGCTTTAGTTATCGTAAAATGGAGTCATGGATGAAGCGAGTTTGGTCTCGGAATAGGGAGGCGAAGATCATTGATCTCACATGGAATTTCTTTCTGGTTTGGTTTATGGATGGAGGAAATTATCAACTTGCACCCTTTGAAGGACTTTGGCAACTAATAGATCAATATCTTTTAGTGCAGTGTCAGAGACCCCTATTTCAACCGTCTGGGGAGGCAATGCAAAAATTAGTAGTGTGGATAAGAATCTCAGAACTTCTGGTAGAATTATATACTGAAAAATTTCTCTGGAGAGTAGGGGAAAAATTTGGTACAATGTTAAAAGTAGACCAAAACACTTCCATCCATTCTAGGGTAAAGTTTGCACACTTGTGCGTCAAAATTGATCTCAGGTAAAAGTTGGTGCTAGCAATTTAGGTGTTGGGACAAGATTTTAGAGTTGAATATGAAGGATTGCACTTGATATGCTTTGGATGTGGCAAGTATGGCCATATATTAGAAGCTTATCAAGAAGGAAATCAGGGGAAGGATATTGAGTTGTCACTGGGGTTGACTGAGAAAGCTCCAATTGTTTCTCCTCAAGTGGAGGGAGTGGATAATTCTGGTTTGGTTCCAAACTCCTCAAACTCAGATGCCCTATCAGCAAAGACTGTGGATGCAAACTCCAAAATATCAGGAGCATGAGATAATAAAAAGACAGAGAAAACTTTTAATATGTTTGGGCCGTGGATGTTAGTGAAAAAATTCCAACGAAGTCCGACTCATAATAAGGATGCTATTGACCTAGGAAAAAAAAGACGCATAGCTCTGGATTGCACTTTCAGATTTTAGAGAATGAGGAGGCTCATGTCTCAGATTATGTTCAAGCACAAAAAATGGACGGAGGGGTCAAACAACCTCAAGTCAATGTCCCAAATAGATAAAAAAATAGTCTACCCCAAAAATAGGCCCATTTAGTAAAAGCCAACCTCAGGTCGGTTAGAAGGAGAGTAAAACTGTAATGAATGATAGCGTAGGTATGAGGAAAGGAAGCATTCAAATTTTAGAGACCGCAAGAAAGAAAGACAAGGAAGTAATAACATCCAATCAAATAGAGGAATTGATGAAAAAATAAGAAGACTATTGGGCGACGCTGAAAATGCTTAAACATGTAAGAAATTTGGTGGGAGACGATGCGTTAGCTTTGGGAGGTATCCCATATGTTCGAACACATTTTGTCATCCTAGGAAGATCTCATAGTGGTTGAAGAAATTTGCTATAGGAATGGGTCGAAGCTCGTGACGGCAAACCCACCAGACCCAAGTGCACCTGGGGTAGGGATAACTGCATCGTCAATGAGCATTCCAACCCCTGTTTAGGATAATTCGTCGAGTATAGTGGTAGAGCAACCCACCAAAGCTCTCAGTCTTGGTCAAAATTGACTATGTCTCATATTTCTTTCTCTCTAAGTGAGTTTTTATTAATATTATAGCATAGGATTGCAGAGGGGTTGGAAGCAAGGGTTTTTCCAATTCAGTGCGAGAGGTGTGTTGTAGATACCACGCTAACCTCGTTTGCTTGCTTGAAACGCATGTCTCTAGTGCGAAAGCAGGTAATATTACTAGAAAGTTTGGGTTTTCAACCTGGCATCTTGAAGAAGGAGTTGGTTTTTCTGGAGGCATCTGGATACTGTGGAACTCTAATAGCTGGTTGATGTTATTGAGTCTCATAGATAGTTTGTACACTTGAAGGTAGCGTATGGTACAGATCAGGTTTGGCACTTGATGGTGGTTTATGGTTTCCCTCATTTTAGGCTTAGGTCTGCTCTGTGGGAAGGCTTATTGAGAATTGATGATTCCTTACAAGGTGAGTGGTGTGTGGCCGGTGACTTTAATAGTGTGTTATCAATGGCAGATACAAGGGGTAACTCTCAGCTATCAAGAGACCAATAGCACTTTGCGGATTGTTTCTTAGAATATCGGTTGCAAGATATGGGGTTTCAAGGCCAACCTTTCACTTGACAAAGATGATTAATTAGAAGAAGACTAGATATATATATTACTAACGATGCATGGTCCCAAAGATTTAATCAAGAGTAGTGAAACATCTTCCGAAATTAAAGTCTGATCATGCTCCTATTCTTCTTCATCTTGGTGAGTTAAGTGGCGGATCTTCTTCTCGGCTTTTTAGATTTATTGCAGCTTGAAAAACATGTGAAATTTAAGAAATTCCTAGAGAGTAACTGGCAGAAAAATGGGCTCTTGAATCAAAATATTTCAAAGTTTATGGAGGCACCAAGCATTGGAACAGTAACGTATTTGGGAACTTGTTTAAAAGGAAAGCCCGACTGTTTGCAAGATTGGATGGCATTTCTGTTGCTCTTCGGTTTGAAGTAAACCCTTTCTTAGATAATTTGCAATTCTCTCTATGGAAGTAGCTAGAGGTAGTGCTGATTCAGGAAGAGATTTACTGGAAGCGGTGCTCAAGATGTAAGTGGATTAACTTTGGAGACAAAATAACTCCTACTTCCATAACATTGCCACTTCTAGAAGGAAGAGGAATAAAGTGACTATGTTAAAGAATAATGAAGGAGTTTGGATAGATGATTCCCAATAATTTAAAGATCTTGGGATACAACACTTTTGCAATTTATACATAGAGGAAATGCCTTATGAGAAGTTGGAGGCACCTGACTTGTTTCCTCCACTGACTGACGAGGAGAGAAGTCGACTAGACAATATGGTAACCAAAGAAGAGATTTCTTCTCCCTCTTTGCTATGGGTGCTTGGAAAGCTCCAGGACCTGATGGCCTACCTCCGATATTTTACCAGAGTAACTGGGATCGGTTAAATGGCCTTTGGCAGAGTGGGGTGAAGAAAGTATTCGTAGACCATGAGGAAATCAAGGCAGTCAATAACACCTTCATCTCCCTTATTCCAAAAAAAGACAACCCAGAATCTTGTAGTCAGTTCAGGCCGATTGGATTATGCAACGTCACGTATAACCTGATCATTAAAATCATTTTTTACAAGCTTAAAGTAATTATGCCGAAACTTATTAGTCTATCTCAGTGCAGTTTTGTTCTGGGGAGGCAGAGCATGGATAATATTCTAATTGCTTAGGAAGTTATTCATACAATAAGGACAAAAAAAAGATAGATTGGATATATGGAGATCAAGATCGACTTAGAGAAGGCATATGATAGATTAAACTGGCAATTTATCTAAGAGACTCTCATCGAAGCTGGTCTACCAGAGAGTTTGATTAATTTGATTGTGCAATGCTACACATCAGCAGATATGAAAGTCCTTTAGAATAGTGTCCCATCTAGTTCCTTCTTTCCAACCAGAGGTATTAAATAGGGAGATCCCATGTCATCCTACCTATTTATATTATGTGTGGAGATATTATCTCATATCATCTCGGTGGCAGTAAAGTACAAATTTTAGAAATCAATTGTCCTCAATAGAAGTGGTCCAGATCTATCCCACATTTGCATTGTAGATGATGTATTATTGTTTGGAAAAGTATTCCTAGATCAGGTTAAGATAGTGAGGGGCATTTTGGACTTATTCTGTCGAAGTTCAGGTCAAAAGGTAAATTATGAGAAATCAAGTGTCTTTTTCTCTGACAATGTGTGTTTGGTTTGGCAAGGAAGCTAGAATTAAGTAGATCTTTAGGGATGAGGCTAACTTCCAATTTAGATAAATAGTTGGGAGTTCCCTTGCCTCATGAATGTACTAAAAAGTAAGATTTTCAGTCCATCCTTGATAGAATGACATATCGGCTTAGCACCTGGAAGGCACAAAATCTCTCTCTTGCGGGCAGGGTCACTTTGGCCCAATCAACGTTAATAGCTATCCATTTTTATCTCATGCAAATAATGAGATTGCCACTGAGTTTGTGTGATAAGATTGATCAAGTTTGCAGGAACTTCATGTGGAGAAGCAGTAGTGCTGGTAGGAAGGTCCGTTTAGTTAGTTGGGAGAAACTGTGTTTTTCAAAAAAATTTGGCGGCTTGGGTTTTAGACCAGCCAAAGTAGTAAACGATGCTAATATCATGAAATTAGCATGGAATTTGGTGCAAAACAGGAATGCTCTTTAGGTCAAGGTAATCAGAAGAAAATATAAATGTGGGGAGAATACCATGCCCATTGTCAAGAAGTTCCAATCTTGTTCAAATACTTGGAAGGGTATTGCTCAAGTGTGGCCTAAATTTGAAAGGAAATTGGTATGGTGGATCGGTGATGATGATAGCACTCGATTTTAGAGAGATCATTGGATTCTGGGTGTGAATAAACTTAAAACTTTGATCAACCAGATATATTAAAGGATATGTTGAACAACATAGTCAGTGAATATACAACAAATTACAAATGAGATTTAGGTAAAATTGAGGAGGTTTTAGGAGAGGACTGGATCGCTGTTTTCTTTTCCTTGAAAGCTCCAGAAGCAAACTTGGGGGATGATTAGGTAGCGTGACTTCTTAATTCCAACGGTAAATTTAGCATTAAGTCAGTCTGCTCTATCTACTTGAATGCCCTTGAGGATTCTAGGGCTGATTTATTTTTTAGAATTTGGAAAATTGAATCCCCAAAGGATGCACACCTTTCTTTGGCTAGTTGTTAATGAAGTCCTTTTGACCTAGTGTTATGGTAAATCAATTGCATATTTTGATTCGTGACACTGTATTTTGTTTTCTAGAAAATGATCTGATTTGGCTTGAGCTAGGTTGAATGGGCTATGCTATGCTCAATGCCGGCTGAAATTAGCACTAGTTATTTTGTTTTGGTGGGGCCTAACTTCTCCAGTTAATGATTTCTTAGTTAATAAACTAGCTAATTAGGATTTAGCTTGTTGCTTGGACTAACATTGTGTAATCTATACATTTGTTGACTATGACTGAAATGTTTCTGTTAGAGGTTGGGAAAGGATCTTCTAAGCTAGTTTGATGGAGAATTTTATGTTATGATTTTGCCATTTGTTTGGTTAATGCTTGACTTACTTGATTGGAAAAAATGTCAAGGGGTGCTTTGGTGCCTCATCCCTTAAAGCTTTTAAATGTTCCAATACGGAGAAGGTTATGTTGTGATGCTGGTTTTCCCTTGATAAACCACTATTTTATGGTTTATCTTGTGCTTAATTGAGTGGATTTTATCAACTCTTTACCCACTTATTCATACTATTTGCATGGTTTTACATTTGCCTTCCTAATTATGTGCTTTGATTGAAAACATGCTTCTTTGGCTTTTATTTTCTTTTATTTAATCCTCTCTTATTACCATTAGATGCCTTGATATGTGTGTTAGGTAATTTCAGGGATTACAGGGTAAGGATGGCTTAGAGGATGGAAAGGAAGCATGCAAAAGTGGAAGGAATACAAGAAGTTGAAGAAACTGCAAAGCTGTCAGCATGACCCTCTCGCACTAAAACGACCATAACTTGAGTTACAGAGGTCCAAATGATGCGGTTCCACTTGCATTGGAAAGCTAACGTCCGGGGCTTCGATTTGATATATAATAGGCCATAGTTTCCCTGATGCTAGGCGACGCGACCGCGTGCTCCATGTGGCCGCGTTGCAGTGACGAAAAAACAGCGTCGCAGATTTCTTCTCCAGCGATTTTTGGGCTGTTTTCGACCCAGTTTTCGGCCCAGAAAACTCATATTAGAGGCTATAAAGTAGAGGGATTGCATCCATTCATATTTAGGCATTTATAATTCACAATTTTAGTTTTTAGATGTAGTTTTTAGAGAGAGAGGTTCTCTCCTCTCTCTTAGGATTAGGATTAGGATTAGGATTTCAACTTCTTCATCACAGGTTCAATATTCCTTTTACTATTTATTTTCTCTTCTACTTTTATTTACTCTGATATGTTTATTTTTGTTTGATTGATGTTGCCCAATTGGCTGATGATATTGTCCATGTTAAAATTGACATTTTTATTTAATATAATTTGAGGTATTTCAGATTTATATGTTATGGATGCTTTGGCTTTATCCAATTTATTTTCATTCAAGTAGATTTTATTTCCTTTTTGGTTTTGGTTAAAAAATCAGTAACTCAAGAGTTATCTTAGCTTAACATAATTGATAACTGTTATCTTTGCTAATTGAACTGAACTTCAATAATCCCAACCTTTTCTTAGGAAATAAATAGGATTCGAAGATCAAACTAATTAGTCGCTTGACTTTCCTTTGCTTTAGTAAAGGTCAACTAAGTGGAATTAAGATTCAATTTTCATTACCATTGATAAGGATAACTAAGACCGGACTTCCAATTTCTCATACCTTGCCAAAAGTTTATTTTACAGTTATTTATTTATTTTACATGCCATTTAAATTACTTGTTCCTCATCTTTAAAAACCCCGATTTACAATCTTCATAACCAATAATAAGGACATACCTCCCTACAATTCCTTGAGAAGACGACCCGAGGTTTAAATACTTCGGTTATCAATTTATTTAGGGGTTTGTTACTTGTGACAACCAAAACGTTTGTATGAAAGGACTTTTGTTGGTTTAGAAGCTATACTTGCAACGGGAATTTATTCTGAATTCTAGACCACGCAAAAATCCTCTCATCAAAATGGCGCCGTTGCCGGGGAATTGCAAACGTGTGCCTTATTATTGGTTATTGTAAATATTTTTCAAAAAAAATTTTTTTTTCTTTCACTTGTTTATTTGTTTCTCCTTTTTTCCCTTATTTCTGATAACTACTATGAATTCTCACCCTTCTCACTTTGAGTTTGGTTCTAACTTTGTTGAAGAAAATAGAAACCACAGCAGGAATATGCATCAAGGTCAGACCAATCAAGGATGGATGGAGCCAAGAGGATCTAATCAACCCTTTAGGCAACAACACCCTCCAAGATATCATGGACAACGACCATTCTACAATACATACCCAGCTGAAAGATTTGGTGGGCCGCCTAGTAGCTACCAACAAGCCCCACCCTGTGCTCAGAGACCATCCTTCCAACACAATCCCAATCCACCATACTCACAAGCTTCTTTTCACCATTCACCACCATATGATCCTTATCCACCTCAACACCAATCCAATTACTCCCAAGAACCACCACTCCCTTATACACCATGTTCATATCCATCAAGCCAAAAATCACAGGTTCGCTTCGGAGAATCAGTAAACCGGTTCAATGCAACCCATCATCAACTAGAGCAAGCAATAAATCAATTATCTTCCAGACGTTCAGACACCCAACAAACTCCCATGGCTTCATGTGGAGAATCTAATGAAGAACGCAGCACAAAGAAGACACTAGAGACTCCAATGGACAGCATAGAGCATAACTTTGTACTGGAACAAGTAGAGGACACTGTCATTATAGAAGAAGAAGATTTGATTGAAGATTTAAGAGATGCCGAACCGCCACCTGAATCTAGAGTTGTGGAGAACTCTGTCAAGGATGTTACAATTGACGCTAAAGAGGATGTTGCACAGCCTCCAATGCAGATATCTTATGAAGAACTGGATAGAGTAACCCAATACGCATGTTTTCTTGATGATGATAGTCACCAGTCAAGTCCTCCTAGTAATGAACTTGCATCCGCAAGTGAATTCTTTGAGACAGAAGAATCTTCCCCAAGTGAATACGACGATGATGCAGAGGTCGACTTTTCTCAACCTCCTATTTATGACTCAAGTGATTAGGAAGATATGGAAGACTTTGACCAGAACATGGCTGGAATGGAAAAGGTTTGCAAGGAAGTGGAGGAATTCACTGAAGACCACAAGGGAGTAGAGCTTGCAAAACCACTGGAAACACTGACCCCAAGGCCATTACCACCAGTTACAGACTTCAAGTGGGTAAAATCCTTAGCTCTTATTTTTACTTTTTCACTTGAATATGGTTTACTTGAGACAAATGGCCAGCTTAGAGCTCTTTGTGGCTTTAAGAGAAAAAGGAAAATGACTCGCACTCAGCGCTGGTATGCAAGATTCAATGAGTCTTCACACTTCAATTTAAGGTGCAAGGATTGGTATCAAGCTCAATTGAATGGGTCTAGGAATCTGTTTGGTCGCTGTAGTGAGAATTCAGATCACCTTTCACCCAGCTGGAAAAATACAGATCCCGACAAAAATGGGTGTAAAAGCAAAGTTTGGGATCCTGGAATCTGCTCTGACATCTGTCACCCCGGGAGCCTAAGAATCTGTTTGAAGCTTCTTAAGGGCTTTACATGCCTAGTTTGGGACCCCGGAGGTTACTGGAGATATAAACATTGGTGGAGATTCCTGGATGAGTTCAAACACAAGCCACCATAACAGAGAGCTCACCAAATGTCCAACTTAAGGACTTTAACTAAAAGTGCTAGGTGGGAGACAACCCACCATGGTATGATCGTTCCTCTTTCAATTTTAATTTTATTTAGTTTTGTCTATTTTTGAGATTTATTTTATTTTATTGAACCTGGAATCATGCATAGCATTCACATTAAGCATTGTATTCTGCATATTGCATTCTGCATATTGCATTCTGCATTTTGCATAAAACAAAAAAAAATGCCACGCGACGCGACCGCATCAGCGATGCGTCTGCGTCGCAAGGAGAGGGGAGAAAATAAAAACGAACAGAGAGTCACGCTGGAGCGTGGCTGGAGGCGTGCCAGTGGCACAAATCGACCCACGCGACCGCGTCGCCGACGCGTCCGCGTCACATGCGAATAATGGCCTCCCACGCGACCGCGTGACCCATGCGGCCGCGTGCACTGATTTTTGACGTAAAAAGGGTGCATAACGAATTATTGTGCGAGAGTGGTGTTGGATTGGTGCTGGACGCACAATCCCAATCACGCGACCGCGTCGCCGATGCATCTGCATCATTTTTTTTCTGAAGCCCTCTCACGCGATCGCATGCCCCACGCGATCGCGCCACCCCAAATTTGGCACATATATAAATTCGAACAGAGAGTTGTGCAGGCGCGAGGCTGCACTCGCGCCATAAGCATAACATGGGTCATGCGACCGCGTGACCGATGCGACCGCGTCAATTAACTTAAAGCGCAAGTCACGCGACCGCGTGCCCCAAGCGTCCGCGTCGCTTGCGCCGCACAACTTATCCTAATTTGCCAAATATCTTATCTTTTCTTCCCCAATCCTAATTTTTCCCTCCCTCCTCTCTTACTCACTTCTTTCCCTTCTCATTCTTCTTATCTTTCATTTTATTTATTTACATATTTCATTCATTGCATTTTAATTTAGTGCATATTTTTCTCTTCTTTTCTAAATTTTTTTTCTTTTTCCTTTGGTGTTGATTTTCTTATTTAACTGTTGCATCTTCTCTGGTATAATTTTTAGTGACTTGTTTTACAATGTTGGGTGATGCTATTTTTCTGTCAATGTCAATCTTTTATGATACCTGTATTCCTTTTGCATTGACATGAACTTACATTGTCTTTCATTACCCACTATCTTCTCCATTGTTGTACCTTTTGTACCACTGGCATGCCATGGCTTCTATTGTTTTCTCACGTACATGTTGAAGCTTCCATGTAAATGAGACCCTTATCATTTGGCATTAACCCATCCATACTTCATTTATTTTCTTATCTTTATTTCTGGGTTACTTTTCTTCCCTTTTTCTTTCAGGATGGCCACCCGGAGGAAAACCGGAAGATGTTTGCATAGGGAGACAAGACAAGTCCATCTGCTCAATCTTTGGAGAGAAGCATCAGTTGGAACAACCCGTCCACCTGCACATCTTAGCATGCACCGAGGACGGTGCAATCTTTAAGTGTGGGGAGGTCGATACCGATCTCCATGGGTTAGTTATTTCCCATTTCAACACCAATGTTTTATTTTATTTGATAGTTCATTGTTGCATTTGCATATTTGTTTGATTTTTGCATATTTTACCACTTGGTTAAAGTAATAATTTCTTTTGCAAGAAATTTTTTATAGCATTTCACTAATTTGAATAAAATTTTTTGTTACACTTGTTTGAAGTTGTATTTGGAACATGGTTTTTGAGGCAAAGAACACACAACCTGTGAGATTTTGAGCTTATTTACATGGTTACATTATTTAACCATAAATATTTTATTCTTGTGTGTTTCCTCCTCTATGATTGTAATCTATATTTTGTTCTAATCTATATGTCCATTATTTAGTGTATTTACATGCTTGCATATGATTGAGGCCATTGTTTAATTTTAGCTCACTTATCCCAAATAAGCCTACCCTTTAAATCACCATTGTCAGCCACTTTGAGCCTTTTAATCCCCATTTGTTTTGTATTTTACCACATCACTAGCCTTAAGTAGAAAAACAAAAGTAATATCCCAATTGAATCTTTGGTTAGCTTAAGATAGAGATTGTGCATCAACTAAGTGTGGGGAAAATTGTGGGAACATGGGTTAATAAGGAAATGTATCATGTCTCTAATCTATTTGAATATTGCGAATTTGAGAACCTACTCATGAAAAACCAAAATAGAAAAATAATGGAGAATCCATGTGCATTGATAAGTTATGTTTGCTTTTATGATTAAAAAAAAGAAGAAGAAAAAGAAAAAAAGAAATATATATATATATATATATATATATATATATAATATAAATAAATAAATAAGGGGACAAAATTACCCCAATGTTAAGTTAATGAAAAATCAATGCACATGTGATAAATTAAAAAGAAAAAGTTGATACATGAGTATGTGATGTAAAAGTGGGAATTTTGGATAGCTAGGCATGAACTAGAGTTATATAGAGTATATGTATGTTAGGTGAAATCTTAGGATAATTAAAGATTCAATTTATAAAGCTCACTTGGCCATACATATATCCTTACCTTTACCTCAGCCCCATTACAACCTTGAAAAGACCTCATGATGTTTGCATTGGTACATTAAATATTTGTTGATTGGTTAGATGAAGAACAAGGTTTAGAAAGTATGACTACAGAAGAGTAGAGTGAATAACCCTATATACTTGAGAGATTAGAGTGATATACACTTCCAGTGAGGGTTCAGTGCTTAATTCTATGTTCCCTGCTTTTATGAGCTATCTTCTTCTTGCAAGTTATTTGTATTGTATTTTGTGATTTGAATTAGTGAAATCCAGTTCATATTTATTCTTGAAAGATTTATTTACTTTTTCACCAAGTAGGTAGAAACATTTTTGCATTTAGTTGCATTCATAGGTTGCATCTCATACATTCTATCATCCCTCTTCATCTCTTTATAGTTTCTCTTGAGCTTAGCATGAGGACATGCTATTTTTTAAGTGTGGGGAGGTTGATAAACCACAATTTTATGATTTATCTTGTGCTTAATTGAGTGGATTTTATCAACTCTTTACCCACTTATTCATACTATTTGCATGGTTTTACATTTGCCTTCCTAATTATGTGCTTTGATTGAAAACATGCTTCTTTGGCTTTTATTTTCTTTTATTTAATCCTCTCTTATTACCATTATATGCCTTGATATGTGTGTTAGGTGATTTCAGGGATTACAGGGCAAGAATGGCTTAGAGGATGGAAAGGAAGTATGCAAAAGTGGAAGGAATACAAGAAGTTGAAGAAACTGCAAAGCTGTCAGCCTGACCCTCTCGCACTAAAACGACCATAACTTGAGCTACACAGATCCAAATGACGCGGTTCCACTTGCGTTGGAAAGCTAACGTCCGGGGTTTCGATTTGATATATAATATGCCATAGTTGCCCTGACACTAGGCGACGCGACCGCGTGCTCCATGCGGCCGCGTCGCAATGACAAAAAACCAGCGTCGCAAATTTCTTCTCCAGCGATTTCTGGGCTGTTTTCGACCCAGTTTTCGGCCCAGAAAACTCAGATTAGAGGCTATAAAGTAGAGGGATTGCATCCATTCATATTTAGGCATTCATAATTTACAATTTTAGTTTTTAGATGTAGTTTTTAGAGAGAGATGTTCTCTCCTCTCTCTTAGGATTAGGATTAGGATTAGGATTTCAACTTCTTCATCACAGGTTCAATATTCCTTTTACTATTTATTTTCTCTTCTACTTTTATTTACTCTGATATTTTTATTTGTGTTTGATTGATGTTGCCCAATTGGCTGATGATATTGTCCATGTTAAAATTGACCTTTTTATTTAATATAAATTGAGGTATTTTAGATTTATATGTTATGGATGCTTTGGCTTTATCCAATTTATTTTCATTCAAGTAGATTTTATTCCCTTTTCGGTTTTGGTTAAGAAATCAGTAACTCAGGAGTTATCTTAGCTTAACATAATTGATAACTGTTATCTTTGCTAATTGAACTGAACTTCAATAATCCCAACCTTTTCTTAGGAAATAAATAGGATTCGAAGATCAAACTAATTAGTCGCTTGACTTTCCTTTGCTTTAGTAAAGGTCAACTAAGTGGAATTAAGATTCAATTTTCATTATCATTGATAAGGATAACTAAGACTAGACTTCCAATTTCTCATACATTGCCAAAAGTTTATTTTACAGTTATTTATTTATTTTACATGCCATTTAAATTACTTATTCCTCATCTTTAAAAACCCCGATTTACAATCTTCATAACCAATAATAAGAACATACCTCCCTGCAATTCCTTAAGAAGACGACCCGAAGTTTAAATACTTCGGTTATCAATTTATTTAGGGGTTTGTTACTTGTGACAACCAAAACGTTTGTATGAAAGGACTTTTATTGGTTTAGAAGCTATACTTGCAGCGGAAATTTATTCTGAATTCTAGACCATGCAAAAATCCTCTCATCACCTCTCTTGTCTCTTTCAAATTCTTCTAGCAATTGCATGTGGTCCTTATTAATGTGCAAGAGTTTCTATTACAGTTTTTTGTTGAACCTATTGTTTTTGTTATTGATTCTTATAATCTCCAAATAGATCCTGCTACTGTTGGTGCAAGTCAGAGTAATAGAGAGGAAGTAGATGTTTGGTCAGTCTTTATAGGCAATGTGAACTGTCTCTTCCCCTGTTTACATTAAAAGCTTTCTTTCCTACTTAATTATCTCATTCTTGTGATAAATAATATGGTTAATTATGTTAAAGAAATTAAATGTTTTGTGAATGTAAAATGTATGTAAAAAGCCAAACAAATATATGTCAACTAGGAACTTATGATATTAGCATCGGCATAATGTTCTTGTTGCACTGCACTGTTATCTTTATGGCCAAGGCCAAATAACTTGGAATTTAATTTGCAGGGCAAGTGAAAATTTATGGTAAAGTCTTATGTGTATTAAGTTAGAATAATATATTATGTTACTTTGACTATTGGTCTATTACATTAAGCATTATGTGCTCTTATTTATATAAATATATTGTTTATGTGTAATAGCATGGTAACAAGTTGAAATATGTCATAATACTCTGGTGCACTATTTATATTAGCCTTGATATTTCTTTCTTTATTTTTATGTTATTTTATATAGTTGATTATTTATGTTTATCGGACTGGTTTTAATATATATTATATATATACGTTTGTATTGTAGTATGCTTGACCTGTTGCCTATGGTTTGACGGTGAAGTTATTAGTGATACATCTATTAAAATGAAGAAACTTAAGTTATTAGTGATACATCTATTAAAATGAAGAAACTTTGTTTTAATTAGTGTAGTTTTCAATTCTAGACTAAAGTAGCACTCATATATATTGCATATATGGCTTGAAGATGAAATTGAATTGTAAGATCTGTATTATGTATTGCATATTTGAACTGATTTACAAAATTTGAATGTTTTCTAGCTAAATATTTTAATATTTTTTTCTTTTTTTGACAGAATAAATCCCAAACATAAGATGAGAGTTATTACCTGCTTGATTTTACATTTCGAATTAATGAATAACCTTATGATTAAGTTGTTGATGATTTGCTATGTTTTGACTATATTGCTATTGAGATAAAAGAAAAAAAATTGAATGATAGTTATAGCAGGCAAGTAGTAAGGGATGTTAGTGTTGATAGGATTATTTATTTTAGTGATCTAGCATGTATAGAAAATACAAGAATGGATAGACGTACCTTTCATGCATTGTGTAATATGCTTAAAGGGGTTGGAAGGTTAGAACCAAGTAAGAATATGGGTGTAGAAGAAATGGTTGCCATATTTTTACACATTATAACACATGGCATCAAAATTAGAGTAATAAAGAGACAATTTGTGAGATCTGAAAAAATAATTAGTAGGCAGTTTAATGATGTATTACTTGCTATTTTGAGATGTCATAATCTCTTACTGAAGAAACCTCAACCATTTAGCCAGGATAGAATGGATGAATGATGGAAATGATTCCAAGTAATTTATCTTGCTAATGCTATTAAACCTAATATGCTTGGTTTGCTTTAGGATTGAGTTCATTGATCTTTTTTTTGGATTTTAGAATTGCCTAGGAGCCTTAGATGGTATCCATATCAAGGTCAATGTCGTTGAGGTTGATAAGCCTAGATATCGAAATAGAATAGGTGACATAACAACCAATTTGCTTGGAGTAGTTGCCCTCGATATGAAATTTATCTATGTACTGGCAGGTTGGGAGGGTTCAGTTGCGAATTCTAGCGGTATTGCGAGATGCACTATTTTGCAATGGGTTTAGTGTTCCCTAAGGTATTTTATTGAGACTTTAGTATGTTATCAAAGTAACCATTTGATCTTTCATTAATTTTGTTCAATTTTATATGTCACACTAGGTCATTACTACTTATGTGATGTTGGATACGTGAATTGTGAAGGATTTTGCCACCTTATAGAGGACAAAAATATCATTTGAGTGAGTTTAGTCCACATAATCAACCCAGTACAGTCCAAGAGATTTAAAATATGAAACACTCACAAGTTAGAAATATCATTGAAAGGGCATTCGGAGTATTGAAAGCAAGATGAAAAATTTTAAGGGAAATTTTATTTTATCCTATTAAGACTCAAGGAAGAGTTATAACCGCATGTTGCCTTTTGCATAATCACATTAGAAGAGTGATGGTTATTGATCCTATTGATGAGATAGTAAATCAAAATATGCTTGGAGTAGATGGTGGGACGATCCACCAAATTGAGACGAGCGATGCTTGGGGTAGATGGAGGGATCAACTTGCACAAGAAATGTAGAACCAATGGAGGAGAAGACATCATACTCGATAATTGTGATAATTGTTTTATGTGTGAGGCTGTTTATCATAACATTGATTTTATTTTGTTGATGTGTTTTGTAATACCTTACCACACAAAGCTTTACGCTTAAGCCGTAAAACAGAGGTGTTGTGGTATTACGACCTCTAAAACAAAATATATACATAATAGTATCTGAACGAGAGTAATATACAAGGAGCCTTGGAAAACAGGTAAAACAAAATTGCAAAATAAAAAAGCGCAACGCGCAGAAAACGAGATTACTTGCGTGCTAAAAAACCTAAAGATCATAAGTGTAAATAGACAGAAAGAGGGTTGAGAGAGTCAAGGGTACAGAGTAACTAGCTCCTAACTCAGCCTGCAAAGCCAAGGCTGGCCAGAGAATATTTACATACATATATACAACTCCCATCAGCCCAAAATACAAAGATAAAACCTTAACTCTCCTTAAACCTCTAAGAGGAACAAAATAGACAAGTTATTCGGAGAAAGCTAAGTACATATATACATAAACTAAATAACAAAAGAACCCAGAAACTGCTCCGCTTTAGTAGTCCAGACACCTAGCGAAGTGCCTCTCGACCTGTATCTGAAAATAACAACACAGTATGGGGTGAGAACCAGAGGTTCTCAGCATGGTAAAGGTGCCACACACATAATATATAAGGTCCTGAGAATGTCAGAGGCAATCCTAGAACGTCGACACTCAGATTATAAAGCTTAAGTTATTAAACAGAAACCATAAAAAGGTAGGTGTCTAGTGAATTCTAAACTCAGCTTAAACTTAATTTTAACACCAAACCTGTCCACCTTTCCTCCGCTCCTCCATCACCAATGATTTAGCAGAGACAGACAAACAAACAATTTCAAGCATAAGTAGAAGGCATGTAGTGCAAGTAGCAAATATAACAATTAGCATAATATATATTCAGTTAGGCATTCCCAAGTATGCATAGCAAATAAACAAACAGAATACACATGATGTATGCCTATCCTATGGCTGATGAGGCTCATCTGTCGGTTATCAAGCCAACCCGACAAGTTCAAAACCCTTGGACTGTCCCTCATCGCGCATCCCCATGAGTCTATGCATAGCTTTTTCTCATTTTATTCATACATTCATATATAACTTACTCAATGGGAGATATCCATTCCCGGGAATTTATACGTGCCCGATCACCCTTACGACGTAGGGTCAACAGAGTATCGAGTCTCAACCTGAAACACGTGGTGGCAAGCCACGATTCTGTACCCAGGAAAACTCGTATCTCAGATAACATTAAATTCATAATCATTCATATTCATTATATAATTGTTCATCATAGCCATGGCATCATATATCCTTCATGCATACCCATTCTTCTCGAATACTCATCACTTTAACTTTTACTTCATCCCCAAGTTACCTCTATTTCCTAGCTTCAACTTATTACTAGAGTTATTACTATGATCTGGGCTAAAAGAGTGAAAATAAAGATTTAGAAGTTTAAAATTTGACTTAAAAACACAAAATCTATTTTTGTTAAAACAAGGGCCACGCGTACGCGTGGACGTGCGAAAACCCTCGCTCGTGTACGCAAGCTCCCTGCTCGCGTACGCGTGAATCTTAATCCAAAAGCGTTGGTCGCGTCGCGAGTAGCTGAACGCGTACACAAATGCCGGGTCACACGTACGTGTGGACCACGCGTACGCATGAGCGTATGTTTTTCCAAAAATTTGTATAAGTTTGAAAAGCTGTAGAATTCCAACTTTTTAACCCCAACTTCCAATGTGCATAACTTTTTCGTTTTAAATTATTTTTCCTCCATTCTTCGAACGGCGTAAACTTTACGAACCCAATTTTCATATAAAACAAATTTGAAATGATTTAGGGGTTCGGAAGCCGAGTTATGTCTCACCGAAGTTCGGCCAAAAATCAGTTTTTAGCAAACCTCAAAAACCTCTATTCTCATTAAAACTCAAGTTACCACCTTTATATCCATCAACACAACATACCTACATCAATACCACAACAATATCCTCATCCTTATCATTTCTCAATTCACCCATATCATGCATCAACATCTCAAATAATCAATAAGTTGAACATATCCCTATTCATTATATATATACAAACACATATCAATATCAACTCATCACTAAACTCTTATCCTACCAGCATTAAACTCACAATATATCAATTAACACTTATCCATCAAGCACCAAATCCATATCACAATTCTTATCAAAATCACTAAGCATTAAATATACTTATACGTTATAACCTATCATATGGGCACCTAGCCTAAGTTTTCACAGAATATTATATATTAAATACGCAAAACCCAAACCATACCTTGGTCGATCTCCACGTTTGGTAGAAGGCAACCCACAGGCAAGAAGCAAGTCCTCTCACCATAATTCTAACTCTAGCACCAACCCAAGCTTTCACCAATCACCAATGTCCACAATTCAAGCTCCAATTACATATACATAATCCTAATTCATATATACATGATACAAATATACCCAAATTCAATACCTAATATACTCAATTAAGGAATTAGCTAAGATTCTAGAATTCTCACCTTACACAAACACCAAAGAAGCAAGATTGAACGTTCTCCTCAAGCTAATTAAAGCCTAAACACCAAAATTGAACAATTTTCAACATCATGGCTTATGAATTTTGAAAACTGAGAATGAGGAAATTGAGGAATAAAATATGACTTTCTCACCTTACAATGTTCTGGGCCTTGTAGAGCTTGACAACGCGAACGCATGGCTGCAAACATTGCGGCAATCGAAGTTCTGGATCAAAAGTTACATGGATTTGAATGAAATCAAGGGTTTTGGAACTTAAGGTGTTCTTCCCATTGTTTTCTTGCTTCCAGTGAGTTTTGCATGCAGAAATGGGAAGATAATGAGCTGAATCTCATTAAGTATGATGGGTTGGTTGGGCCCACATGCCCGGTTTGGGTCCGGTTCGGCCCGTTCGGCCCAATCTTGGGCCAAATTCTTTGAAATTAGTATTAAAATTCTTGTTTTAATGAGCTCTATCCTAATTTAATATAATATTCATATTTATAATCTCCTTTATTAAAACTTAATTTATTGACTAATTATTCGCTAATTTTACGGGATTTACATCCTATCCACCTAAATAAGAATTTTGCCCTCAAAATTCAGATTTCGTTATCTGAAAAGAGGTGTGGGTAGTCCTTCCGCATATTCAGAATTTCTTAAAGCTGACCTCATTACTCGAAACGTACATCTCCTTTCATTTAAACTAACTTAGGTTGTAAGGCATGAATTTGTTTTAGAAGCATGTTTCAGAAGTTACGAAATGTGGAGTACGTTAAATAATTTCAAAAGGTACGGTAGAAAAATGATTCGGTATGCCACTGACCATTGATCCCCTCCAAAAATTGAGATGGACCAACTTAGCGGCGTTTAACTTCTTAGTTTTTTATTGCTCATCCGATTCTAGTTTGTTGAAGTAATCTTTAGAAATACGTATCTTCCTCCTTCAAGCTTGAGAAGTCTTTTTCTTAGATTCGCATAACTCTTTTGTCGGCCTTTCGTAGTGAGAATCTTAACTCGGCTTTCTCATTGCCTTAGTTATCAAATTCAGGAACTAAGATGTTTGAGTCTCCAGTTTCAAATCAGTACAGAGGCTTTTAGGGCATCGTGAAGCTTTACCTACTTCCTGATGTACAGTCTCGTTTAATATCTTTGATAAACAGTTTGCTCCAATGGGCGGAAAGGATTTGGGTTAACTGACCCACGATCACCTAACAGTATTACTTCCTATTTTAGTCCTCGATAACCCCTTTCATAATCAGTAGCAGTCCCTTTGTACTTTCATTGTGAACCCTTCCATGGTTATTACATCTCGGATGACTCTTGGTACTCGCTCCTTATCTTAGTACGTGTTAGATATTTAGTCATACACGTCGCCACATTATCCATCGCTTCGGGCCTTTCCACCATATCTTATCAAAATTGTGGTATATTTTAGCAGTCCTCGGTTGAATCGAAATCCGTTTCTTTGAACAAGCAATTCAAGCAATATGCTTATGATGAATACTCTGAGTCGTGTTTATGTGCTATTAGGATATCAGACTGATATACATAGTATAAAGTTCATGAGCATGCATTTGGGACTCTGAATTACTAGACTTGCGATATTGAGACTGATCACCTTGATATCACTTGTTTGGTGTGTATAGGAATCAGGTTGAGATCGAAGGACACATTTGGAGAACTAGGGTTTATGTATGTGCATTTTGGGGACTTGGGGATATATATATATATATATATATATATATATATATATATATATATATATATATATATATATATATGCTTGTTATTTTGTACCTTTGATCTTCTACTTTTATCTTTTGTATAATTATGTTAGTGTACTTTAGATTTCTTCGTACGCAAGTAACCACATTTTCTGAACATTGCACTTTTATATTTTGCGATTTTTGCTTTACATTTTCATCAAGGCTTCTCGAATATTAAATCCTTTCAATTATTATACTATATATATTTTATTTTAGAAGTCGTAGCGCCTTGCCACTTCTGTTTTACATTCTAGGTGTAAAGCTCTGTGTGGTAGGGTGTTATATGTTTGTGTTCTTGTACAAGAGTTGTGTATGTATGCTTATTAGTGCTAGTAATTTTTTACTTTTGAGATTTCTTTGTAACTTTGATTTGAATAATAGTAAAGCTTTTTAATATATGTGGTTAGAATTTTTGAGATTTGTTTAATATAAATTCAACTATGGATTATGAGGCATATTCTGAATTATGGTTTAGGTAAGTATTTTGTACTACTTTAATTGTGATAATGTTAACTTGAATTAAAGATATTTAATATTAGAGGTATTTTAGTAAATTTAAAAAAATTAAAATCAATAATAACTTTAATTAAATATATTTGTTATTAAAGGTATTTTAATAAATTTATTATTAGAGATATTTTATAAATTCAAAATGTAAAAAAATATTTGATTAGATTTATATTTAATTTTTTAAGAAAAAGTCAATAATAATTTTGGTTGAAAATATTTGATATAGGGGTATTTTTGAAAATAAAAATATTTTTTGTCCAAAAATAATAATATTAACCTTTTAATTGAAAATATATTTATATGTAAATTTTTTTTATGTGTTTATTAAGTTTATCATTAATCTTTTAATTTGAATGATTAAGGATAATTTTGACATATTACATAATATTACCAAAAAACTTAAAATATCCAACCAAACAAAAAATTATTCATTTGCAGGATTATTACATAATATTCCAAAACATTAAATTTTATAACCAAACATAGAAATTTTATATACCAAGTAATTTCATCCCTAGACATTATATTCCTAGAAATGATATTCTTTGTAATAAAAACTAATCCTTGAAGCACACACCCTCAGTTTCGTTCAATTCGACTTATTTTCTTTCTTCTTCTAAATTCTTTTTAGTTTAACCATGTACCATTAGATAAATACTATTAGTGTATTATTTTTGGGAGATCTCCGCCTTTTATTATGAGATCTTATTTTGGAATATCTTTGTATTTTATTTTTTATTAATTAATAAAATATAGAATTATTCTCCACATCCAAACAATTTTAACATCCAAATTCATTCAAGTGATTTAGAGTCACGCGCTTCTTTTTCTTTCGTTATCTTTCTCTTTCGTTATCGTCATCACCAACAACAACACCACCTCATCCTCCTTTAATTCTTTTCTCATTTGAATTTCTTCTTGTTTCTTTTTCTTCTCCTCCTCCTCCTCCTCCACCACCACCACCACCACCACCACCACCACCACCATCGTTATTGTTGAATTTTTGCCATGTTGATGATGTTGTCTGATCCAAAATTGATTTTCGATGTATTTTTGTTCATGATTTAGTCTTGTTTGTGTGATTGTTTTCGAACTGAGTTAATTGTGTCACAATTGTTATGTAATTTCAGTTCATTTCTGAGTTAATTGTGTCGCAATCCATTATGTAGTTTTGGTTCATTTCTGAGTTAATCGTGTCGCAATCATTATATAATTCGGTTCATTTCTGAGTGAATTAAGGTGTATTTGGACTCGTTGTCCTGCACAATTCAAAACTCTTTCTCTTCTTTCTCCTCATCTTCTATTGTTTCTTCTTCTTCTTTTTCATCTTTTTCTTCATCTTCTTATTTCATTTCTCAAAATTCTTTTTGATTTACTCTCTTTAGAGGAATAAGACCAAGAAAAAGAGAAGAAAATATCAAAAAAAAATAAGAAAAAACATATTAATGACGTTGTTTGATTCAAAATTAATTTTGAATGTGTTTTTTTTCATAATTCAGTCTTGTTTGTGTGCTTGTTTTCGAACTGAGTTTATGTGTCGCAATCATATGGTAAATTTCAGTTCATTTCTGAATTAATTGTGTCACAATTGTTATGTAATTTCGATTCATTTCTGAGTTAATTGTGTCGTAATTATTATATAATTTCGGTTCATTTCTGAGTGAATTAAGGTGCATTTGGATTCGTTGTCTTGTACAATTCAAAACTCTTTCTCCTCTTTCTCCTCATCTTCTACTGCTTTTTTTTTCCTTTTTATCTTTTTCTTCTTTATCTGCTCTTTCTTACTTTATTTTCTCAAAATTATTCTTAATTTACTCAAATTTAACACAATTTCTAAATTTGTGTTAAATTTGGGTTTAGCTCTTGGACAAGGCCTTAAATCAATAAAATTAAATAGAAAAAATATAACAAGAAATAATGATGAATTTAATATAAAATATTATGAATATACTCCTTTCTTTAAAAGGCATTTTTTTAAATCTTTTTCTCTGTTGTAGCTAAATTCTCCTCAGTTGAACTTGAAATCTACATGCAAAAATATCTAAGTTCATGTTAAAAATATTTTATTATTAACATCTATTGCTTCTCAAACCTATAGATTCTTTACCATTGTTTTCTGCTTCTCTTTCTTTCTGAGTTAATTGTGTCAAAATCATTATGTAATTTCGCTTCATTTTCGAGTTAATTGCATCGCAATTATTATGTAATTTCAGTTTATTTTGAGTGAATTAAGGTGCATTTGGACTCGTTGTTCTGCACAATTCAAAATTCTTGTTTCTCACCTTCTACTGCAATAACAGCCGTAACAGTAGCAGTAGCAACAAAAGAATTATGATAAGAAGAAAATACGCGAAGAAGAAGGAGAAGGAAAAGGAGGAGAAGGAGAAGGAGGAACATGAAGAAGAAGAAAACGACGACGATAACGTAAAATCCCACGTGTGAATGTAAATGACTTGGTTGAAAAAAATGATGTGTATATGTGTAATCCTACTCTTTTTAATGAGAATAATTTTTGTTAGTATTAAATTTACTTAATTAGACTTGGATAACAATATTATTTTAATGTGTAATAGATCTATAAAATATAATATAGTACTCTTAAAAAAAATAATACTATAAAAAAATGCATATTTCATACCATGTCATTAATGGATACTTAAAGCATTAATTTCAAACTTTATCATTAATGAAGAAAGAGATAATATATGTTCAAATTCAAGATATTGATGACAAAAAGAATAAAAAACAATTTTATTATTAAAATAATAATATAAGTTGCATATCTTAGTATTGCAAAAATAAAAAATAGATTAAAGGCTTGTTTAAATAAGTTTATAAGTAATTTTTTTAATTTTTAATTTATAAAAAGATATAGTACTAATGTTTGATACAATTTTTAAAATTAATTGTAATTTTTTAAAAAATATTTAAGTATTTATAAAAAAATTTAAAAAAAAACTTCTTTTATAATAATTTTTTATTATTTTTTAAATAAATATTTTTAAAATTAAAAAATTAAATATAAAATAATTTATTTATAAATTATTTTTAATATAAATATTTATTATTTAAATTATTTTTTTAAAAAATTAATTAAATTGTTTATCAAAATTAAAATTTTAGAACTTTACTTAATATAGATGGGTATCAAAGTTGCGGTGAGTCGTTGGCTATTTTATCAAAAAGTCTGTTAAGATCGATTTGAAGTTATAGCTCCAATTTATTAAAATAAAATAAATTTAAAATATTAATTTGTCTTCTCTTATAGTCTGTTGGTAGTTTTATGGGATTGTCACACGTTAGTCTAACCTTTTTTTGTAAGAATTATAAAATTAATTAAAATTATTTTAATAGAAAATAATAAATTAAAATATAATTATTATTTAAATATAAATAAAAAATAATTAAATTACAACATAAATTTTTGTTATTTATTAAAGTATTATAAAAAATAAAATAAAATAGAATTTTAATTTAATTTATAAATAAATGAAAAAAATTGAAAGGAGTGTATTTAGATATTTAATTTTCAAAATTTGTGTATATATTCTAATCACCGAACAAAATCTTCTAGATAAACTAATGAGTTGTACTCTACCAAAATTTGTGAATTAGACCAATTTTTTAGGTTAACATATTTAAAATTTTAATTTATTCCACCGTTTAGCAATTTAATCTAACATTTTATTGTTTTGATAATCTTATTACTTATTTAGTTCCAATTTACATGTATATTTCAATGATTTAATTACAAATATTTTATATTATTGTTTAATCAATTTTTTCCATACAATTATTTAAAAGACGGCGTATAAAGCAAATGATATTAATGACTAATTTTATATTATTCGTATATTTTTTTCTAATAAAAAAAGTGGTAGATGTGTAGTTTATTTAAAAAAAATTATTAAATAAAGAGTACTGTATTCTTTAATTAATTTAAATTTAATTCTTTTATTTATTATATTTTATATTAAGGGCTCAAATTTAAATTTTAAAATTTAAGATTTATGATATATAATTTAAAATCTAAAATATAGAATTTAACGTATATTATTTAGAATCTAGATTTTAAAATTTAAATATGCGACTATACAATATTATATATATACTACTTAGGATTTAGATTTTAAAATTCAAATATATTGCTATACAGTATTATATAATATATATATATAATGAAAAAATAAATTTTGTATAATGAGATGTTACCAAATTAAATAAGTATAATTTTAGAGAATTATATTATTAATTGTGTATTAAATAATTTTAATTTATGTAATATTAAATTTTATATATGAATTATATTATTATTATTATTATTATTATTATTATTATTATTATTATTATTATGGAATTTTCAATGTAAAAAATTAATTAAGTACCGCAAGTATTCAATCATGCAGTGTATTACATTAACAAAAGTATTACATTCATCTTAGTGTTATCTTACTTAAAAGTTTTTCCAAAAAATAGTACTTGATTCATTTATATTATTAACACATTACAATTAAATTTTTAATATATAATAATTTGTAATAATGTAAAAATAGTGTGTATAATAATTAAGTTGGAGAATATATAAAAATTATAAATATATAAACACGCCTATAAAACCATACATCAATATAAAAAAATTATGTAGGCAGTTCTCTCTTAATATCGTCATCATCATGTTTGTTTTTAATTATTACAACCTCAAACATGAGAGTTTAAATTTTGTTTCTTTTTCTTTTACTGAGGCATTATGAAATTAAAAGATTAAGATAGCTTGAAATTATAATAAGATTAAGAGTTATATGAGTGTTATTAAGTTATTAAAAAAAGTTATTTTTTAATATATTTGATAAATTTTTAATAATAAAAATAAAAATACTAAAAAAAAATTTTTAAATTATAATTTATATTATTTTTAAAAAAGATTTTTTTATTTAAAAAATATTTTTTACATAATAAATAAATAAAAAATATTTTTATATTATTATATTAAATATAATTGATAAATAAATTTTTTATATAAAATTAATTTTATTTTTTTAAAAATATTTTTAAAAACACACCCAAATAATGTAAGACATAGGTCATCCATTTATTCCAAACTTTCTTGTGTGGAACTTAATTTTTTTCTTCTTTGATCACAGAAATTAACCTTTATTTATATGTGTTTTTCCCTTGATACACCAAAAAATTATGAAATTAACCTCTATTTATATGTTTTTCTCTTGTTACACCAAAAATATATTTGATTAATAGGCCGATTTCTAAAAAATTTTTAATAATAAATTAGTCTCTAAAATATTTTTATTAATACTAAGTAAATAATTAGAAATTATTAAAAGAAAACTAAAAGTACGTGTAACTAATAAAATATTTTTAATTTTGTGGACATATTTATAAATACTTTATAATTTAAAAAAAATTAATTTTCATGCACGTTATTTATTTTGTCAATGAAAAATAATTTTATACGTACATCTAATTACATAATTAGATTGACCATGTAAATAATGATACAAAAAATTGGATGTAATTAGACATTGTGTAAAATATTTTGTACCATTAATCAATGTATCAAAATTAAAATCTTTAAAAAAATAGATTATAAAAAAAATTAAATTAATAAAATTATTTTTTTAAGTGCCTGAATTCGTGCCGGTGCTGCTATATATAACTTGGAAGTATTATGAAGTGTTAGCTCTCATACCTCACTTTTCTTCCGTCTCTCTAAAACACTAAACACCGAAACAAAACAAAACAAAACCCCACATCTTTCTCTAACTTCATTTCTTTCTTGTTTCATCGATCAAATTCTTAGTCCTTACATACCCATTTATGTCTTTGTTTCGTATCAAAACAAATATAGATTGGTGCAATTAAGAAGCAGCAGCAGCCATATACATATAAGGTCAAAATGATCTCCAATAATAACAAGAACAATGAGGATGGTGAGTCTTGGAGAGATGATTTGAGAAAGGGGCCTTGGACGCCGAGAGAGGACGCCATACTTATCGAGCAGGTAGAGAAGTGGGGCAAAGGTAATTGGAGTTTAATTCGAAAGAATTCTGAGTTGAGGAGAAGTCGCAAAAGTTGTAGGCTTAGATGGTCGAACCATCTAAATCCTGACTTGAAGAAGGGTCCTTTCTCTGAAGAAGAGGAGAAAACCATTGATGATCTTCATGCTAAGTTTGGAAACAAATGGGCTCTAATGGCTACCAAGGTATCGCTTAGATATATATATAGAGTTTATATTGCGATATATACTAAAAATTTTATTATTTGTTTATTTATTTATTCTAAATGCATGTTTGGGGTCTATATTCATGTGACCGACTCTTTTCCGTGCGTCTATTGTCTTTTGGTGCAATAATCATCTTGTTCCATAAGTCACTTTTGTTGATGTATATATATACACAATTTTTTTAATATATAAAATCGACATTTGTACTACGTCTACATTTTTCATAATAAATATCATTTTGACATTAATATTTTTTAATAATCAAACATGTATTCTTTTTATTTTATTAATTAAAATATAATTTAAATACATAATTAATTCGTAATAATGTATTTTATGCAAATGTTAAAAGTGTTTGATGCAAATATTTTTCTAAAATTGAAGCATTTTTTTGTAATGATTTATAATCACCATTTTAACTAGGGGTGTACATAGATTGAATGAATCTAAGTTCGTCTTAGCTCAGATCCAACTCTAAATATATATACCGGTCTATTTTTTAGACCATAATCCGATCCTACTGATAAAACTTATACATATTTAGTCCACATTTATATTGGATAAAAATCGGGTGATCTATCAAAATTAATTAATTTTTTTAGCAAAAAATTATTTTTTTTCAGATTCAGCAGTAATCAACAATAGATATTTTCAGATTCTAATTTAGATTAGAATCAGCAATACATTAGATTCAACTAAAAAAAGAAATAAAAGAAATCAAAACTAATTAATTTTTTTCAGATTCAGTAATAATTAGCAATATTTAATTTACTGGTAATCAGAACAAGAATCAGAACACCAAAATACAATTACTAATTAATTTTTTCAAAAAAAAGAAGAAACTACCGTCGCTGATAATAAAAAATCAGAACAATAATCAACACCAATGATCAGAAGTTCCAATAATCAAAATTCTTAGTCAGAGAACAGATATCAGCAAAGAGAAGAAGACGACTAGAGAAGAGAGCAGAGCAGAAATGATGACTTCTAGTAGCTGATTGATGGTGGCAGAGAAGAAGAAGACGACTGGAGGCAGTAGAGAAACGCCATCGCACTTCGCTGAGAGTCATCGTTAGTCGTTGCCGAGAAGCAATCCAACAGAGGAGCTTTTTCGTGGGGCAAGGCCACTTTGAGGCTGGTGAGTGGTGTCGGTGGCTGGTGAGTGACTGAGAGGGCTGAGAGGGAAAGGGTAGCGTCGTCGCCGCCATGCGTGTGGGGACGATGGGGCGTGGTTCAGTGGTTGTGTGTTGAGGAGAGAAGACAAAGTTCAGGCTTTAGGGTTGTGCCTCAGCCTCGTTGGATGCCTTCAATCTTTATTGTGCACTACATGAATTCGTGCCCTAATTTTGAGAAGTGTATATTCACCGGGTCGGATTCGGGTGATCCAAACTATGGCCCGGTCTCATTTTAAGTATCTTTACAAGTTTCATTCTCTTTTTTTGGATTAGACCCAGGCCACTTTGGGTCCGGGCCAACATGTCCTAAAATGCTTTAGGCATGGGCCGGATCTTTAGATCGAGTCGAACTATATATACTCCCCTAATTTTAACTAATAGAGTTAGACTCAATTTTGACTAAGAAAAAAGGTTTGATTACTGATCTTGTGAAATTGAATTTGTGATCTATTGCTATTAAATTTGTTACTGATTTGCTTGTTAAATCTGAATTTGCATTGACTCTACCTCTTGTTTTTCTTGAATTTTTGCTGATGCTTCTGCGATTTCATGTTCTGTTAATTCTTCTTGTTACTGTTGTGATTGAAATTTAAACTTGAAATTTGATGATGATTCTTTTTCTTCTGTGATGATGTATTGTGGTTGTTGTGTTTGATAGTTTTCCAAATATGCTCCAAGTTCTTCCAAAATTACATCTAAATCTAAAAATTCATTCCAAGAGATTTTCGATAGGATTAGACGAGAATTTGGCTGATATCTATACAAAAAGCAATATCAAATACCATTCTGGCTGCAGTTGGATTGTATTGTTTCCATCATCAGAACCAGGCAAGAGCCTTTTCCATTTACAATGTTATTATATATATATGTTTTCCATTTTCAGGTTCCTGGAAGATCAGACAATGACATCAAAAACTTTTGGAACTCAAGAATGAAGAAGCGCCTAAGAGAATATCATCCACAAATAACGGTTCAACAAGCACAACACTTTTCTTCATCACCATTTTATTCGGTCTTAGCTTCATGTTACCCTAAAAATAATCTCAGTGTTGAACTACCTTCAAACATTTCTGCTACCAATCCTCCACCAAATCATAATCAGAAACAACCTAATCAAAATTCTTCTTCTTCTTCTTCTTTCTCTTGCACCAATAATAATGCAAGTTTTGTATTGCCATTAACCCTTGTGTCTCCTTATTGTAAGAGTAGTGGTTTATTGAATGATGTGGTGATGGAGGGTAATGCTCTTTGTCGCAAGGGAAAGTCAAAGATGGATGCAACCATTGTTATTGGTAGGGAGGAAGAAGAATTAGCTGATAAGAGGAAAATTATTGAAGAGCCAGCATTGCCTCCAGTTGGAACCAGTAAAGAGGAAGAAACAGCCACCATTATTGCAACTCAAAGCTCTTCTCATCAATTGATTTCAACAGGTGAAATTAAACTAACTTATTCATGATTCACAAGTTTGATTATTATGATTGATAATTCATTATCGTGTGTTATATTGTATACAGAGAAGAATGATAATGGATGTTGTAACAATAACAAGGAGGCATTGAATAATTCTATGACACAAATGGACGATGAATTGCTTAGCATACTTAAAAATTGTCCAATATATTCGCCAGTACGAAAGTGGTACAAAGTTGATGATGATGAGGACTTCCCTGATGATGGTGATGGAGATTTGAATCTTGGTAACTTACGGAATATTGATGGATGGTAATAACTAAAGAAATCGTATATGCGTTCATTCATATATTTAGAATAATTAGAAATCCAATATGCTATGTTAGGATTTTAAGTTAGGTAAGCAGAAGAACACACTGCAACTTCAAAGTGTGCAGGTTAGTGCAATCAAATTTATTGAGTTTTTTTTAGATGTCCTTAACAAATGTCATGACTTAGCTTGTTAATAATGTTTTCTTTTTTGTTTTCATACATGCAGTTGAATGAAATTACATTTAGGCAATGATTGATATATTGAATAAATATGTTTTAAAATAAATTCCTCAACACAATATTTATTATAAAACTAATTTTAGGATTAGCCATATATCTTCTGCCCTAATAAAAATATTTTTTAAAAATATAATAATATAAATTTTTTTATTTTTTATGTACTCAATAATACATTAAAAAATTAAAATATTTTACATTTTTAATAATTTTTAGTAAAATATTTTTTATAATATTTTAAAAATGTGTTCTTAAGTTACATGTTAGCAATACCCAAAATTTTAATTAATAACACATGCATGTTGAGAAAATTTTTTTGCAGCAATTCCTTACGTCACAAGTAAAAATCATGTTATGTCAGTAATATTTTTGTTGTAATACCAAGTTTTTTGCCAACAACTTTGATTCCTGGCATAACTCAGCATCGCTTGCAACTTTGATTGCTAGTATAACCAGTCTTTGCCAACAATTTCATTCGCTGACATAAACTATGTAATTTTTTCAGTCACTGACTTAACTCGCATTTGCCAACAATTTGAATTGTTGGTATATATCGCCTTTGCTATAAACTTTTGTTGTTATCATAACTCGCGTTTGTCAACTATTTGGATTGATGACTCAACTATTTTTTCACGACAATCTTTGTGTTGTAAAAACCACACTTATTATGCGATAACTTTGATTGCTGCTAAAATTAATATTTGTGCCTACTACTCTTAAATGACATTATACTATTTAATAAATAATTTTATGGAATCAATATAACAAATAATTTTTCTATGTTTATTAAATATATAAAAATTATTATTATAAGAGAAAATAGAGAAATAAAATAATAATCTCTATAGAAAGTTGGATTAAAAATTAGTAAAATACTATCTGTCGTTCTTATCTCATTATCGTTACGAGTTTTCATTTATTTTTTTTCTTACAGAAAAGGCAAATACCCGTGGGTATCCATGAATAATTGAATATTATTAAGTTTTAATTTTTTTTAAAAAAATTAACATAACTATAATAAAACCCTATACAATTCAACTAAATATATCAAATCAAACACAAATTTAACAAAATAACATACACATAAAATTTTTAACATTTAAATTAAAATAATGTGAATTAGGATTACTTACACAACATATATATAAGAGATTTTTTAAATAAATAAAATAAATTTTTTATTTACTGAAATATGTAATTTGTAGCGTTTTTACCCAAATCCATCTTTTTACTTATCTCGTTTACACGGTAGATAATTTCACTTTGAGCATATCTAGTTTACAGTAAGACACAACACAACTTGCACGTATCACATTTATACGTGTGATACGTAGAATAAAGTGGGATCTAAGTATCTTGTTTACACTGTAAATAAGATATACTCAAAGTGAAATCGTTTACAGGATAAACAAGATACATGCTGAATTAAAAGGTTTTCACTGTAAACGAGATATAGTACGACAAAATTCAATCAGTTGCAAATCGTTGGTATTCTCCACAAATATCTCAATCATTCTTCTCATTTGTTTCTTCGATAAATTTAGTATGAATGTCTAGTATTAATGGTTATTTTGTTGTGATGGTGTATCCCAACTATCACATAAAGAATAGTGACACTGTGCTGGTTGTATTCGAGTGTGAAAATTCTATTATGTTGCGCACTCAGAGAGTATGTTTTTTGTCTGAGTTAACAAATCTGATATTGACATATGTCGGTGGTCATGGGAGAAAAGAGGTTGGGAAGTGTGGGTCTTCGGACGCCACCACTCCACGAATGCTGTAATTAGAAAGTTGTCAAAGACAAAGTCCCTAAGTTACATCGTGTCGTTGATGCTAGCCTCCCTCAAGTAAGGGGACAATGGCGTCTGGGGGTGCAAGAGTGTGGCTCACTCGTCTAGGGAGTAGTTGGTGTGGCCTCTGTTAAAAGCAAGGTTGCGAGAACTGAATCGATTATCAAACCGGTCAAGTGATTGGTTCATTGGTTTAATGGTCCAACCAGAATCGAACCATAGTTGAACCGATTTAATTAAATATATAATAAAACTATTAAAAATTAAATTTATAATTTCAAATATTCAAATTTAATATTTTTTAAACTAATACAATTCAAAATTTTAAGATTTTACATAATAACTTGTTCATATTTAATTATTAAAAATTCTAATTAATTTCTAAATTCTAATAAAATAATCAGTAACAACACTTGTCACATTAGTAACGAAAATTTTAAATTTAAAAATTTTAACAATAACTTCTAATAATCAAATAACTATCAATAAAATAAATAAAAATTCACAAAAATAGAAAAAATAGCAACTCCAAATTAGAATCAGATTCCAACAACTGAGAATCAGTAAAAATAACAAAATAAACAATAAAGTAATATGAAAGAGAAAAAGCTAACTTGCAACACATGATATTCTATGATAGTTGTTTACAAAGTCAAGATACCGGAGCCTTAAAATGCAGATTTATTGTGCTTTATAAAAAGAAGGAACACAAGTTCAAAAAGTTAAGAAGCAACAATTTCAATTGTTATGTATCACTCAAGAGTATCAAGAAAGGTTTATTATAACACCATTAAAATGCTCACAAAATGTAAATTCCGGTTAAATTAGCAGATAATTAGTCAATAAATTATTTTTAATAAGGAAGATTAGAAATGTGAAAATTATATTAAATTAGGATAGAGCTCGTCGAAACAAGAATTTTGACACCAATTTCGAAGAAAATGGTCCAAGATTAGACCGAACGGGTCGAACCGGTTGAACTGGACCCGAATCGGGCTATCGGTCCAACCGGACCAGCCCTTTTAAGTGAACCCAACAATGCCTTCTCCCTTATTTTCTGCAGCACGAAGCTGAAAGCTTCTCCAGGGAGGAGAGAAACGAAACACCCCGTAACTTTACGGTAAATTTCTAACTCCCGTAACTTCTCCGTACGAGCTCCAATCGCTGCACCGTTTGCGATCATGCGTTCACCGTGTTGAGCTCTACGTTTCTACTGGAACAATTTTATAGCTAACTCGTTATTTCACACTCAGCCTTCATTTCCACCAACTTTCGAGTTTTGAGAAGGAATGTTGAATTTCTTTGATATTTGATGTTTTAGGATTCAATTAGCTTGAGGAAAACGTTCACTCTTACTTATGTGAAGCTTGGATAAGGTGAGGATATGATAATTCTATTTTAATTTCATTGAATTTGAGCTTTGAGTATTAAATTGGGTATATATGTGTTATAAATGTGTATTAGGTTGTGAATAAATAATTGGAATTTGAAATTGTGAATACTGGAACTTGGAGGAAGCGGATTAGTTGAGTTTTAAGGGGCTGCCTTGGTTTTGAATAAATAGCTTTGGTCGTTACGTGGTAATCGGCCAATGTATGGTTTAGATTTCTTGCATTTAATATATAATGTTCTGTGAAAACTTAGGCTAGATGACCATAGGATAAGTTGGAATGCAGGTGTATGTTTAATGTTTAGTAATTTGTTGATGAATATATTTGGTTGAAGTTTAATGGATAATTAGTTATTAATTTTGGATGGTGAATGTTGTTATGTTAATTTGGAGAGAATTATGGTTGAATGTTATTGTTGATGAACATGGTTGGTTTGGTGCTTGTTGATTAATTAATGATTTGGTAAATTATTGATTTGAGGTATAACTATTGTGGAGGTTGTTGTGATAATGAGGTATTTTGTGTTAGAAGCATAGAATTAGTGAATTATGATCCTTAGTTGAATTTTGGTTGTTGAATTTGAATATTGTATGAGTATAATTGTTGATCTAAGGTATATTTATTGTGGTGACTATTATGATGATGAGGAAGGGTATGTTGAATTGAAAAGAAAGCAGATTTGGACCCGAAAAGGGTGACAAAGTCCGAGTTTTAGAGGAGGTGCTGCCAAAATTTTATAAAAATTAGAGATTTTATTTATATGATTATATAAAAAGATTTAGATTCAAAGGTTATATGGTTTGATTTAGAGTTATTAAGAAAATGAGCATGTTTTAAGTTTGATTCATTTAGAAAAGAATGAATTATGTTTTGAATTGGAATTATTGATGGACGGAATGGGAGGTGCGATAATGAAGGATAAGGATTGAATATGATTGACATATAATGATGAATGAGATGCGATTGAGAATGATGTGGATGTTGATGAATTATAATTGAATTATTTATATGCCTTATGAATTTGAATAATCTGATATACGAGATTCCCTAGATCAAGTGTCGTGGCTTGCCACCACGTATACCAGGTTGAAAACTCGATACTCTGTTGACCCTACGACGTAAGTGTGACCGGGCACTATATAAATTCCCGGAAATGTTACCCCCATTGAGCAATATTGATTATTTGAGAAAAAGCTATACATAGACTCTTGGGGATGCACGTCGGGGGACAGTCTAAGGACAATTCAGACTTGCCGGGTTGGCTGGATAACCGAGCCTCATCAGCTATAGGACAGGCATGCATCATATGTATATTACTTGAATTACTTGTTGGTACTTTAATTGGGTGTGCCTATATGTACTTGCAAGGCTAAATGTGTATTTGTTACCTATAATAACTGTAACCTTCTTGTGTTTGCCTTATCTGTCTATTTGTTTGTAAAAATGCATGAAGGAGTTGGAGGTGGAGGAATGGTAGTATGGGACTTAGATTTAAGGTTAAGTTAAGTTATGATTAAATATTTTTAGAAAATCATCTTTTATGGCTCCTGTTTAATACTTTAAGCTCTATAATCTGAGTGTCAGCATTCTAGGATTGCCTCTGACATTCCCAGGACCTTATATATTATGTGTGTGGCACCTTTATCATACTGAGAACCTCCGGTTCTCATTCCATACTATGTTGTTGTTTTTCAGATGCAGGTCAAGAGGCATCTTGTTAGGCGTCTGGACCCTTGAAGCGGAGTGGTTACAGGGTTATTTTGTTATGCTATGATGTGTATATATGTACTTGGTTTTCTCTCTGCATAACTTGTTCTTTTGATCTTCCTAGAGGTTTATGGAGAGGCAGGATTGTGTATATGTACTTTTGGGTTTTGGGATATGTATGTATATATGTGTAAATATTCTCCGGCCAGTCCTGACTGGCTGAGTTGGGAACTTGTTATTTTATTTCTTTGGCACTCTATTCCTACTTCTGTTATCTTATGTTTACTAATTGTGATTTTCTTAGCACGTAAGTTAACTCGTACCTTGAGCGTTGCGCTTTTATTTCGCGATTTTTGTTTCCTCTTTTCTTCAAGGCTCCTAGCATATTTTTATTCTTCTGCTATTATATGTACTCATTTTATTTTAGAGGTCGTAATACCACACCACCTCTATTTTACAGCTTAAGCGTAAAGCTTAGTGTGGTAGGGTGTTACACAAAATCCCTAATAGATGCTAATATCTAAAAAACTTGTAAAAACTAACTCAAAATAAAAAATTCAGAACAATAGTACAAAATTAACTCCGAAATTTGACAAAATTCAATAATAATTAACTCAACATAAATAACAACAATAATTCTTCTTGTTAACAACAATTAACAATCAAAGAAATTAACTCAGAAAAGCAAGAATAACCAAAGAAATTAACTCAAGCAAGAGGGCTGTAGCGCGGCAGAATCGGAAATGTGTGCGACAGAAGAATGAGACGGAGAAGACGAGATGCGACACCACATAAGTTGAGACGCAAGACGCATTGCGATAGAGGAGCCGAGATTGAGCAGTGGGACGACAAAACAGGGGCCATGCAACGAAGGAGGAATGAGACAGAGACATGTTGCGAAGCAAGACACGTTGCGACGAAGGAAAGGAGATTAAACAATGGGGACAACAGCTAGAGGAGCTGCAACAACAATGTCGTTAGTGGTGAGGATGGCTAGTTGCTACTCTGCTCTAATACGGTTTTTACTTTTTAGGGTTGGGTTTGGTCCACTTGTGGAGAAAGAAGGCGAGGGGCTATTATGTTGCATTTGTTTTTCTTTTTTAATGAATCAAACGGTGCCGTTTGATGGATAGAGAAACAAACCAGGGTGCATAAATACCGGGCCAGTTCACTGGTTAACCATCAGTTTATCTGATTTATTAACCATTTTTTGCAAAAAGATTCTATACATCAACCGAATTGACTAAAAAATTGGTTTTTGATTAATCCGGTCAAACCGATGGGTCCTATTCGATTTTCAGAACACTGATTAAAAGATGAATGTATTTCAATAATAAATATAATTTTATTTCAACATATAAAGATAAAAATTAACAATAAATAACTATTTCACATTTCAAAATAATTAATTATAAAAAATCTAATTGATAATTAATTTATCAAATGTCAATACAACATATTGAAAATTAAAATTGAGAATATAATATTTTATTTAAATACATGTAAAAATACAATAAACATTTAAAAAATAAGTTAAAACTAATCATTACAATTAAATTAATTAAAAATTTCAATTAAATTAATTAATTAACATTTACTAATTCAGTAATTTGTACATTCATTCCACACAACCGAACAAATTCTAATAACATGACAATCTAATCTACATATATAACAACACTAAATTTATAAAAATACCCAAACTATAATTACATGTTCAATCTCTTAAAAGAGAAAAAGGATTAAAACTAACTTCGAAGTCAATCGCTCCCGCAATGTGCCAAATAGTGCTCAGGCAGTTGATGTCTCCGTTCTGTGTGTCTAGTCCGAGTATCAGACAAATACCAAGAGAAACGTCTAAGAAAGAGAAAAATGAAGGAAATGGGAGAGGAAATGGACCAGAAGGGTGTTGTGAACGAGTTCCTTATATAAGTGCATCTACGCCTTATCTCGTTTACAGTATAAACGAGATAACCTGTAAACGAGATAAGCCACCTTACACAACATGTTTATAAACATGATACGTCTAAGTCGTGTTGTGTCTCTCGTTTACACTGTAAACAAGATATGCTCAAAGTGAAATCGTTTACAGAGTAAACAGGATAAGTAAAAAGATGGATTTTGATAAAAATGATATAATTTACATATTTCAATAAATAAAATATTTATTTTATTTATTTAAAAAAATCCTATATATAAGGACATTTAAAGACTAAATCCTCATAGTGGTCCTTGAGATTCACGGATTATACCATTTTAGTCATTTAGATTCACAATTCACTATACTGGTCTCCGAAATTTAGTTCCAAGCACCATATTGGTCCCTAAGCCCTTTTTGGCATTGAATCAACGAATGAAATGTTGAGTTAACTTTGAATTTCCACGCTAGACACATGGTTAAATGACATCTTTTTGTTTTGACGCTTAAACAACGCAAAAACAAGGTCGTTTTGGAGAATGAGGAGAAATAAACGGTTTGCACATCATATAAATTCTTATTCATCTTCTCGTTTTTGCCTTATTTAAATGCCAAAATAAAATGTCGTCGTTTAGTCCTGTATTTAGCGTGATAATTTAGAGGCAGCTTAGCACTACTTCGTTCATTAATTTAGTGCTAGAAAGAGTTTAAGGACTAATATAAAGCCCAAAAACTCCGAGACCAATATAGTAAATTTTGAATTTGAATGACTGAAATGATAAAAGTTGTGAATTTAAGGAACTGTTCTAGAGATTTAATCAGCATTTAAGTAAATTTCCTTTTGTAGAGATTTTATGGGTCTCCATAAGGCAACTACCTCAATCTCCACGCCATTTCCATTTATTCGCGGAACCAGTCTCCATCCTTATAAAAATTTTGCGAGTCCCATTAACTTTTTCGTTGCAGGTAATTTATATGAATTTTTTGGACATTTCTAGGTAAAACATTCATATTTAAAACTTTAATTTCTCATTAATAAAGCAAGAGGAATAAATGTTTAAATTCAAAAACTGAAAACACGACAAATTTAAAAATAATTTTATAATCGAAATAATAATTTGCTGGCATATTTTAATATTGCAAAAATAAGAAGTTAAATACTTTGCTTATTATGGATATCGAAGTAGGCGGTAATTTAATTTATTTCAGTCACAAAAAAAAGTAGGCGGTAGTTCCTACCTCTTGTGTGGTCTAACCAAAAGTCCGTTGAAATTAGTTTGAATATAAAGTCAATAAATCTGTTAACGAGTTATAATTCAAATGGATTTTTTTTACCTAAAAAAATGTGATTTCAAATTTTATTTATTATTATATTGTGGTATCTAGAATTAGAGATTATCCAATGTATCTGACAAAAAAAAGTCAATAAATTTAATGTATTAAACTAAAAAGGATGTGTGGATTAGTTAATCTAACTTTTTCCTAAATCATAAAATTAATTAAAATTAATTTAATAAAAAATAATAAGTAAAAAGTTAATTATTACTCAGGCATAAATAAAAAATAATTAAATTATAATATAATTTTTTAAATTCTCAATATTAATAAAATTGTCTATTAGAATATCGTTTTTAAATTAGTGTAAAGAATAAAATAAATTATGTAAAATATGTCTCATAATTAGGAGCATATATATATAATAAATAAATAAAATAACAAGTCACCAAAAATAAATAAAATAACAAAAAAATAAAATGAAAAAAAAAGTATGTTTAGATATTTAATTTTCAAATGTTGTATAGTAGCGGAATTTGAAATAAAATTTTGTGGGACAAAAATTTAACACAAATTTTAGCCTTTCCTTTAAAAAATACATCAAATTTTTTATTTTTCATGATTATTTTATATAAAAATTTGAATATATATCCTGTAAAATATGTAAAAAAGAAGTTAGAAGGATAAATATTAAAAATTATAATATTTATTAAATTTTTTTATCAATTTATACAAATACAATAATATCAATACTTATTGAATATTCTAATATTTTTTATCATATAAAAATTAAATTAGATAAATAGTGAAATATAAAATAATATTAAATTAAATAAATAAAAAATACCTAATTTTTTTATATTTGAACTCAAAGGTAGATGGAGTGTTGCTTGTTGAATAGAGAGTTACGAAATGCGAATACAGAAGCTGCTAGCAAAGCAACGTTTTTATAATGATGATTTTTATCTTTTATTTTTTTTAGATGATCTTTTTGAAAGATTACCATGTGTTCATAACACACAGCGGAAGAAAAGAAAGTAATCCTAAAGATCTATTTTGTGCTTAAACTTTATTCCAATAATAAATATATAGTAGATCAGATCTAAATACCTTTAGACACTTTAGCAAAAACTTTATTCTTCGATTGTACGAAGACTCTATGCGTATCCACACCGAGACTAATCTTTACTGTCAACTCCTTGATCAATGGACATCTGATCTAAATTGAGAAACCTCTTGCAACTCTTTGCATGCCATAAAATTCTTCTCCAAGAATTAGGCTCACATACGTTTATGTGTGTAGAGGTAAAAGAATAAAACTCTTGTTATTCGCTCCTCATCGGTAATTCCTCTACACTTAGCATACATATATATAGCATGAGATTTGTTACTGATTTTAAATTTGATTCTCAATTCAAATTTAAATCATATCTTGAAATTTCAAATCTGAATCATTCAAATTTTATCAATCATATCATAACTCAATTTGAAAATAGAATCAGTTAGGATCTCATCCAAATTTAGAAATAGAATAACTAATTATTCTCAAATCTCATTTAATATTCTCAATTATCATACTATTATTATATTCTTAGTGCTAGCAAATAATATAATAATATTCCATTTGAATTAATATAATTATTTATTTGATCAAATCAAAATAATAATTAAATAATTCTATAGCAAAGATTAGAACACTCGTTAGTGTGTGACCCCATAGGTTCAATACTAAGCGGGTAGTAAATTATCTTACTAAATTTACTAATCAAGGTTGGCGTCTAGCAACACTCCTCAACGACCCGATAGTATGAAGTAATATATTTTTACTAAGAACCTTAGAAGAACAAAGTATAATTCCTTCCATCTTTCCAACTCTTGGTTAACCCTTAGAGTATGGTTTAATTGTCAAACTCTAACTTGTTACCATTATTATAATGAACTGTGAATGACTTAAGAAACTCATTTTTTCATTCATTCAATTCCCTTGGCCAAGGTTTTATTCATCTCAATCATTATAATCATAGAGCTCAAACTCTTTACCGAGAGTTGACGGATTCCTTATTGACTAATCATTAATTCTACAAGTATTTAAATCATACCCAATATCCATTCAACTAGCACCCTAAGGTATTAGGTGTCCGGAATCAAAGTATAATAAATACATTGCTAATTACTATAACAGTCACAGGTCAAAAGAAACTCTATTACTATGTTCATCTTGAGAATATCCTATTGACAAATATGCGATAATTATAACCATTAGGAATTCTCAGAGTGAGTCAGTTCAATGGTCATATCTCTATATACACCATCTATATATATAATTTAATAAATGAGATCTATTAATCTTCATCCAATTAAGACCATTATATATATATTGATCTTTCTGGATTATTAATGTTCTTTTTAATAATCCTATGACCAAGAACAATTTAGATTAAATTATAAAAGATTTATCTCTCAATATTATGATCACTATCACAATAATAAATCTCTAAATTTAATCAAGGACTTTTATATTAACATTTTAATATAATAACAATAACAAATTATTTGATACATGATTGATTGGATTGTGGTCATACTCCTTATTCCCAACATTCTCCCACTTGCACGAGAGTCAATCATGATAGATTGGATCTTGGGCATACTATTATCTCAATATTTTTTTTATTTTTATCTCTTTTTTATTAGATAACTTTTTTTATTTGATTTGATTGTTAGATGATCTTTTTTTTATAATGAAGATTTTTATCTTTTATTTTATTAGATGATTTTTTTGTTAGATAACTTTTTTTTATTTAATTTGATTGTTAGATGATCTTTTTTTATTCTTATCTTTTTTTGTTAGATAACTTTTTTATTTGATTTGATTTTATCTTTTAATTTTGATGTGTCTTTTTTTGTTAGATAACTTTTTTATTTGATTTGATTTTATCTTTTAATTTTGATGTGTTGTAAAAACCAATAAAGATCCACTCAGTGCAATAAAAGCAAGAGATGAAGATTGAATATGAGTACTTTAAATCATAGTAAAGAATTAAAGCCAACTGAACTATTTTTTATTTTTTAAAGAAGTACTATTAATTTTTTTATAAAAAGTCTGGGGCATGGCCCCTTGTCTTAACTAAGCTCCATCCCAGGTTGTATATATATATTTTTTAAGAGTTTAATTTTGATGCACTGACAGTGTAAAATGTTTTATACATTCACACAATCACATCTGTTCTTTTAGATGATCATTCACACAGTCAATATTAAAGGTAGTTATTTTTGCTGATGTGACGTTAAGTAATTAAATACAAGAAAAATATTGAGTACCATTAGATTTACCATCAGAATTATCGTCAGAATAAATCTGACGGTATAAACCTCGTTGGTAATTGTTTACCGACAGATTTTTTTGTCTGTCCGCTAATTATCGGTGGATTTAGCAGTGGATATTAACTCTTAATTTGGCAAAATTCTGGAGCTTGTTACCGTCGAATTTATTCCCCAGTAAATCCAACAGTAATCTTAAATTTTATTTTTTTTAATTTGTTTAAAAATTCAATATATAATTTTAAATGTTTAAACTCAATAATTTTTAAACTAACAAAATTTAAAATTTTACAATTTTCTATAATAATTTGTCTATAATTTTTTATTAAAAGTTCACAAATAAGTTTACACATCAAAGTTTAAGAATAAAGAAGAAAAATAATAATTACTCAAGTATGAAAAAAAGTAGCACCATAAACATATACTCTAAATCTAGAAAAGATGAATTTACGTAAGGTTCAATATGAAAAACAAGATACCTCATGGTGGCTAAGTAAATTGCATAGTTAAAACTATCTAGACAATAAAATATTGAAAAGAAAAATTAAGTATACAAATGGTATATCTATTTAAGATTCAAAGTAATCCACTAACATGCATATGTATGTCTCTCAAATGGTATATCTATTTAAGGTTATACAATTTCAGCAACTTACAAACCTAATTAGAGGTTTTGCATCATAAACTTACTATCTATAGGCACATTTCCTAAATTACACGCAACCTAACCTAACATTATTTAATTTCTAATCACATTAAATTAATATAACAAACCCTAATCACACACTTCATTAAAAAATTTAATTAATAATTTAATAAAATACCTAACAAATTAAAATTTTAAACAAACAAAAAAAACTGAAAAAAATACAAAAACTATAAAAAAAATTTACCTCTGATAGTGGCTGCAGAATGGTAGAAGTGTGTTGGTGACAGGAGGCAGCAGTGAAACCTATAGTGGGGGAGTTAGGGTTTAGAAACAACCTTACCTTAGCATGGTGGACCCCAGCCACAGTGATAGCGACAAGGCGACGGCCTCCGATCGACGGTAAGGGACACCAACAGCGGAGGCACGGCGGAGGCTTTCCTTAGAGATTCCAGCAGCAGTGATGACGATGTGCTGATCAGCGACGACAATATGGCTTATCGGCGGCGACAACAGCTCCAGGTGGTGGCGGCGCAACCTTCTTCAATGGAGATCAGAGGGAGAAAGATGAGAGAGAGAGAGTTTGCAAATATGAGGGAGAAGGATTTCACGTTTGAATTTTATTCCAAATTTACCGTCGGATTTACCGACAGAAAAATCCAAAGGTAAAATGTTCGTCATTGCCTAAACGACGCATTTTACTAAATCCTGTTACCATCGAAATTTTTTGACAGAAAATCTGACAATAAATTCGGTGCTAATAAAATTAATTTTCATGTCTCTATTTATCGCAACTGTTCAATCATGAACGATATTACATTAGCAAAAATATTACACTCATCTTAATATTATCTTAATTAAGAGTTTTCCCAAAAAAATGCTTGGTTCATTTATATTATCAACACATTACCATTAAACTTTCAATACATAATAATTTGTAATAATATAAAAATAGTGTATATAAAAATTAATGATTTAATGTCCAAAATGGTCTTTAAAATTTTCAACTCGTTTTAGATTAGTCCCCAGAATGGCCTTTGAAATTTCTAACTCATTTTAAATTAGTTCCCCACTTTTTAAAATAACTAAATAAGTTCTTCGTTTTCAAAATCGAGAATCTCCATTGGTCTAAAAGTTACTAGATATTTTAACGTCGTTGATGTGTACAATTAAGTGTCAAGTTGGCACTTAACTACAAGCTGATGTGGACACACAATAAATTCAATTTAAATTGGTATCCCAAATTTAGTTAAAATACCTAAATTAATCTATTCACACTATAAAATTCTAACCCTCAAATATTTATGTTCGTCATTTGTTTTAATACGTTCTTTCTCTCCTTTTTTGGTGTTCTTCTCCATCTCATTTTCTATTATTTTTTCCCTCTTTTTTATGTGAAGCATGATGAGTTGTAGTGATAAAAGTCAAGCAAATTTAAACATGAACAAGATATGTGAGAATAAAAGAAAGGCAGAGATAAAATAAAAGGAGGCAGACAAAAGATGGAAGAGAGAAAATAATAGATAGTTAAGGATCGTAGTTTTTATAAAAAACTATTTTATAGTATGCTCTCTAAGTTAGGAAACTATATAAAGGAGTGAAATCAAAATGTATTCAATTTAATTAAAATCAAAGGAATTCACATCCATAACAATTATTCATTTTCTTTTTTTTCTCTTTAATAATTATATAGCGAGTATATTATTGTGAGTAATATTTAATTTTATATTACTTTTTATCTATTAGAAGTAAAAAATCCACTGTAGACTCAACAGGATATTTTAAATCAAAGTATTGGAACAAACTTTATCAAAACTTTTAAATATTCCTATACTTGCTCTTTTAATTGTCTTTATTAAAACTATGTTAGTAATACCAACATTTGGGTGGAGTAATTTGACATTTTATGGTTTTGTTCATGTTCGTTACTATTGGTTGGTTATTTGTTGGTTCCCTTTGAAAATTTGAGTAGTAATTAGTTTTCTCAAATTTGAGAAGCAGCTAATCAAAAGAGTTGTGATCATTTTTGACCCTGTTGAATTATTTTTTTTAAATAAATACTAGTGTTTATATATGTATATATAATACTAGCATCACCACCATAGAATAATTAGTAGCTAGAAGAGGTTCAAACCTGCTTTCCAATCTTTTTTTATAAATATTTCACTAATAAAATATAATATTATATTGCAGAGGTAAATTTTGAATGTAAATAAGAAGAGTTTGTGAGAGAAAAATGGATTTAAGTAATGAGATAGAAATGCAGCAAGTTTTTTATTTGGCTACGACAAACAGAAGCTCTGGTTCCTTAAGCACATACCTATCTCCATTGTTCTTAAATTGAGACTTCCTCAACGCAAACCCTTGCCACTCTTGACATAGTATCTTTTCTCAAGAACCAGCGTGATAAGATATGCATCCTCTCAATCGACGGTGGCGCGCGTCATGCGCAGAATCCTCGCCGGTAAAGCCCCAGCCTACCTTGAATATTCTCTCAAGAAGAAGTCTAAAGACACCAACGCCACAATCGCCAATTACTTCGATGTTGCCACTGGTGCTGGTGTCCGAGAAATGTTTACTGCTATGTTATTTGCCACCAAAGACCACAAACATCCGATTTTTGCCGTCGAAGCACTTGGAGGCTGCTGGCCAAGTAAGGTTAACAAGAGGATCATTTGGAATTTGTTTATTTGAAGAAGAGAGAAATTCAGTTTGAAATGGCGTCGTTTTATTGCAATTAGATGTTAGACTTAAACGATGTTATTTAGTAAATTATCAAATTGGTACTTAACTGTACATATCAGTAATGTTAAAATGGTTAATGACATTTGAACTAACAAAAATTCGTATTTTTGAGAGTGAAAAATATATTTAGTATTTTAAAAAGTGAGAAATTAAAGTGAATTAAAAATTTTAAAGACCATTTAGAACATTATTTCAATAATTAACTTGAGGAAGATATGAAAATTATAAATATATAAACGCCCCCATGGAGCATACATCAATATAGAAAAATTACATAGGTAGCTCTTTCTTAACATTTATGAAATTATTACAACATGAAAAATAAGGGTTTAAATTTTATTTCTTTTTTCTTTTGTTAAGATGTTATGAAATTAAAAGATTAAGATAGCTGAAATTATAATAACATTAAGTCATGTGTCACCCATGATTTATGTATCCCAACCTCTTTTTGTCGATAATAACGTTAAGTCAAATGATGGTTGATAATAAATATATTGTAAAGTGACTACATGGAGATATGGATACAAATTAAGAGTTAAGATTTTTAAGAAATAAGACAAGAAATATAAAACATATATTCTAGAATACAAATGTGAAGTTTAAATGAGAAAGTAAATACAAGTTAAAAAAAGAATGGAAATCGAAGGCAATAATTGAGGACCATAGATGGATAAAGTGGAGAAAGTGAGTACATTGGCTTCTCATGCAACACAGGTGATAGAAGTACACAACAAAAATCTAATTCAACATATTACATTTGAGGAATGTTTTGATTCTGTATATATTGTTTACTTGATTATTAGTTTATGTTTATGGTCTCATCTATGTTCTTGAGGCTGATTTTGGTCCTTGATGGCAATGTTAAAGGAGATTAAATTTAATCACTTGACATTAGTATTCGGTACTCTCTAAAAAAGTTGAGTTGTTCACTACTGATCTAAAAAAACCTCCTTTTGTCGAATCTAATTTTTTGGTCGCAGAAATTAAGCCTACTTCTATATTTTTCTCTTGTTACACTAAATATATATTTAATTAACAAAAAATATTAAATAACTGTTAAAATTTATTATTTTTTATTATAATATTTTTAATTATTAATATAATTTTTTTAGTTTAGTAATCTAATATAATATATATTTTAGTTTATATTTTTAAATATTAATAGCGAACTGTTCGTCAAAAAAATAAATTCTGATAGATATAATATTTTTCTATAATAGGCCAATTTTTAAAATTATCTTTACTAAACTAAGTAAATAATTTAAAATAATAAAAAAATCAAACTAAAATTACGTATAACTAATAAAATATTTTTTGTGGACATATTTATAAATATTTTTAATTTTTAAAAAATAATTTAATTTTGATATGCATCTCGATATATAATATTATAAAAAAATTAAAATATTATAAAAAATAAAATAAAATTAATAAAATAATTTTTTTAAGTCCCTAAATTTGTGCCGGTGCTACTATAAATAACAAATCTATTTCAATTGTAAATAATTTTATTTTAACATATAAAGATAAAAATTAACGATAAATAATTATTTCATATTTTAGAATAATTAACTATAAAAAATCAATTAGTAATTAATTTATCAAGTATCAATGCAACATATTGAAAATTAAAATTGAGAATATCATGTTTTATTTAATACATGCAAAAATAGAATAAGTATTTAAAAAATAAATTAAAACTAATAATTACAATTGATTAAAAATATCAATTAAATTAATTAATTAATATTTACTAATTTATTAGTAATTTGTATATTCCACACATCTGAACAAATTCTAATAATAACATCACAATCTAGTCTACATATATAACAACACTAAATCTATAAAAGTATCCTAACTATAATTACATCTTCAATCTCTTAAAAGAGAAAAAGAATCAAAGCTAACCTCAAAGTCAATCGCTCCCACAATGTGCTGAGTAGTGTTCAAGCGATTAATGTCTCTGTCCCATGTGTCCGTGTGTGTCAATTTTTGAGTATTTTACAAATATCAAGAGAAATGTTTGAGAAAGAGAAAAATGAAGGAAATGGAGGAGGAAAGGGACCAGAGGGGAACTGTGAACGAGTTTCTTACCATTTTAATCTTTCAAATTAAAAATTTACTATACTGATCACGAAATTCAGCTCCAAGCACTATATTGGTCCTTGAGCCCTTTTTGGTATTGAATCAACGAATGAAATGATGAGTTAACTCTAATTTTTCTCGCTAGACACATGGTTAAATGAAATCGTTTTGTTTTGACGCTTAAACAACACACCAAAAAGGTGATTTTGAAAAATGAATGGAGATAAACGATTTGCACATCATATAAATTCTTATTCGTCTTCTCATTTTTACCTTGTTTAAGGGCCAAAACAAAATGCCGTCGTTTAGTTCTGTATTTAGCGTAATAATTTAGGAGCAACTTAGCATTTCGTTCACTAATTCAGTACTAGAAAGGGTTCAAAAACTAATATGATGTCCAAAAAGTTGATCTTAAGAACTAATATAGTAAATTTTGAATCTAAAAGAGTAAAATGATAAAAATCATAAATTTGAGGAACCATTTTAAAAATTTAATCGGTATTTAAATAAATTTTTTTGTAAAAATTTTACAGGTCCATAGAAAAGATACTTTAATTTTCGCCTCGTCTCTATTTATTTGCAGAAGGAGTCTCTATTTTTATAAAAATTTTGCGAGTCCATTAATTTTTTCGTCGCGGATATAGATTTTCTGGATATCCCTAGGTAAAACATTCATGTTTAAAACTCTGTTAATAAAACAAGAGGAATATATATATATATATATATATATATATATTCAACAACTGAAAACACGGCGAATTTAAAAATAATTTTATTATCGAAATAATAATTTGCGTTGCATATTTTAATATTGCAAAAATAAGAAATTAAGTATTTTGCTTATTGGAAAAGCTCTGCATACAAGCCATTAGGGCTTGTATGCTTTACAAGCTCATTAAACAATAAAATCAAAATACGCGCTACTCCACGTACGTTGATTACACGCGCTATATAACATGCCGCGTATATCTAACTACCAAATTTAAAATATTTGTTTTCTTCTTCGTTTTCGTTATTTTGAGATTTGGTTGTTCTTCTTCTCGCGCGTCTTCCCTCCTTCTTCTCCATCGTTCTTTTCCTCTCGTTTTCTCACTGGTATGTTCTTCATTTACGTTATCTTTTTCCTTTTCTGTAATTCGAGCTTCGTTTTCTATTTTGATTTGTTGTTTTCTGAAATCAAAGTTTGAACTCGTTTTGAAGATAATGGATCATTCAACCTCAGATTGTCAGCTGAATCCAGGCGAAGTGGATTATGAATTTGAATCTAACGAAGTTCCTGAGGTTTGATTTACATAGGATTAGTATAAATTTTCTTTCAGTAATTTGTATAGCATTGTGTACTTGAAAAATTGCTGAACATTGATTGTGAAAGTAAGACGTCAATGTATTAGTTATGATTAATTACCTGGAATTTATAGCAGACGCTCGGGTGTAGATCAATTCTTCTTTGGGTGTATTTTAGCTAGAAGTGTGGGTGTATCTACACTTTACTGGTTTTTTGTTATTTTAATTGAGTTGTTGTTGTTCAGGTGTATTATATCAGACATGATTGGGTGTTTTTTTAGTTTTTGATATGGTGTATTCTGCAGCCTGTGTATTTACAGTTTATGGCTTTAAAGGTCATTCTGTTGTTAAGTTGTTGCGGCTCGGGTGTATCATATTAGACATAATTGGGTGTATTTGAATCATATCTATGGGTGTATTTACAGTTCTGACACGGTGTATTGTGTAGCCTCTCTCGGTTGTTGATGACGAGCTTGTTCCGAAGGTCGGAATGACCTTTACCACCCTTGAAGATGCTGGAAAATTTTACAGGGACTACGCCAAGGCTGCAGGTTTCTCTACAAGAGTTCGGTGCACAAATAGGAAGGGAAACAAGATTAAGAATCAACTGATTACATGTAGCAGAGAGGGAAAATGGAAATCTAAAATATCTCCGACCGAGAAGACCAATCCGACAGCCGGTCTAAACTGTCCTGCAAGAATTTATATGCACACATTGAAGGATGTCAGTGCTTGGATCATTTCAAAAGTTGTGCTGGATCATTCACACCCCTGCTGTCCAAGCAAAGCAGAGATGCTCAAACAGCACAGGGAACTAAGCATGTCCATTCGTCGTACGATAGAGAATAACGAGGAGGCCGGTATCAGACCAAGCAAAACCTACCAATCATTTGTTGCGGCTGCCGGGGGTCACCGCGAGTTAAACTTTATCGAAAAGGACGTGAGGAATTACATTACCAGGGAAGTGCAAAATGTTTCCGAACAAGAAGATGCAAAGGAATTCGGGAAATATTTCTTAAGAATGAAAGAGAAGAATCCGAATTTATTTTTTGAGCTCGAACTCGAGGAGGATCAATCGATTAAGCTGGCTTTTTGGGCCGATGCAAGAAGCAGAGCCGCCTTTGAGTATTTCGGAGACGTCATTTCATTCGATACCACCTACAATACAAACAGGTAACAAACTGTCCCTGTTTATGATGCTAAATTAATTTATTTTTACGAATCCGCAGCAGAGGTGTATATTGGCTGTTTCATTGGGTCTATTTCGAAGCATTTGTTGGGGTGTACCTAATGATTTTGCATTCTGGACCATGTTAATTTGTTTCAGGTATAATTTGGTCTGTGGTTCTTTTGTCGGGGTGAATCACCACGGTCAGTCAACACTTCTCGGATGCTCTTTGATGAAGAACGAAGAAATTGAATCATTCAAATGGTTATTTCAATGCTGGCTTCGTTGCATGGGAGGAAACGCTCCGAAAGGGTTTCTCACCGATCAGTGCGCATCAATGAAAAGGGCTTTAGAGGCCTGTATGCCAACAACAGTTCACCGCTGGTGTATTTGGCACATCATGAAGAAGATTCCAAGCAAATTAAACGGGTACAAGGGACATGCTGATATCGAACAAGAAATGAGCCATGTTGTTTGGAACTCTCATAGCAAAGACTCATTCGATAGGAATTGGAACGATTTTCTGCTAAATTTTGGTCTTGCGGACAACAAGTGGCTTTCAGGTAATGTGTTTTTAAAATCTGCAGCAGAGGTGTAAATTGTATGTTCTTTCGGGTGTATTTTACAGTCTGTGTTTGGGTGTATTATGCAGATCTGTATGAAGACCGTCACATATGGGTTCCTATCTATCTGGATCACCACTTCTGGGCAGGGATGAGAAGCACACAAAGGAGCGAGAGCATGCATTCATTTTTTAACAAGTACATCACTCGGAATAGCTCGCTTATTCAGTTTATCAAACAATACGATAATTGCCTCGGAAGCAGGGAGCAAGCAGAGAGAGAATCAGACGCTGCAGATTTTCATACGGTCATACCGTGTGTAACCAAATCCTCCATTGAAGCTCAGTTTCAAGATGCGTACACTCATGCAAAGTTTAGGGAAGTCCAAGCGCAATTCAGAGGAAAGGCGAATTGCATCACCAGATTAAAGAATTCCGCTCTAGGCTATTCAATATACGAAGTCGGAGAACAAGTTTCCAGCTCAATATTCAACAAGTTCGCTGTTACCTACGACTCAGTTGCAGCTGAGGTAAAATGCCAATGCTTATTATTCGAGTCGAGAGGGATACTGTGCCGTCACGCACTAAGCGTGTTAAGCTTCGAACAAGTAAGCCAAGTGTCCCCTAGATATATACTGGAACGATGGAGCAAGAAGGTAAAGAGGCGACACACACACATCAAGAGCAGCCACGACGAGCCACTAATGGAGCCAAGAAGCAAGAGGTTCGACCAATTAGTTTTTCATTCGCAAAATATTTGCGAATTTACCTCCGAATCGGAGGAGCTGACTGCAATTCTACACCGTGCGTACGATAACGTCATGGCCGAGATGGAAGCATTAAAAGCCAAAAGGAAGGGGAGATCTTCTTTATCCCACGAAGACGCCAACTTGGAATCCGTTAACGAGCTTCAAAGCCCGCCAAGGATTCGAACAAGAGGACGTCCAAAAAACAGGCTAGGTTCAAAGCTAGAGAAACAGATTGCAAATGCCACAAAGAAGAAGAAGACGAAAGTTTTAAGCGAGGTACAAGGAAATGTTCTTTAAATTTGTGGCAATTGAGTTTATTTTTCTCGTTAATAGTTTAGCTAATGTGTGAGTGTTATATTCAGATAAACGTGTTTGATGCTGCATCAGCGGCGCATTCAAATTCCAACCAATATCAAGGACACGTTATGAATTATCAGCTCAGGGTACCAGCAGCAGGGGATAACTCTTTGGGTGTATAGTTTTATAGAATATGGGTGTAAAAGCACTGTTTCTTTTGGGTGTATTTTTGTTAATTCAAAATTTACATATAGACACATATATAGATACATATAGAACAAAAGCTGTAAAAATTCGCAGGTTATGGGTGTATATTTCATTTGATATTTTTCTTCATATTTTAGTACATGTAATTCATACATTTTGAGTATAGCGCAGACAGTTGGGTGTATAGTTTATGCAATCTTGGGTGTATTATTAGACTTGCGTTGGGTGTAACAGTTTATAATTTGCGTTTACCACCTGTAATACAGTTTTTAAATACATCACAGACAGTTTACCAGCATAGATAGTTTAACTATGGGAAAAAATATACATGGAATAGAAGTTGTTGATAATTGGCAAATATTTACATCATTTGTTTAATTTACAAACTACGCAACAGTTGGATTACCCAGTTTCTATATCAGCAGAATTAATCTGACAAAACGGACTCAATAATACAGAGGATGGCTTCGACAGCCTTATAGCACTACTCTCTCTAATTGCCCGATCTCTCTGTTTATTCATCTCACTGAATAGTATCCGGGAAGCATACTCCACTCTATAGTGGTCCACCTCTTCCTACAATTAAAAAGTATATTCTGTTTAAACAGCAATATTAATTCAGTAAAGTAATACAGAGTTATATAGTTCTAAAGACAGTTACCTGTGGCCAATTATCCCATTCATACTTCCCCTTTTTTATGTTTTCCGGCTCAATTAACTCAAGCCACTTCATAACGTAGATAGTACAGTCATAGCTGAAAACGAAGAAAATAAATTACAAATCTCATTTAGGAAAGTTAAATGTTCAGAGTCACAAATTTATACCTTGTTTTTTGGCCTGATATTTTAACATATGATGCTTTAATTTCCTTTTCCTTCTCGCCTTTCTCCAGAGGTTTCCCGCCGGCATATGTTATCAATCTTGAAAATACATATCCCTTAAATACCAAAACAAATCATTAATACACCCGAATGAATGCACAGGATACACCCAACTGAATATAGAATATACACCCAACACAACCTTCGAAATAGACCTATCTATTAAAGTAAAGAAGACAGAGGCAACTTACAGTGAATTTATTAATGTCCTTTCTCTCATCGCTTGGAGCTTTTTTGTGTAGCGGGTCAAGTATTTGACATTTCTGCTTTGTTGTATTTATTAGCCATAACCACCAATGTCCCGAGTGGCAAACAGGAGCAAAAATCTGAAGGATTGCCACATTTCAACAGTGTGTTATTTTATTTGGCATATAAGTAAATAAATAAGCGTACTAACAAATTTAGCAAACGAAAACTTACATATGGATGCGAACTTAATTTTTTTCTATCTATGAAGTGAATGAAACTCGGGTAGGCTTCCACCCTGAATTCCTTTTTCGTTTTCGGGGATATGAATTCCCCCTTTGGGTGATCCGAAAGTGCCATGCTTTGCAAGAATTGCGAAACAAGAAATGAAATACTGAAAATACACAACTTACACCCAATCGAACCCAAAAAATACACCCAAATTAATGCAGAAAATACACCCAAAGTTCGTAGAAGTAACACTTACCACAATATCGGGGGGGAGACAGTATATTTGTTCCTGAAACCTCTTTTCATTTTTCTGGTTTAGGATGAGGCAGATGGCAGATACAATCTAGAAATATATGCCGAAATCAATTTTACATTAATAAACATTGCAGTTTACTTTGGTGTAAAAACATTAATGTTAGTCTAATATTACCTGAGATTCTATATCACTTTTTGCCTGGAGGGATGCAAGGTGCGATATGATCAAAATGTATTCTCCTTTGCCAATCAGAGTGCAAATCTCCTCATACTCGTCAGTATTGCCATTTGCGTCTTCCTTCAGTCTCGTCCCCCAGATGTAGCACTTTTGTTTCATATCATCTGTAATTTGATTTATTCCCCCTGGAGTTTCAAACTTTGCAAAACTTTCTCCCCCAGTCTCCCTCTGAATTTGTGGACTTTCGTTTGTTCCCTTCGCCGCATTGCTTGCTAATTTTTGGACCAAATTGTCTAATTGTTCTAGCATACTTGCAGTTTCTGGAGATTTTTCCCTTTCTGTCTCCTGCGTTGACGCCCCCTCCTGGCTTGAATCAGTCAGTCCAAGGCTGAATGATGGCATCCCTGAATCTGTTTTAGGAACATAGGTTGCTGTCCGTGCCATCATCAACAGCGCAGCAGCGTCTTCTGCGGCTGGATGACTGCGTCATGATGTATAAGAATAAGAGTAAGAATAATAATATACGGATGATAAGCAAAGATTGATTTTAGTCTGATGAACTTACATTTTAGTTGGAGCTGGGAGAAGCGTGGGTGTGGTTTCTTGAAGTTGTTTGGGGGATTCAGGAGTGCTGCACAGTTACACAAAATTAATCATGGCGTAAAAAAAAATTGATCAGGAACAATATACACCCAAACTGTTAGCAAATATACACCCAAACCCTAAACAAATATACACCCAATACTATTTCTTACGTTTCTGTAGTCCCTTCAATCCGTAGCATAGGGGTTGGTTCGAAATCTGTCTCAGGGGTTGTTTGGGATGCCGGCACAAAAACCTGGATCGGGACTCTAAACAAGAAGAAAAATGAAAGGTTAACAACGCCTTTGAAAATAATAAGGTTATAAGGTTGAAATATTCTTGGAAAACTCACATTGCAAGCGCTTCCGACGGTGTTTGTTCCCTCACAACCATCATATTCGAGTCAGTCGGACTCAACCTAAAATAACCCAAAAAAGGTAAAAAATACACCCGAACAATTCAAAAAGAAGACAAGCTTTGTTTTTTGAGAACTTACATAGTTGCAGTTTTTGCTTTTTTTTGCTGCCTTTTTTTTCTTGAATAAAATAATAAAGGGCTTTTTTTTCTAAAAAAAATATATACAGAATTAGAAGTAGAAGGTAATAGAAGAACAAAAGTAACGATTATTTAAAAGAGAAATTACATGCTCTGTGATGGCTGGTTTACGCTACTCTGTTCTGTGCGTTCTTGAGAGGAAGGATCATCACTTCCCAAGTTCACAGCCGGTAGTCTAAACATATTTCATGTTATTCAGACCAAATAAGATACAGGTATAAAATACACCCAAATGAATGCACAAGATACAACCAACCGAATGGACAATATACACCCAACAAAATAAATGAAATATCCCTAGTAAACAACATACACCCAACTTGATCCACAAAATAAACCCAAATGGTTCCACAAAATACATCCAAATCATGATAACAAGATTTTATTAAATAATAAAGCTTCTTACGTTTCAGAGGACACATAGCGACCTTCTGTCGATCGCAGGTCAGCTTGGTTCTCCCTGTGAAACAAGATACAATTATTAGCAAACAAAACACACCAAAATCTCAAATACACAGCCCCGCAAGACATACCCCTCTGCAGCAGATTTATCAACGTTTCCCCTTAGCCATTCATCGATTTCGTCACTTGATATTTCATATCTCTCACTACATTCATAAAATAAGATGTTAACAAAAATAATTACGATGATAGACCGTAATATAGCTTACGAGGTACTGTACCCGTCAAAGTATTGATCTTCTTCAGGAGGTGAATCCTCCACAACAACTTTTTTCTTTTCTTGTTGTGTTCTGGGTGGAAAAAAAAGAATACCAATCAGAAATAAAAAATTAATTTTATCACAAAATATTAATGAAAGAAGTGCTTACTCTTTTGGTGTTGTTTTTGTTTTTTTCTTTTTCTTCTCCTTCTCTGCAGGTGATGATTCTTCGCTCCTATAAGTTAATAATAGACACTTCAATTAATACATGAAATCTTTATAATGAAGCCAAAAGAAAGGAGTAATAATTTCAGGACATTACTCATCACTTGGTTCAGATTCAGATTCTGAATCAGAATCTGACTCCTCTTGCCTCTGCTTTCTTTTTCTGGAGTCCATTCTGGAAGGCAAACAATCATAATTTAGAAAATACTAAAAATACACCCAAATGAATTCACGAGATACACCCAACTGAATATTAAATATACACCCAATGCAGCAAACGAAACACACGCTGCTTAATAAACTACATACACCCAACGTGATCAAACAAAATACACCCAACTCGAAAAAGAAATTACACCCAAGTATGGTTCTTACTTTTTCCCCTTTTTGCTGGGGTGTTTTCTTCCTGAATCCTCTGAGTCTTCTTGAGCCTCAGACTCAGAGGTAGAAGTGTCACTGTCAGTAGTTTTTGCCTCCGAAGACGAAGTTGGACTCGCCTTCCTTTTTTTTGTTTTTTTAATTTCTTGTTTTTTTTTCTTTTTTTTCTTTTTTTTTTCATTTTTTCTCTTATCTCTGCTATCTTCAGAATCCCCTGAAACATGAGATATTTTAGTTAGCAGCATTCAGGTAAATAAAATACACCCAACTTATTATGTTTACTTACCAAAATTTCCTGTCTTTCTGCAGACATTCTTTCCACCAACTGCTCCTTAGTCCAGTTGGCAATCCAGGGCTTTGGTGGTCTTTGAGTCCTGTTCTTGCCTTTGTTTTTTGAAAGATGAAAGTAGATTATCATGAGGGCAAAGAGGCAGCCATTAATTGATTTCTTCTTCTTCTCCTGGTAGTCTGTGATGCCCTTGACCATGAAGGTCAAAACATGCCCCCCCCAGTTTCTCTCCGATATGCCGTCCATCTTAAAAATTGGGGCCAGGTGCACGGGCGATATTTTGTTTATCGTCGTTGGCAAAAGAAACGCCATCTGTATGTAGAGGATGAATATCCTCTTGAACATCAGGCGTTCCTCTTCATTGCCAATGCCGATTTCCATCATTTCATCAGTAAGACTTTTGAGGGTCTTACCCTGGAATCTTCTATAAATTATTTTGTCATCATCAGAAAGTTTCTTATACTCAACTTTCTCAGGAAATAGATCTCCTACAAAAAGGAAGACAACAAAGTATCCAAGTCAGTTCAAAAACACCCAAGCATCAACTTAAATAGACCCAAGCAACAACTTAATATACACCTATAATTTTAAGCTAGTTACCTGTTGCATTGATGCCAAGTGCATGACCTATTTTTCTTGGTGTTATTTGGAAAGAACCATATCCTGTCTTCAGTCTGTTCTCCCCAAGTTTGAAGTTGTTTGCCAGCTCCCTTAAGAGTTGGTGATCCACCCTTAGTGGTGGGATGTGCATCAACCCACCGAATCCGAGATCCCTCACAATTGCCCTCTTCTCCTCAGTCATGTTTCTGAACTTATCACTCAGGAGATGTGTGGCACACTTAAGGTCTTTTGTTTGGTTTCTTGCTGCCATTTTCTCTGAAACGAAAAATACACCCAAAGATATCAGTAAGATACACCCATATATATATGAGTCAGATACACCCATTAATAACAATAAAGTACACCCATTGATAACAGTAAGATACACCCATATATATGAGTCAGATACACCCAAAGATAACAACAAGATACACCCATTGATAACAGTGAGATACACGCATGGATATTATTCAGATACATCCATATATATTAGTCAGATATCACTCAAACATGCTTCAATATCAAGCCACAAGGTCAAGCAGTATACACCCCCCAATCTACGGAATATAGCCCCAAAAATCTAGAACAACAACGTAGAAGAACAGTGTAACAAAGAAACAAGAATAACAGTAAACCCTAGAACAACGACGTAGAAGAAAGGTAAAACGTAGTTTGTAATCTGGAAAATATACACGAATCTTAATGAACTTACGTCGAGTTTTGTTGCTTTGTTTTCTCTTCAGATTCTTGATGGAGAGTTTGATGGTGTTTTGATGGAGGTTTTGAACAACGAGTTGTATATTTTGAACGTCGATTTTCGCTCGAAAATGGAGGGATTTCCTTCTTTTCGAATCGCTTTGGAAAGTGGAAGAAGTGGAAGAAGTGGAAGAGTCTGTCATAACTCGTAGCATACGTAACCGTTTGAGTGTTGAGCGCGTGAATGTGACGCTCTATGTAACCTCTCTTCATGCGCGTGAGTTGTATTTGGGCTGGGCCAACTTGTAAGCTTGTAAGCTTGTATGTGTAGCAGGCCCGTTTGCTTATTATAGATATAAAAGTGGGCGGCGGTAGCCCCTGTGCTGTCCAACCAAACTCCTGTTGAAATTAGTTTGAACTTAAAGTCAATAAGTTTGTCAATAAATTATAATTTAGATGATATAATAATTTCTCTTTTTATTTAGAGATTTTGAATTTAAATTTTGTTTCTCGTAACTTATCAAAAAAATTTTAATGTATTGTAATACTTAAGATTTGGAAATAAAATCAATAAGTTTAATTTATTAAACCAAAATGGATTTGTGGATTAATCAATCTAACTTTTTTTCTAAAATCATAAAATTTATTAAAATTAATTTAAGAATTAAAGTCTTGGGTCAAAATTAAAATCTTCTCTAACCTTTTTTTCTTATTAAAATCATTCTTAACGATACAAAACATTATAAAATCATCTTTTTTATTCATGAATAATATTTTTTAGATAATTGTATCCTTAAATAAAAATAAAAAAGTCTTTTCCTTAATATAAAACACTAGGTCTGACAAGAGGCACGACTATCCTTGAACTCCACCGTTTGGTTCCACCAGATCCATCTCCCTTTTCACGCCACACTCTCTCTCTTCTTTTAAAAACCGCAAGCTCTTCCTTTTTTCCTCTACTTCCTTCTCATTCTCACATGAATATCCTTCACCATCCACCATTCCTCTTTTTTCTCCTTCGCTTGCCTCCAATGCTTTCCGTCGTCACTAATGGAATGAACCCGCGATGCTGACGGAGATGGGAAGAAAGGAAAGCGAAAATGGAAGGAGAGGAGAAATGAGGGAACGACTGGGAGGGGTTCGTTATTGCAAACAGAGAGGGGATGCCAATAGAGGAAAAACAAAAGAATTTTGGCTAAGGCATGGTGTTGCCTGTGGAAGAGAAGAAGATGTAGTTGATCCAGCAACTTTTGCCATGAGCTAAAGATGTCGTTGCTGCCAACAGCCAAACCGTGTACATGCGGTTAATAACTTGATCAAATAATAATTTGTTATTATTTCCTGGATTTTATGGATTATTTTAGCCAAACCTCTGCTTCCTCCCTTCTTCTTTTTTTTCCCTTCTATACCCTTTTCTTTTGATTTAGTGATTTACTTTCTCTTTACTTTTATTATTGTTGTTGATTTTGGGTAGAGTTAAAGTTAAATTTGTGATGATTTTTTTGCAATAAAAAAAAAGCCAAGACATAAGTGTGATGGAGGTGAGAAGAGTGTTAAGGATGAAAAGTAAATGGTATAGACAGAAAATAAAAAGAGAAAACGGAGAGAGAGAGAGAATGAAAAAGAGAGAGAAAAAAGGGACAAAATCATCATATAATTAATATTTTATGTGAAAAGAATGATTTTAAAACGATTTTTAACATTGAAAATTGTACTAATAAAAAAAATTGAGGACGATTTTAATTTTAATTCTAAATATTAAGAACAAAAAAGTACTTAATCTTTAATTTAATAAAAATAATAGATAAAAAGTTAATTATTATTTAAGCACAAATAAAAAATAATTAAATTATAATATAATTTTTTATAATTTTTTAAATTCTCAATATTAATGAAATTGTCTATTACAATATCGTTTTTAAATTACTGTAAAGAATAAAATAAATTATGTAAAATGTGTCACATAATTTGGAGCGCATATATATAAAACAACAAAAATATATATATATATATATATATATATATATATATATATATATATATATATATATATTAAGAGTTTAATTTTGATGTATTGATAGTGTAAAATATTTTATACAATTTATAATTATATCTATTTTTTTGGATGATTATTTACACAATCAATATTAAAAATAGTTATTTTTATTGATATGATATTATACAATTAAATACATATAAAACTATTTTACATTAATAATATATCAAAATTAATTTTTTTTATAGCACTCATGAAACAGTCCGCTAGACAAGCTAGTGGCCAATCCTGCCCTACAAAAACTATTGAGTTTGGCCATTTTCTTAGTTTAACTAATTTAAAATCTCAGTCTAATTCACATTTTAACAATGTAATTGTTCGGTGTCTCGGGTACCGGACGGTTCGGAGTGGTTCTCGGATGAACAGGAGGGGCGTAGCCTGGAATCGGGTCGCAAGGGCGAAGCGGGGAGGCCGACGTTCCGAGCTCTTGATGTGGAGGGGGTGTCACCTGCAAAGACACTCTGACGCCCAAGTTAGTCGAATGTGCAGGCGAAAAAGGGTAAAGTGGTATATGACGTACCTTGGGGGAAAGGTATGACCCTCCCCTTATATACTATGTCAGAGGTGGGTCCCACAAGGACAGAACCCACCTTCCTCGAAGTTTCCTTATACAGCTGTGGCGGCCAGCTGTCCCGAACGCGTGTCCAGGTCGGCAGATGAACACCTCACACCCGACCGTTCGGGTCGGCTGGTTAGTGGGTCGGGCCGGCCCAGTTTCTTTTTGGGCCAGGCCGTAACAGTGCCCCCAACACACCAGCAATAGTCGCGTGGGCTGTTGGTGGCGTGTTATCTCTTTTCTCACGCGTTGTTGCCAAGTTAGCCGTCCGTGAAGGGGACGTGCCTCTTGTGCGCGTGTTTGTTCGTTGCTAGGACGATTATTCGTCGCCTCGTTCCTCGCGCTGAGCATTAAGTGCTCATAATAGGTTAAAAAATCCCGCACGCAAAGACCATTTTGCCCTTAGTCTTTTCGTGCTTCTTTGAATGGCAGTTTTAAAACATTTTCGTATTTGTCTTCATTTCCTCGCTTTAGCTGCCTCCATCCTCTTCTTCTCCAAAAATTTCCATAACGTCGTTCTTGCCTTCTTGTGCATTCGCCTTTCTTCATTCTTCTTCAGATCTTCACAACCAATCTAGGTAAGCATTCATTCCTTTATTTTCTGCTTCGTGTTCATTTTGCATTCGCCTTTGTTCCTTCTTTATGCATGAATTTCTGTTTGCTTGAACTTGTATATTGAATGGCCTTTCGTGTCAAGTAAGTGTGTTAGGGGGGTTACCATTCCAGGGTAGGATTTTGTCAGGATTTAGCTTTAGCCATGCTTAATTTTAGTTGCAGAATAGGTTAAGTGTAGTTTCTGAGTTTTTTCGAGCTCCCGACCTCATAGACTAATCGAGTGGTAACCCCACTGTAGGTATGCCTCGCGTCGTCTCCCGAGCTTCTACCTCCGCCGCGAGTTATGACCCATGCGCTTGGGTGGTTTCTGACTTGAGGGACTCCCCGAACCAGATGGGTGAGGAGGAGCTTACTGAGTTGTGTCAGGCCGAGTACCTGTGCGGGGGTACTGACGAGGAGGCCAACTACGACGTTTTTGTCCCTGCCCCTCATGAGCAGTTATACGAGCTCAACTTCCATACCCCTCGGGTTGCCGACTAAATTTGGTTTTATAAAGCCATGTTTACCCAAGTTGGGGTCTGCATCCCCTTTTCTGCTTTTAAAATGGGGCTCCTTGGTCGGATCTCCGTGGCGACGTCGCAACTGCATCCGAACAGTTGGGTTTCAATCCGCTGTTTCGAGATGGTGTGTGAATACTTAGAGCTGCCGGTGTCCGTCGACGTTTTTCTTTACTTCTTTAATCTCACGAACCCTTCCAAAGAGGGGAAGGCGAGGAAGGGGTTCATGTCCTTCCGATCTGCCCAGGGGCGGAGGATCTTTGGCTTGTTCGAGGACTCTTATCATGGGTTCAAGGATAAGTATTTCAAAGTGCGTCCGGTTAAGGGTCGTCACCTTTTTTGGTTGTCGTTGGAGGGAGAGCGCCTCATCCCGACATATTGGAGTTTCGGGGCGGGGTCCAACGCTTTTATTAAGGTAACTTATAAGGGGATATCGGCTGTGGACCGAAAAAATGCCGACGTGCTGTGGCTGTTTTTGGGAGAAACCATGTGAACCCCCATCTCCTTATGGGTAGCCGGGAAGTTGCCAAGGATTATATTTGTGAGTCACTTTTGTCGTGTCGTTTTTTGCATGGTTGCTTCTTTGGTTTGTTATGCTGATTAATGACTAACTTGTTTGTTTTTGTTGTAGTGAGAATGTCTGCCGAAGTGACCGGCCTTGAAAGCCTGTACAAAACTTTCCTGGCGAAAAGTGATGGGGAGAAGGCCGACGAGCAAATGGTAGTTCCTCCCGGGGACGAGGGGATCATGCGGCCCCCTCACCTCACGACGTCGCCATGTCGGACAAGCTTGTCAATGCGGCGTGCGTTTCCCTTGTTCTCGAGGAGGCAACTGGTACCGGGGACTTGTCCTCCGTTCAGTAGGCTGAAGATGACGACTTGAGGGTCATTCCTACCCCTAAGAGGCAAAGGTCGCACTCCAGCCCCGAAGGAGTCCTTACCGTGATGGAGAGGAACTTCGATGTCGGGTCGTTCATAGACTTCCAATTGCTTCCTGGCACGGAGGAACACTTCCATGGTACCGATCTTGCAAGACAGGCACGATGGATGTATCGCACCCTCCTCCGCGGTGCGGTCATAGCTCGGAAGGCTGAGTTCGAGTTGTCGGGTATGCAATTGCTACGTCGGAAGCTCGAGTCTGCCGCCACAGCCAACAATAAATTCAAAGCTCAAGTTGAAACACTCGAGGGGCAGCTATCCGAGGTGAAGGAGAAGCTTAAGACTGCCGAGGAGAAGGCTGCGTCTGCTGAAGAAAAGTTGAAGACCTCCGATGCCTCCGTATCTCGTCTGACTGAGCGGGAAATGACTTTGGAAAGCCAACTGAGCGCCACGCAAGGTCGAGTGGTCGCCTTGGAAAAGGAACGGGATACGGCCGTTACGGCTGCTAAGACTGCTCAGGACGAGGTTGAGGGACTCAGGAAGAAACACAAGGAGGTCAGAGAGCAAGGAAAGAGTGCAATCTTCATGACTGAGGAGGCTCTTAAGGCTCAGGTGAAGATCGTGGCTCCTGACTTTGATACATCGGCAATCGGGGTTTTCAAGACGATCAAGGATGGCAAGATTGTTGATATGCCTAAAAAGTGAGCTCTTGTACCTTGTGTTTTTTGTGGCCTTGTTGTAGAACTTTTGAAACTATTTTGTCATACTCTATTGGCCGTTTGGTCGGCTTGTGGATATTATATTTTCCAGCTTATCTGGTAGTGTTTACATTTTGTTTCGTTTTTGTTTTGTCGTTGTATGCCTTGTTCCTCGTGTACCGATTACTCGTTATTTATTTACCGTTATGTTGGTATCTACGGCGAGGCCATGTCGTGGCTTTATTATTATCGCGGCCGTTTATTATGGCTTTTTAACTTGGTTGGCTCCCGGGTGATCAGTCCCGGGGCACCGTGCCGTTACCCTGTTTACCGTTCGTTATGAGGAACGTTTTGTTGTGGGATGCGTAGTTGAGGAAAAATAAAAGGAGAAATTTGTTAAGTAAACATTAATCAGCAATTAAACAGGTCTATAACCATGGTAAGAGTTTTAACAACAGTGAATTACTAAACTTGTCGAACCGCCTAGCCGGCGTGCTCGAGCTAGGAATAAAATCTCCTCAAGTTACCTGCATTTCATGTTCTCGGGATTTTCTTGCCGTCAAGCTTCTCCAATTTGTAGGCACCTTTGCGAGCACCTCTTTGACCTTGTAGGGGCCTTCCCAGTTTGCCACTAGTTTTCCTTCCCCTTGGGTCGGTAGCCCTATGTCGTTGCGTCGCAGAACTAGGTCATTTTTTCCAAACTCCCTCTTGAGCACTTTGGCATTGTAGCGCAGGGCCATTCTTTGTTTCAATGCTACTTCTGTCAAGTGGCCCATCTCCCTGGCCTCATCCACCAGGTCTTTCTCCACTGCTTCTTCTGTTCCCTTCAGAAGTAGCCGTGGGCTTGGCTCGCCGATTTTCACGGGTATCATCGCGTCCACCCCGTATGTCAGGCGGAATGGGGTTTCTCATGTAGAGGACTGCTCGGTTGTACGGTAAGACCGGAGGACTGAAGCGAGTTTGTCGGCCCATGCGCCTTTTTTGTCGCCGAGCCGCTTCTTGAGGCCTTGTAAGATGACCTTATTTGTGGATTCGACTTGCCCATTCGTCTGGGGGTACTCTACTGAAGAGAATTTCTGTTTTATACCCAGGCCTTCGAGGAATTCTATGAACTTCTTGTCGGTGAACTGCGTCCCGTTGTCCGAGATGTCGAATCGAGTTATCACCTGGCTCTACATGAACTTTCTACAATTGGATGAGGATATGCTAGCCAGTGGTTCGACTTCTATCCATTTGGTGTAGTAGTCGATGGCGATTATGAGATACTTGACTTGCCCTGGGTCGACCGGGAAGGGTCCCAAGAGGTCGACTCCCCATTGTGCGAAGGGTCAGGAGGACGTCAGTAGGCTTAGCTCGGAAGCGGGTGTTCTGTGGAAGTTGGCGTTCTCCTGACACTTGACGCATTTCTTCACAAATTCTTTGGAATCTACCATCATCGATGGCCAGTAGTATCCAGCTCGGATGAGCTTTCTTGCTAGGACTTTGCCTCTGATGTGGTGGTCGCAACACCCTTCGTGGACTTCCCTGAGTACGTAATCCGTCTGCTCGAGGTGCAGGCATTTCAACAGGAGTTGGCTAAGTCCTTTCTTGAACAGTTGTCCCTGTATGGTCACATATTTGGCTGCCTCCCTTATCAACGCTTTAGCTGCTTTCTCGTCGTCTGGGAGTTTGCCATTTTCCAGAAAATCGGTGACTGGGTCCAACCAAGAGGGGCCTAACTTTGTCAAGTGGAGGGCGACCGCTGGTTCCTTTACCATGCCTTGGGTGAGAGATCGGTTGTCGACTCCCGGTTTCGTACTTGCTAGCTTAGATAGGAGGTCTGCCTGTGTGTTCTTTTCCATTGGGACATGTTGGATCATGACCTCCTCGAACTGCTTGCTCAACTCCCTAACCTTCTCCAAGTACTTTTGCAAAAGCGAGTCTCTAGCTTGGTAGCTTCCATTTACTTGCAAAGTGACGACCTGTGAGTCGTTACACACCTCCAGCCTCGTCGCCCCGACTTTCTGAGCTAGGGCCAGGCCTCCCAAAAGGGCTTTATATTCCGCTTGGTTGTTTGATACTGGGAACTCAAACTTGATCAATTGCTCGTATATAACCCTAGCAGGGCTTTCCAAGATGATCCCGGCTCCTCTGGACTTTTGGATGGAGGCCCCGTCTACGTGGAGCCTCCACCGTATGCCCGTTTCCTCGGTTGGGTCCCCCGTTACTTCTACCAAGAAGTCGGCCATTGCTTGTGCCTTAATCGCATGTCGGGGTTCATACCGCAAGTCGTACTGGGAGAGTTCAATGGCCCAAGTCATCATTTTTCCCGCTAGATCGGGTTTTTGGAGTACTTGACGGATTCCCTGGTCCGTCCTCACGACGATCTGGTGGCCTTGGAAGTACTGCCTTATTCTACAGGAAGAGGTCAAGAGTGCCAGTGCTAGCTTCTCCAGCTTGTTGTACCGTGGTTCTGCTCCTTGTAGTGCTCTACTCACAAAGTAAATTGGTTATTGAGCCTTTCCTTCTTCTTGCACTAGGACTGCCGCGAGCGCCTCCTCCGTTATGGCCAGATACAGGTAGAGTGGTTCTCCGACCTTGGGCTTCTCGAGCACGGGGGTGCTGCCAGGATCTCTTTGAAGTGATTGAATGCCTCCTCGCACGCAGGGGTCCATTCAAACGCTATCCCTTTTCTCATCAGATTGAAAAAGGGTAGAGCTTTTGCCGCCGACGCTCCGAGGAAGCGAGACAGCGCGGTGAGCCTTTTTGCCAATCTCTGGATGTCTTTGACATAGCCTGGGCTCTTCATTTGGAGTATCGCTTGGCATTTTTCAAGGTTGGCTTCTACCCCCCTTTGGGTGATCATAAATCCTAAGAATTTTTCGGCCTCCATGGCAAAAGCGCACTTGAGCGGGTTGAGCCTCATGCCGTGTTGTCGGAGGGACGTGAATACGTTCCTCAAGTCGCTCAGGAGATCATCTGGTCGGGTGATCTTCGCGAGGGGTGTCGTCTACATAGACTTCCACCGTCTTGCCTATGAGATCGCTGAATATCTTGTTCATCAATCTCTGGTATGTGGCCCTCGCATTTTTCAAGCCAAAGGGCATCACCTTGTAGCAATAGATTCCTTTCGGTGTTATGAATGCTATTTTGTCCTCGTCAGCCCGGTGCATCGGTGTCTGATTGTAGTCGAAGTAGGCATCCATAAAGCTAAGATACCGGTACCCTGCTGCCGCATCAACAAGCGCGTCAATATTGGGAAGGGGGTAGCAGTCCTTAGGACATGCTTTGTTAAGATCAGAGTAATCTACACACATCCTCCATCTCCCATTGTGTTTTTTTACCAAGACTACATTCAACAACCAGGTCAAGTAGTCTAGTTCTCGGATAAAACCTACTTCTAGGAGGCTGGTCGTTTGCCTGGCCACCTCATCTGCTCTTTCCTGCGACATCTTCCTTCTCCTCTGAGCCACTGGTCGGGCTTCAGGCTTGACGGCCAGGTGGTGTGACATGAGATGAGGGTCTATCCCCGGTATGTCGGCTGGCGTCCAAGCGAACAGATCGACATTGGCCCTGATCATTTCTACCAGTGGCTCTTTCAATTCATGCGGGAGGTTTCTATTTACAAACGTGAACTTTTACTCCGTGTCCTCGACCCTAAACTTATCCAGGTCCCCCTCTGGCTCGGGTCTGGGCTTGTCGTCGACCCTAGCGTCCAGGTCGGCGAGAAACACTCCCGATGCTTCTTTGGATTTTTTCCTCAAGGAGAGGCGGTCGTTGTCGTAAGCGACTGCCGTTTCTAATTCTCCTTTAATGGATCCCACAGATCCGTCATCCGTAACAAACTTCATCACTAGCAGCTTTGTACTGATCACTGCCCCAACATCGTTAATGGTCTTCCTTCCTAAGATAATGTTGTAGGCCGTGGATGGGGCTTCGCGAAGATGAGGTGGAGACCGCCAGTACTTTGGCGTCTTTTTTGTGCGCCGATCTCGACCTTGGAGCCGTGTTTCTCGTGGTTACTACGTTCACTACGGTAAGACCGTGGTCGTTGTCCTTTGGCTCTTGCCGTCGCCTCACCGTTCGGGTCTTGTCTTCTCCATCGTGGCTGCGATTTCGTCTCCTCGGCTCTCTGATGAGGTGGGAGAATTCGGCTAGTTTTACGTCCCTAATCGCTTGTTCCAGTGCGTCCTTCAGGTCAAAGCAGTTCTGCGTTTTGTGTCCATAGCCCTTATGGTAATCACAGTAGAGGCTCTTGTTCCCCCTAGTTCGGTTCTTCAGAGGGCGGGGCTTTGACAAGATTCCCTTTTGGCTATTTGTTGGTAAACTTCTATGATGGGGAGGGCGAGGGGAGTGTAGTTGGTGAATTTTCCAACACGAGGAAACGGTCTGGGTGCCTTGCTCGGTCCGCCGTCTCTGGCGTGCTCCTTCTGTCTTTCTCCATTGCCGTGCTGCCTGGGTTGAGTGTGGGAGGGTTGCCACTTGTTGGCGGCCACAACTTGACTGACTTCCTCATCGTTAATGTATTCGCGAGCTACAGTTTGGATTTCTTGCATCGTCCAAACTGGCTTTGTGGTGAGGTGCTTTCTGAAGTCCTCATTAAGGATCCAGTTCGTCAGGCAGAGGCTGGCCACCGAATCGGTTAACCCCTCGATCTCCAAGCATTCGTCGTTGAATCGATCTAGGTACTTTGTGGTAGTCTCGCCGGTTTTTTAAGTGACGTCGAGCAGATTGATCGGGTGTTTTACCTTCGCGATTCTGGTGGTGAATTGTGCTAAGAAGGCGCGACTGATATCCGAGAACCCGGCCACGGAGCCCTGGGGGAGGCTATTGAACCACCGTATCGCAGGGCCTGCTAGGGTGACCGGGAAGGCACGGCACCTTACTTCGTCTCCCACTCCCTCCAGGTTTATTCTGGCCTCGAAGGCCGTGAGGTGCTCCTGCGGGTCTTGGGTTCCATCATACCTCATGTCCGTTGGTTTGTCAAAGTGCTTTGCCAACCGGACTTCGAGGATGGAATGATGGAATGGGGTGGCGCCCATGATCACGGGTCGCCGTGTTCCCCTAGATCTCTCTTCTTCGCTTTCGCGATCTCGCCTCATGGTGCACGCCCGCTTACCTTGGGCGTATATGATTGTGTCATTTCGCCTCCTAGGGTGTTCCCGGTCCTCCCGGCTACTTTTCGATTCCGATCTCGAGACAGGAGTACGTCAGGAGCGACCACTTCGGTGGGAGGTTCCTCCCTGACTCTCGGGAGATTGGGACTAGTCGGGGTCAGAAGTCAGCTGATGATGCTCCTGATCTGCTAATTGGCGCTCCAGGTTCTGCACCCTATGGCGCAGTTCCTGCATTATCCTAGCGTTGTCGCTACCAGTTCCCCCGAAGGGACGTCTTTCTTGGGCTCTCGACTGCAGCTCGGTTCGTCACGGAGGGGACCTTAACCGCTCGCGGGGAGAGGCAACGGAGGCTGCCCCCTCGAGGCCCGCCGTGCGGCCATGGTCCCTTGGACCTTGCACGATCTCCATTCAGGTTTCCCACAGACGGCGCCAATGTTCGGTGTCTCGGGTACCGGACGGTTCGGAGTGGTTCTCGGATGAACAGGAGGAGCGTAGCCTGGAATCGGGTCGCAAGGGCGAAGCGGGGAGGCCGACGTTTCGAGCTCTTGATGTGGAGGGGGTGTCACCTGCAAAGACACTCTGACGCCCAAGTCAGTCGAATATGCAGGCGAGAAAGGGGTAAAGTGGTGTATGACGTACCTTGGAGGAAGGGTAGGACCCTCCCCTTATATACTATGTCAGAGGTGGGTCCTACAAAGACAGAACCCACCTTCCTCGAAGCTTCCTTATACAGCTGTGGCTGCCAGCTGTCCCGAACGCGTGTCCGGGTCGGCAGATGAACGCCTCACACCCGACCGTTTGAGTCGGGTGATTAGTGGGTCGGGCCAGCCCAGGTTCCTTTTGAGCCAAGCCATAACAATAATCTATCATATTCTTTTATTTCGATAATCTTATTATTTATTTAATTCCAACTTACTTGTATATTTTAATAATTTAATTATAAATATTCAGGCAGTGTAGATAAAGTAAATGATATTAATGACTAATTTTATATCGTTTTCTAATAAAAACAAGAAAGGAATAAATGCCTAATTCATCTTAAAACGCTCCTTATCAAATAAAGAATATTACACTTTTTATTAATTAACAAATATAAACTATTAATTTATTATATTTTATATTAATGACTCAAATTTAAAATTTAGAATTTAGAATTTACGATTTATAATTTAAAATTTAAAGAGTAGAATTTATTATTTTATGATTTAGAATTTAAGGTTTAAAATGTAAAATTTAGAATTTAGAGTCACTACAAAAAAATGTTGAGTATCGTTGGAATTACCGTCGAAATAAATTCAACGGTATAAATCTCGTCAGTAATTGTTTATCGACAATTTTTTCATCCGCTGCTAATTACCGACAAATTTAGCGGGCGGGTATTAACTCTCAATTGGAGAAATTGTAGAACTTATTACTGTCGGATAAATCCGACGGTAATGTTAAATTTTATTTATTTAAAAATTTAACATATAAAAAAATAAAAAAATTTAAATGTACATTGATGGTTTTGTAGCCAATGACTCCAATATATGCATAAAAACAAGAATAAAAAAAATTCCATTTACATAAAAAAAAAAAAAAAAACTTTTGAGAAAACTAAGGTATCATCATCAAGCTCCTTAAACACAGAAGATAGGCACCAAGTCTGCAATTTTCTCAAGCAGCCAACAAAACAACCTGTTCTATGTTGCATGAAAGAAAAGAAAGATCAATCATAATGACAAAAGCAATAAGTAACAATAATCATGAGATGATAAATTTGCAAATTGATACAAAAAATGCTGAATATCTACAAATTGATAAATGATATAATATGACATTTAGCTAAATATCTTTTTGAATACCAGATTAATGATATACAAGGGCAACGATTAACCACAGAGGCTACATGCATTAGTAAAAAAATATTTAGGCTCTATTTTTATTATCATCTTTTTAGGAAAAAAACTGTCTCGCATGTATAAGAAATCTAACATTCAATATTTATGCTATAAAACACCTGTACAAGACATGATGTCGACCGGTGCTACTAATTTAAAATTCCAATATGTGCCTCATATCCTATATTTCACAACAAATGTATCATTGCCAGTGAGTTAAAAATGGTAATCTGCATGGATTTATTATTGATGCATTCATATTAGGGGATAGGAACTGATAACAAATGAAGCACTATAGCCTACAATTTCGGTGAAAGTGCTGAAAGTTGAGCATCTCAACTATAAAATCCATTTCAACACAAACAGAAAAATAATGAAAGAAGGAGCAAGCCTGCTGGAAATTAATCATCAAGAAAACTAATAAATATTCAAAGGGGAGTTTATATCTTGCCATGTAAAACTTCTGTGAACCACATAAATTGCTGTGTATTTGCTTGTTCTTTATTCTACTTTTTATTTGTTTTCCTGATTCTATATTGGCACAAATATTCCAACCAAACAATGCTAGCAGCAGTGCTCTATAAAATTTTTTCTTTTTTAATTAACACGACCCAGCCAACTAGAAAATCAGATGCTCAATGTAGCATAATTTCTTAGACAACATAGATTTTTTTTTCCAAAAGAGACACAGAACTACAGAAGCCTTTCTGCCAATTAGCATAGACTATCCCAATTCTTCCACAAAAATAATAACTTTTTTCAGCGGATACTCAATGAAACCTACCTTTGCTACTGCTGCCAGACAGAGTGGCACAAATGGCATCAATGACGCATGTTCTCTTCTTTCTTCAATTTTAAAGATACTAAACCTAATTGAACTAACACATTCAAGAAACAAAAAGAAACCAACTTCTACAAAAAGCTACAGTGATGGACAAATTAGCACTAATAATCCAGAATTATCACTTTCCAATCCAAGATTCACATAACTAAATTCAATCACAAGGTACAAAAGATCATCAAATAACCTGATGGTAATCAGTGGTTAAGAGAAGAGGAGTTGAATCTTAGCCTCCCTTTTTGCTGAATATTACTTTCTGACTTTTAAAGGAACTTTAGGAGATATTTTCACTTTTTGTCTCATAACAAGTTAAGAGACATTTTTGTTTTGCATCGTAACAAGTTGAGAGACATTTTTCATTTTGTCTCCTGCGAATCAGAAACAGAGAAAAAACAGAGAAAAGAGAATCACACCAAGAAATATCCTGGTTCAGCTGCTAAGTTCAATGCAGCTTACATCCAGTCTCCATCACAACAATAATAGAATTTCACTATCTTTTACAAGATTACAAACACCAATTCTTTCCCTAGGATCTACCTAATCCTATCAGGGACAAACCCAGATTCTACACCCAATTTGAATTTGACTAGGACTTAAAACCTAGCTTTCAACCGCAAAGTGCTAACGCAACTTACAAGAAAATCCCCAAAAGATCATGAAACACAACATACAGATGTATAAATAAACTCTGAGACATCTATGACTTTTTTTCTAATATTGATCACTACCTTTTTCCTCTCACTGGCTTTTTCTTACAAATCTCACCATGTTTTCCTTTTTTACCATGAGACTCAGACGGACAATACTAAGAAAAAGAAAACAAAATGAACATCTTTGTAGGAGAAGAACACTGTTAGCTTCAGGTAGCTATGAGAACGGTGTGCTTTACACTTTCTCTCCTTCATCTCAACCCTTGGCCGTTAACCCTTAATATAGAATGGAAAAAGCTTTCAAGGTTGAAACCGGTTCAACCAAGCAACTTCTTCTCCAATAAAAACAGCAGCGGTTCTGACAGAGAGAAGAGAGAGAGAAAACCAAAAACCAACATGCATGTACCTCTCTCAACCCTTTTCATTCAGTTCCTTCAATCTGAACCCTTGATCTTGTCTTTGGCTCCAAAAAAGGATTCGGACCCTTGATAATCTTCTGACCCAGGACAGCTCCTTGCTTTCCATTTTTGCTTCTTCCTACGTGTAGCTCGGCGGCTACCTTCTTTCTTTGATGAACGAAAATGGAAGTGAGCTTTTGCAACTGAGATCTTCTTCTCTGACAGAGGCGGATTCTTTCTTTTCTTGGTATGGAGGATCTTGAAGCTCTTATTCAAAATCTTGCCTTCAATGGCAAAGATCTTGCCATGCCTTTCTTCAGATATTCTTTCTATGAAGTTAAAATATTCTTTTCTTCTTCATAGCCTTTTTCTTCCATAGGCTTTTGATAACTTCTTCAATCTTCTTTCTCTGATGGATGTGACCGAATTGCAAAGAGAGAGAGGAGAGAGAAGAGAGAAAAGACTTTGAAAGCAATAAATGGAATTAAACCCAATTGAATTCTTACTTCTTGTTACCAATGCATAGAGTAACGTATGGATCTTTCAATGTGAATTAATGAAATTGAATTTTAACTTCTTGTTACCAAGGCATAAACTTAATTGAGTTAAAATTTAAAATTCATTAGTTCATGGGAGTAGGTAACCGTAGCATGCTTAAAGTTCTTGGGCCACTTCCTTCTTTTTCTTTTGCTTTGTCAATATTAGTCCATGGGCTTGTGATTTGGCCTTGTCTCAATCTCAAGGTTCAGCTACTTTGAATGATTTAATTTTGCACAAGGCTAAATTAATTTATTGATAAAATTGGGCTGTTCTAGCTTCTTGGCCCAATAGGAAATTAATTTATTCTTCCTGCACACTAACAAAAACATCAACCAAACAATTGGAAGTAATTTAATTGTTTAAACATTAATAATTTTTAATTTATATTTTAATAATATTTGATCATCATTTTAATTAGATTTATCTTTTTCAAACTCAACAATCTCTCCCTTGATGACAAATATTATTAAAACTGAATTGAAAGGATTAGGATTAGAAAACTTCCCTTTGAAGATTTTCACGTTTTCTCCTCCTTTCTTTTGTTCAATATGCTCCCCCTTAATGTGTGCCCAATTACCAAAAAATATTCAAGGAAGCAATACATGTATGCATGCTCTAAAAGTTCCAAAAAGATAAAAAATTCAAAACATGGAACCTTTAATAACAGAGCTATATTTTATCAAGAAAAATGTTTATACTTGAGCAAACACATTTATCAAAATAATCAAGGCTCAAGTTGATATTAATCCACTAACACAGAGTGCTCAAAAATAAAGATTCAAAATAGAACACAAACAGAGCACAAAATAGAGTAAAATAATAAAACAGAGCATACAAAAATAATAAAACGGAGCAACCAACAACAACAATTTCAGTTTCAATTCAGCCCTATTTTCAATATTTTCCTCCCTCTTTTATCATCAAGAAGGGACCATGCAAATAAAATATAGAAAAGCAATGCAGTCCATAATATTTAAAACATAAACAATATCAAAGTAATTAATTACAGTCCACAGTTCAACTGAAAATAAGTTCAAAGATAACAAAATAAAAGTGTTCAGCAGCAGACATATCAGGGAGCAAATCTTAGGCATCAGAAGACTCAGCATTAGATTTTAGAACATCATCTTCTATCTCAGAATGAGCCATGTCCTCATCAATAGAATTCAAATGCTTTAAGAGCAACTTTACCCTTTCATGAGACTTAAGCCAAGCCTTTTATTTTGCACTGCAAGATTTGTAGCTTCTTTGCTGGATTTTACCATTTGCTTGGACATGGCAGCAAACTCTAAGAGAACATCTTTACCTTTAGTATGTTGCGGTACACCACCACCTTCAATTGTGGACACTTTATTCTCAACAGGCTCATTACTCAAATCAACATTAAAATGCTCAATCAAGCAAGTAAAAAACATACCATATGGCAAGTTACTCCTTTTATCACTTTTCACACAGTCTCGCATATGACGAATCATAAAGTAAGCTAAAGATATGAAAATGGAGTTCAAAATAGCATAAAGAACAAGGGTGTCACAAACAGCTAGCCTCTGATATAATCCATTTTTTAGGAGTAAAAGAGCTGTCATTAATGCTAGGAACAAACCTTCTCTTTCAAAGCAAAATCATTAATGAAAAATGTTTTAAAAAATTAATTTGAATTTTTTAAAACATGAAAATTGAAAATACAAGTCACGAAGAATGACAAAAGATTAAAACTGACATGACTTGAAATGGAGTAAAGTGATGGCATGTTGACAAATTAATTTCAAAAATTAACAGATTTTTATGATTTAAAGATAATGAACCCATATCATGTGAACTAAGTTTGTCTTACATAGGCCCAAAAGGTGGTTACAGCATGCTGGGCAATAGGGCATAGTTCTTCATTTTTAATTCACAAATTTTCTAGGCTTTATACAAGTCTTCCTTTGAAGAGTTCATCACTTGTTCAGATTTGTCTCCCTGCTGCCTACGAGACAAAAATAAATAGAGGCATGAAATTCACAATTTTTCAATAGAACTTAAATCTATCATCCCTAAACTATTTCTTAATAAACAAAATCTGTCTTCACACAGAGGTTTAGTAAAAATGTCAGCAAGTTGCTCTTCAGATTTTACAAATTGGATATCAATAGTACCCTTTTGCACATGTTCCCTAATAAAGTGATATCTCACTTCAATGTGCTTTGTTCTAGAGTGCAATACAGGATTTTTTGAAATATTTATTGCACTCATATTATCACAAAATAAAGGTATATTATTGATTTTCAATTTGTAATCTTCCAATTGAGTTTTAAGACATAAAAGTTGAGAGCAACAAGCAGCCACGGATATGTATTCAGCTTCAGTCATGGATAAAGCAACAGTTGCTTACTTTTTATTTGACCACATGTTAAGTGAACTTCTAAGAAAGCAACACATTATGGACGTGCTTCTTCTATCCACTCGGTCTCCCGCGCAATCTGCATCACAAAATCCTACTGCACAAAATTCATTAGATTTAGGATACCATAAGCCAAGATCACATGTGCCCTTAATGTATCTAATGATTCTTTTGACAGCTGAAAGATGGGATTCTTTTGGATGAGATTGAAATCTAGAACAAACACCCACACTTTAAACAATATCCGGCCTAGAGAATGTAAGATACATAAGTGAACCTATCATTCCTCTATACCGTATTTTATCCACATCTTTACCACTTTCATCTTTGTCAAGTTTAGTGTTTGGATGCATAGGAGTTTTCATTGGTTTGGAGTTTTCTAGACCAAATTTATTGATTAACTCTTTGGCATATTTTCCTTGGTAAATAAAGATACTACTAGGAGTTTATTTGATTTGAAGACTAAGAAAGAAAGTTAATTCTCCCATCAAACTCATTTCAAACTCACTAGTCATTAGTTTTCCAAACTCTTCACGCAAAGATTCATTGGCCGATCCAAATAAAATGTCATCCACATAAACTTGAACAAGTAAAATATCATCATTAGATTCTTTTATAAACAAAGTAGTATCGGTGGTACCCCTTTAAAAATTATTTTCCAACAAGAAGGTACTAAACCTTTCATACCAAGCTCTAAAAGCTTGCCTAAGACCATAAACGGCCTTTGAAAGTTTAAAAACATGATTTGAAAAATCTTTGCTTTCAAAACCGGAGAGTTGTTCCACAAATACTTCCTTATCTATAAAACCATTAAGAAAAGCACATTTGACATCCATTTGAAACATTTTAAAGCACTTGTGGACAGCATAGGCAAGAAGCAACCTAATTGCTTCCATTTTTGCTACCGGAGTAAATGACTCATCAAAATCAATACTTTCCTCTTGATTGTAACCTTACTAGTCTAGCCTTGTTACGAAAAACACTACCATCCTCACCCAATTTATTTTTGAAAATCCATTTTGTACCGGTTACCTTTTTACCATAGGGATTCGGTACAAGGGTCCAAACTTTAATCTTATCAAATTGTGATAGCTCTTCTTCCATGGCTTTAACCCATGATGGGTCTTCAAGAACTTGCTTCACATTAAGAGGTTCCAATTGGGACAAGAAGGCCACATTGCTTGATTCCATTTGCTTCTTGCTTGAGGATCTAGTGGTTATGCCTTGTGAAGGATCTCCAATGATGAATTCATGAGGGTAATCCTTCAGAAATTTCCATTCATGTGGCCTTTGAGGAAAGGTTTTACCTTGACGAGTTTTAGTAGGCAACTCTATTCTAGATTCTCTAGTTTGTTCAGGAGACAAAACAGAAATGTCTCTTTCATTCTGAAGAGAAGTTTTGGGATAGATAGATTCAACAACTGGAATAGATTTGGGATTTTTTTGATTGACTTGTTGGTTCACATCAGTTTCACTACCTACATCATCATCTAACACAGCACTTGGAATAGAGTTAGAATCACAAAAAGACACATGTATGGATTCCTCAATGGTTCTATGTTCTTTGAGGTAAACCCTAAACGTTTTGCTAGTGGTGGAGTATCCAACAAACATTCTTTCATAAGATTTTGGATCAAATTTTTCAAGATTTTTTTTATTGTTAAGTACAAAACATTTGCATCCAGAAATATGGAAATACTTAAGATTAGGTGGGGTTCCTTTCCAAAGCTCATATGGAGTTTTCTTAAATCTTTTCTAATAATGGTTCTATTTAAAATATAACAAGTTGTATTTACAGCTTCAGCCCACAAAAACTTTGGAATATCATTTTCACAAAGCATTTCCCTGGTCATTTCTTGAAGGCTTCTATTCCTTCTTTCAATAACCCCATTTTGTTGAGGTGTTCTTAGGCATGAAAAGTTATGTCTTATTCCAAATTCATCACAAAATTTTATAAAATATTAATTTTCAAACTCCTTTCCATGATCACTTCTCAAGTGGGCAATTTTAAATCTTTTTCATTTTGGATCTTTTTGCAAAGAGAGGAGAAAGCATAGAACGCATCATTTTTGTTAGCTAATATAAGAAAAGAACCCAACGAAATCTAGAGTAATCATCCACCACTACTAAACCATAATATTTTCCTCCCAAACTTTGAGTTATAGTAGGACCAAAAAGATTAATATGTAACATTTTCAATGGCCTTTTAGTAGAAATTCCATCTTTGGGTTTAAAAGATGATCTTACTTGTTTGCCTAGTTGATAAGCATCACAAGTAATATCTTTATCAAATTTAATATTTGGAATTCCTCTAACTAAATTCCTTTTAACAAGCTTAGAGATTTGATACGTGCTTGTATGTCCCAATTTCTTATGTCAAAGCCATTTTTCAGATTCAAGAGAGGTAAAACAAGTTACTTTTTTATCCTTTAACTCCTCTAGAGTTAATTCATACACATTATTGCATCTTTTTGCTTCAAACAATATCACCAGATTTTTCATAAATAACCAAGCAATCCAATTAGGTTGGCATGCATTAGGAGTTGGATTGTACCCATAAGGAACCAGAGGAGGTTGTTGCCAAGAAGGTTGGCTATATGATTGAGACTCCTCCCATTTTTGATTTCTAAATCCTTAATGCAAACCCTCATTAAAGCTTTCATTTTCTACAACATAATTTGAACCAAACTCATAGCCAAAAGGGTGAGAATTTATAGTAAAAAGGGAAATAAAAAACAAAAGCTACTAAGAAAAACAAGGAAAACAAGCTTCTAAACCAAAACTAGCAAGCAAGCAAAAAGAAACTATTCACAATATTCACATATGAACAATAACCAATAACAAGCATACATTGCAACTCCCGGGTAACGGCGCCAAAAACTTGATGTGAAGGTTATCTCCGGTCTAGAATTTCTTCTCAATAAAAGAAATTGCTTCGTTGCAAGTATAGTTCCAAACCAACAAACAACCTTCAATCAAAGTTTAATTCTGGTTGTCACAAGTTCAACTCAATAAAAATAATCGAGAGTATTGCTCCGGATCGTTCTCACTAGGAATTACATTCGAGTGCTCAATTATTGGTTATGAGGTTCAAATGGGGGTGGGTTGATAAAACAAGAAATTAGAAAGGCAAGAATTTAAATGACAAGAAAATAATTCAAGCAACTAAAGATAACAAATGCTAAAAAGAGGCATTCATGGAAAGGATTGAGAATCAAGATTTTCTATCCTAGTCACTAATCATAACACAATAATTAACAAGAGATAATCCTATTTCGTTATCTCCAATATCGGGAGAATATCAAATAAGCCTAGTTAATTCTAATCCATAAGTAATGTTAATGGAAATAAGATCAACTAACAACTCTAGATCACCAATCTTAATTGGGTATTAATGACTCAAGAGCACCTAATTTTTCTTTCCAAGCCAAGAATGCACAAAATTATATTCTAAACCTAAGCCAAGCATTTTATCAAACACTTGGTGTGCATAAAAATAAAGGCATAATAAATTGCAATAATAATAAATTCTAAAACTACCAAGTGCAAGAAAATAAAAACAAGAACTCAAGCAAACATCAAAGAAACATAAAACATCAAAATGCATTAAATAAAATTAAAAGTAACAAGAGTTCATAAACATAAAAATGACCAAAATGAGAAGTTAATTAAATAAACTAAGAGAATTAAAGCAAAAGAACAAGGAAAGATAAAAGAAACTAGATGAAAAGATTAAAACCTAAATCTAAGATGAAATTAAACTATGAACCCTAATTTCTAGAGAGAAGATGGAGCTTCTCTCTCTAGAACTAACCTAAAGCATGTTTCCTACACTACACTAATTGCTCCCCCTTCATCCTCCTTCAATTTGGCATGGAATAGCTTCAGAAATGAGTTGGATTCGGCTTGGGAAGCCCTGAAATCGTGACCCATGTGTTGCAATTAATGAGGTCACGTGCTGAGTGTCACGCATACGTGTCGCTTGATGAACTCTGGTCACGCGTACGTGTGGGTCACGCGTATGCCTCGCATGGCAGATTTCTAAAACTTCATTTCTTCATGATTTCTCCACTTTTGCATGCTTTTTTTTTCTTCATTCCTTCAATCAAATGTTTGCCTTCTAAACCTGAAATCACTTAACAAATATATCAAGGCATCGAATGAAATTAAAGTGAATTAAATTTGACAAATTAAGGGTCTAAAAAGCATGTTTTCAATCTTAAGCACAATTTAGGGAGAATTTACAAAACCATGCTATTTTATTGAATAAATGTGAGAAAAGTTGATAAAATCTACTAAATTCAACACACAAGATAAACACAAAATTGGGGTTTATCAATTACCTTTACTAACCTAACCTTAACCCTTCCTTTTCAAATTTTTCCTTCTTATCATCAGAAAACTAAACCCTAACAGAGCCCATCATCCATGAAAACCAAACCTTAGCAGTGTTTTTTTCCCAAATTCATGGAGGCTCCACCGGTGTCGGCTCTGCCTCACCGCCAATTTGGATTTGCACAACCACCACACACCTCATTCTAGAAGGAAGATTCACTGCTTCTACGCTTTTTTGTTCGCGTTCGTATTTCTTCTTTTGCCACTGCAAGGTCGTGCGTAACGGTGACGAGCTCGATTTCTCTATTGGGTTCACTTCAGCTTCGTTCCCGCTCGATATCTTCTTCGTGTCACCAAGGTGCGGTTGCAGATTGAACTGCGATGATGAAGACAATGACGAATTCAGAGTGAGGAAGCTTAAGTTGAGGATTTCGTGTCGCCAAGGTGTAGTTGGAAAATTTTTTTATTTTTTAGAAATGTAATTAGGTTTCTCTGTGGATGTTGTGTTACTTATAGCTGAATAGTGTTTTGGTAAATCAATTGTATATTTTGATTTGTGACACTGTATTTTGTTTTCTAGAAAATGATCTGTATTTGGCTTGAGCTAGGTTGAATGGGCTATGTTGTGCTCAATGCTGGCTGAAATTAGCACTAGTTATTTTGTTTTGGTGGGGCCTAACTTCTCCAGTTAATGATTTCTTAGTTAGTAAACTAGCTAATTATGATTTGGCTTGTTGTTTGGACTAGCATTGTGTAATCTATACATTTGTTGACTATGACTGAAATGTTTCAGTTAGAGGTTGGGAAAGGATCTTCTAAGCTGGTTTGATTGAGAATTTTATGTTATGATTTTTCCAGTTGTTTAAATGAAATAAAATTTGAATGATGTTTGGTTAATGCTTGACTTACTTGATTGGAAAAAATATTAAGGGGTGCTTCGGTGCCTCATCGCTTAAAGCTTTTAAACGTTCCAATATGGAGAAGGATATGTTGTGATGATGATTTTCCCTCTTGTCTCTTTCATCCTCTTCTAGCAATTGCATGTGGTGCTTATTAATATGCAAGAGTTTTTATTACATTTTTTTTCTTGAACCTATTATTTTTGTTATTGATTCTTATAATCTCCAAATAGATCCTGCTACTGCTGGTGCAAGTCAGAGTAATAGAGTGGAAGTAGATATTTGGTCAGTCTTTATAGGCAATGTGAGCAGTCTCTTCCCCTGTTTACATCAAAAGCTTTTTTTCCTGCTTAATTGTCTCATTTTTGTGATAAATAATATGGTTAGGTATGTTAATGAAATTAAATGTTTTTTGAATGTAAAATATATGTAAAAGGTCAGACAAATATATGTCAACTAGGAACTTATGATATTAGCTTCGGCAAAATGTTCTTGTTGCACTGCACTACTATCTTTATGGCCAAGGCCAAATAACTTGAAATTTAATTTGTAGGGCAAGTGAAAATTCATGGTAAGTTTGATGTGCATTAAGCTAGAATAATATGTTATGTTACTCTGACTATTGATCTATTGCATTAAGCATTATGTGCTCCTATTTATATAAATATATTGTTTATGTGTAATAATATGGTAACAAGTTAAAATATATCATAATTCTCTGGTGATTATATTAGCCTTGATGTTTCCTTTTTTTATTTTTATGTTATTTTATATGGTTGATTGTTTATGTCTATCGGACTGGTTTGATTTATATATATATATACACACACATTTGTATTGTAGTATGCTTGACCTGTTGCTTATGGTTTAACGGTGAAGTTATTAGTGATACATCTATTAAAATGAAGAAACTTTATTTTAATGAGTGTAGTTTTCAATTCTAGAGTGAAGTAGCACTCATATGTATTGCATATATGGCTTGAAGATGAAACTGAATTATAAGATCTGTATTATGTATTGCATATTTGAATTGATTTACAAAGTTTGAATGTTTTCTAACTAAATATTTTAATATTTTCTTCTTTTTTGACAGAATGAATCTCAAACAGAAGATGAGAGTTATTGCCTGCTTGATTTTATGTTTCGAATTAATGAACAACCTTATGGTTAAGTTGTTGATGATTTGCTATGTTTTGACTATATTGCAATTGAGAAAAAAGAAAAGAAAATGGAATGATAGTTATAGTAGGCAAGTAGTAAGGGATGTTAGTGTTGATAGGATTATTTATTTTAGTGATCTAGCTTGTATAGAAAATATAATAATGGATAGACGTGTCTTTCATGCATTGTATAATATTCTTAGAGGGGTTGGAAGGTTAGAACCAAGTAGGAATATGGGTGTAGAAGAAATCATTGCCATGTTTTTACATATTATAGCACATGACGTCAAAATTAGAGTAATAAAGAGACAATTTGTGAGATCTGAAGAAACAATTAATAGGCAGTTTAATGATGTATTGCTTGTTATTTTGAGATGTCATAATCTCTTACTGAAAAAACCTCAACCAATTAGCCAGGATAAAATAGATGAACAATGGAAATTGTTCAAGGTAATTTATCTTGCTAATGCTATTAAACCTAATATGCTTGATGTGCTTTCAGATTGAGTTAATTGATCTTTTTTTTTTTTGGATTTTAGAATTGTCTAGGAGCCTTAGATGGTATCCATATCAAGGTCAATGTCCTTGAGGCTGATAAGCCTAGATATTGAAACAGAATAGGTGACATAACAACCAATGTGCTTGGAGTGGTTGCTCCAAAAATGCAATTTATCTATATATTGACGGGTTGGGAGGATTTAGCTGCAGATTCTAGCAGTATTGCAAGATGAACTATTTCGCAATGGGTTTAGTGTTCTCTAAGGTATTTTATTGAGACTTTAGTATGTTATCAAAGTAACTATTTGATCTTTCATTAATTTTCTTCAATTTTATATGTCACACTAGGTCATTACTACTTATGTGATGCTAGATACATGAATTGTAAAGGATTTTTACCACCTTATAGAGGACAAAAATATCATTTGGGTGAGTATAATCCACATAATCAACCCAGTATAGCTCAAGAATTTTTTAATATGAAACACTCACAAGTTAGAAGTATCATTGAAAGGGCATTTGGAGTATTAAAAATGAGATAAAAAATTTTAAGAAAAATGTCATTTTATCCTATTAAGACTGAAGGAAGAGTTATAAATGCATGTTGTGTTTTGCATAATCACATTAGAAGAGTGATGGTTGTTCTTCCTATTGATAAGATAGTAGATCAAAATATGCTTGGAGTAGATGGTGGGACGATCCACCAAATTGAGACGAGAGATGCTTGGAGTAGATGGAGGGATCAACTTGCACAAGAAATGTGAAACTAATGGAGGAGAAGACATCATGCTCCATTATTGTGATCATTGTTTTATGTGTGAGGTTGTCTATCATAACATTGATTTCATTTTGTTGATGTGTATGTGTTCTTGTACAAGAGTTATGCATGTATGTTTATTAGTGCTAGTAATTTTTGTCATTTGAGATTTTTTTTTGTAACTTTGATTTGGATAATAGTAAAACTTTTTAATACATGTGGTTTGAATTTTTGAGATTTGTTTAAAATAAATTCAACTATGAATTATGAGAAAATTATGAATTATGGTCTAGGTAAGTATTTTGTGCTAACTTTAATTATGATAATGTTAATTTGAATTAAAGATATTTAATATTAGGAATATTTTAATAAATTTTAAAAAATTAAAATCATTAATAACTTTAATTGAACATATTTGTTGTTAAGAGTATTTTAATAAATTTATTATCAGAGATATTTTATAAATTTAAAATGTAAAAAAATAATAATATTTGATTAGATTTATATTTAATTTTTTAAGAAAAAATCAATAATAATTTTGATTGAAAATATTTGATATAGGGATATTTTTGGAAATAAAAAGTTTTTTTGTCCAACAATAATAATATTAACCTTTTAATTGAAAATATATTTATATGTAAATTTTTTATGTGTTTATTAAGTTTAATCGTTAATCTGAATGATTAAGAATAATTTTAACATATTACATAATATTGCCAAAAACCTTAGATTCAACCAAACAAAAAATTATTTATTCCTACGATTATTACATAATATTTTAAAGTATTGAATTTTATAAACAAACATAGGAATTTTACATATCAAGTAATCTCATTCTTAGGCATTATATTCCTAGGAATAATATTCTTGGTAATAAAAACTAATTCTTGAACCTCACACACCCTTAGTTTCATTCAATTCGACTTATTTTCTTTCTTCTAAATTCTTTCTAGTTTAACCATGTACCATTAGATTAATACTATTAGTATATATTTTTGGAAGATCCCCGCCTTTTATTATGAGATATTATTTTTTATTAATTAATAAAATATAGAATTATACTCTACATCCAAGCAATTTTAACATTCAAATCCATTCAAGTGATTTAGAGTCACACGCTTCTTCTTTCATTATCTTTTTCTTTTGTTATCATCATCACCAACAACACCACTACCTCATCCTCCTTCTTTTCTCATTTGAATTTCTTCTTCTTCTTCTTCTTCTTCTTCTTCTTCTTCTTCTTCTTCTTCTTCTTCTTCTTCTTCTTCTTCTTCTTCTTCTTCTTCTTCTTCTTCTTCTTCTTCTTCTTCTTCTTCTTCTTCTTCTTCTTCTTCTTCTTCTTATGTGATTGTTTTCGAACTGAGTTAATTTTGTTGCAATTGTTATGTAACTTCAGTTCATTTCTAAGTTAATTGTGTCGCAATTCATTATGTAATTTTGGTTCATTTCTGAGTTAATCATGTCGCAATCATTATATAATTTTTGTTCATTTCTGAGTGAATTAAGGTGCATTTGGACTCGTTGTCCTACATAATTCAAAACTCTTTCTCTCCTTTCTCCTCATCTTCTTCTTCTTCATCATCTTCTTCTTCTTCTTCTTATTTTTCATCTTTTTCTTCACCTTCTTATTTCATTTTCTCAAAATTCTTTTTGATTTACTCTCTTGAGAGGAGTAAAACCAAGAAAAAGAGAAGAAAATATCAAACAAAAAGAAGAAAAACATATTAATTGATTTTGAATGTGTTTTTGTTCATGATTCAGTCTTGTTTGTATACTTGTTTTCGAACTGAGTTTATGTGTTGCAATCATTATGGTAAATTTTAGTTCATTTCTGAATTAATTATGTCACAATTATTATGTAATTTTGATTCATTTCTGAGTTAATTGTGAGTTAATTGTGTCGCAATCATTATATAATTTTGATTCATTTCTGAGTAAATTAAGATGTATTTACACTCGGTTGTCCTGTACAATTCAAAATTCTTTCTCCTCTTTCTCCTCATCTTCTATTGTTTCTTCTTCTTTTTCACCTTTTTCTTCTTCATCTTCTCCTTCTTATTTTATTTTTTCAAAATTCTTTTTGATTTACTCAAATTTAACACAATTTCTAAGTTTATGTGTTAAATTTGAGTTTATCTCTTGGACAAGGCCTTAGAAAATTAGTAAAATTAAATAGAAAAAATATAACAAGAAATAATGAATTATGAATTTAATATAAAATACCATGAATATACTTATTTTCTTTAAAAGGCATTTTTTTAAAAATCTTTTTCTCTGTTGTAGCTAAATTCTCCTCAGTTAAACTTGAAATCTACATGCAAAAATCTCTTAGTTCATGTTGAAAATCTTTTATTATTAACATCCATTGCTTCTCAAACCTGTAGATTCTTTACCGTTGTTCTCTGCTTCACTTTCTTTCTGAGTTAATTGTGTCAAAATCATATGTAATTTCGGTTCATTTCTGAGTTAATTGCATCGTAATTGTTATGTGATTTCAGTTCATTTCTAAGTAAATTAAGGTGCATTTAGACTCGTTGTTCTGCACAATTTAAAATTCTTTTTTCTCACCTTCTACTGCAATAATAACAGTAACAGTAGCAATAAAAGAATGACGATGAGAAGAAAATACGCGAAAAAGAAGGAGAAGGAGGAGGAGGAACATAAAGAAGAAGAAGAAGACGACGACGATAACGTAAAGCTCCGCGCGTGAATGTAGATGACTTGACTGGAATCAAAGAATTATGTGTGTATGTATAATCACACTCCTTTTAACGAAAATAATTTTTGTTAGCGTTGAGTCTACTTAGTTAAACTTGGATAACAATATTACTTAAATGTGTAGCAAATCTGTAAAATATAAGTTATTACTCTTAAAAAAAATAATACAATAACAAAAAAAATGCATATTCATACTAAGGCATTAATGGATACGTAAAGCATTTACTTTTCAAATTTTATCATTAATGAAGAAAGAGATAATATATGTTCAAATTCAAAATAATGATAACAAAAAGAATAAAAAATAATTTTATTATTAAAATAATAATTTAAGTTGCATATCTTAATATTGCAAAAATAAGTAGATTAAAGGCTTGTGTTTGATAGATTTATAAGTAATTTTTTATTTTTAATTTATAAAAAAGTATAATATTAATATTTGATATAATTTTTAAATTTAATTGTAACTTTTTAAAAAGATATTTAAGTACTTGTGAAGAAGTTAAAAAAATAATTTTTTTATAATAATTTTTTTATTATATTTTTTATAAATATTTATTATTTATTTTTTTTAAATTTAATTAAATTATTATCTAAATTGGAGCCTTAGCACTTTACTTATTATGGGGATGAAAGTGGCAGTAAGTAGCGTGCTATTCAATCAAAAGTCTGTTAAAATTTATTCAAAGTTACTGTGAATAAGTCCAATTTATTAAAATAAAATAAATTTAAAATATTAATTTATCTTATTTTATAGTCCGTTGGTAGTTTTATAAGACAGTCAATCTAATTCTTTTAAATTATAAAATTAATTAAAATTAATTTAATAAAAATAATAAATTAAAATATAATTATTATTCAAACATAAATAAAAAGTAATTAATTATAACATAAAGTTTTTGTCATTTTTTAAATTCTTAATATTAATAAAATTGCTTATCAGAATATTTATTTTTAAATTATTATGAAGAATAAAATAAAATATAATTTTGATTAAATTTATAAATAAATAAATAAATTGAAAGAAGTATATTTAGATATTTAATTTTCAAATTTTATGTATATATTCTTGTAATACTAGAAAAAAATCTTCTAGACAAATTAGTTAGTTGTACTCTACAAAAATTCGTGAATTAGACCAATTTTTTAGGTTAACAGATTTAAAATTTCAATTTATTCCACCTTCTAACAATTCAATCCAACATATTCCATTGTTTTGAAAATCTTATTACTAATTTAGTTCCAATTTACATGTATATTTTAATGATTTAATTACAAATATTTTATACTATTATTTAATCAATTTTTCCTATACAATTATTCAATGGCGGCATATAAAGCAAATGATATTAATAACTAATTTTACATTATTAGTATATCTTTTTTTAATTAAAAAAAAGTGATAGATGCGTGGTTCATTTTAAAAAAATTTATTAAGTAAAGAGTATTGTACTCTTTAGTTAATTTAAATTTAATTTATTTATTTATTATATTTTATATTAATGACTCAAATTTAAATTTTAAAATTTACGATATATAATTTAAAATGTAAAATATAGAATTTTTTTTTTGTGACCGTAAAATATAGAGTTTAAAATATACTATTTAGAATTTAGATTTTAAAATTCAAATATGAATACAATATTATATACATACTATCTAGGATTTAGATTTTAAAATTTAAATATGCAATTATACAATATTATATATAATGAAATAAAATTTTTGTCTAATGAAATGTTACCAAATTAAATAAGTATAATTTTACAGAATTATATTATTAATTGTGTTTTGAATCATTTTAATTTATGCAATATTAAATTCTATATATGAATCATAATATTATTATTATTATTATTATTATTATTATTATTATTATTATTATTATTATTATTATTATTATTATTATTTTCAACGTAAAAAAATTAATTAAGTACTGCAAGTGTTCAATCATGCACTATATTACATCAGCAAAAGTATTACATTCATCTTAGTGTTATCTTAATTAAAAGTTTTCCAAAAAAAATAGTACTTGATTTATTTATATTATTAACATATTACAATTAATTTTTCAATATATAATAATTTATAATAATGTAATAAAAATAGCTTGTATAATAATTAAGTTGAAGAATACATGAAAATTATGAAAATTATAAATATATAGACGCGCCTATAAGACCATACATCAATATGGAAAAAACTACGTAGATAGCCCTTTCTTAATATCGTCATCGTCATGTTTGTTTTTAATTAAGACGAAAATAATTTGAAATTATAATAAGATTAAGAGTTTACATGAGTGTTCTTAAGTTATTAAAAAAAATAAAAAAATAGATTTTTTTTATATTTGATAAATTTTTAATAATAAAAATAAAAATATTTAAAAAATTAATTTTTTTAAATTTATAATTTATATTATTTTTAAAAAGATTTTTTATTTAAAAAATATTTCTTATATAATAAATAAAAATATTTTTATATTATTATATTTAAATATAATTGTTAAATAATTTTTTATATAAAATATTTAAATATATAATTAATTTTATTTTTTAAAAATATTTTTTAAAACTCACTCAAACAATACGTTAAGACATATGTCACTAATTTATTCCAACCTTTCTTGTGTGGCTCCTATTTTTTTTTCTTCTTTGATCACAGAAATTAACCTCTATTTATATGTGTATTTTTTTCTTGTTACACCAAAAATATATTTGATTAATAGGCCAATTTCTAAAAGAAGTTTTTATTAATAAATTAGTCTCTAAAATATTTTTATTAATACTAAGTAAATAATTAAAAATTATTAAAAAAACTAAAAATATGTATAACTAATAAAATATCTTTAATTTTGTGGACATATTTATAAATACTTTATAGTTTTTAAAAAAATTTCATTTTCATGCACATTATTTATTTTGTCAATGTAAAATAATTTTACACATACATCTAATTACGTAATTAAATTAGTCATATAAATGATAATACAAAAAAATTGGATGTAATTAGACGATTGTATAAAATATTATGTACCATTAATCAAGGTATCAAAATTAAACTCTTTAAAAAATATAAATCATAAAAAAATAGATTATAAAAAGAAATTAAATTAATAAAATTATTTTTTTAAGTCCCTTAATTCGTGCAGGTGCTGCTATATATAACGCGGAAGAATTATGAAGTGTTAGCTCTCATACCTCACTTTTCTTCTGTCTCTCTAAAACACTAAACACCAAAACAAAACAAAACAAAACCCCACATCTTTCTCTAACTTCATTTCTTTCTTGTTTCATCGATCAAATTTTTAGTCCTTACATACCCATATCAAAACAAATATAGATTGGTGCAATTAAGAAGCAGCAGCAGCCATATATATATATAAGGTCAAAATGATCTCCAATAATAACAAGAACAATGAGGATGGTGAGTCTTGGAGAGATTATTTGAGAAAGGGGCCTTGGACGCCGAGAGAGGACGCCATACTTATCGAGCAGGTAAAGAAGTGGGGCAAAGGTAATTGGAGTTTAATTCGAAAGAATTCTGAGTTGAGGAGAAGTGGCAAAAGTTGTAGGCTTAGATGGTCGAACCATCTAAATCCTGACTTGAAGAAGGGTCCTTTCTCTGAAGAAGAGGAGAAAACCATTGATGATCTTCATGCTAAGTTTGGAAACAAATGGGCTCTAATGGCTACCCAGGTATCGCTTAGCTATATATATAGAGTTTATATTGCGATATATACTAAAAATTTTATTTGTTCATTTATTTATTCTAAATGCATGTTTGGGGTCTATATTCATGTGACCGACTCTTTTCCGTGCGTCTATTGTCTTTTGGTGCAATAATCATCTTGTTCCATAAGTCGCTTTTGTTGATGTATATATATACACAATTTTTTTTTAATATATAAAATCGACATTTGTATTACGTCTACATTTTCCATAATAAATATCATTTTGACATTAATATTTTTTAATAATCAAACATGTATTCTTTTTATTTTATTAATTAAAATATAATTTAAATACATAATTAATTCGTAATAATGTATTTTATGCAAATATTAAAAGTGTTTGATGCAAATATTTTTCTAAAATTGAAGCATTTTTTTTTGTAATGATTTATAATCACCATTTTAACTAGGGGTGTACATAGATTGAGTGAATCTAAGTTCGTCTTAGCTCAGATCCAACTCTAAATATATATACCGGTCTATTTTTTAGACCATAATCCGATCTTAAATCCGATGAAACTTATACATATTCAGTCCACATTTATATCGGATAAAAATCGGATGATCTATCAAAACTAATTAATTTTTTTAGCAAAAAATTAATTTTTTTTTCAGATTCAACAATAATCAACAATAGATATTTTCATATTCTAATTTAGATTAGAATCAGCAATACATTAGATTCAACTAAAAAAAGAAATAAAAGGAATCAAAACTAATTAATTTTTTCAGATTCAGTAATAATTAGCAATATTTAATTTACTGGTAATCAGATCACCAAAATACAATTACTAATTAATTTTTTCCAAAAAAAAAGAAACTACCGTCGTTGATAATAAAAAATCAGAACAATAATCAACACTTCTGATCAGAAGTTCCAATAATCAAAATTCTTAGTCAAAGAATAGATGTTAGAAAAGAGAAGAAGACGACTAGAAAAGAGAGCAGAGCAGAAATGGTGACTTCTAGTGGCTGATTGATGGTGGCAGAGAAGAAGAAGATGACTGGAGCAGCAGAGAAATGCCATCGCACTTCGTTGAGAGTCGTCGTCGAGAAGCAATCAAATAGAGGAGCTTTTTCATGGGGCAAGGTGACTTTGAGGTTGGTGAGTGGTGTCGGTGGCTGGTGAGAGAGAGAGGGTTGAGAGGGAAAGGGTGGCGTCGTCGCCGCCATGCGTGAGGGGACGAGGGGGCGTGGTTCAGTGGTTGCGTGCTGAGGAGAGAAGACAGAGTTCAGGCTTCAGGGTTGTGCCTCAGCCTCGCTGGATGCCTTCAATCTTCATTGTGCACTACATGAATGCGTGCCCTAATTTTGAGAAGTGTATGTTCGCCGGGCCGGGTCCGGGTGACTCAAGCTATGGCCCAGTCTCAGTTTAAGTATCCTTCCAAGTTTCATTCTCTTTTTTCGGATTAGACCCAGGCCACTTTAGGTCCGGGCCAACATGTCCTAAAATGCTTTAGGCATGGGCCAGATTTTTAGATCGGGTCGAACTATATGTACACTCCTAATTTCAACTAATAGAGTTAGACTCAATTTTGACTAAAAAAAAGGTTTGATTACAGATCTTGTGAAATTGAATTTGTAATCTATTGTTATTAAATTTGTTATTGATTTGCTTGTTAAATCTAGATTTACATAGACTTCTACCTCTTGTTTTTCTTGAATTTTTGCTGATGCTGCTGCGATTTCATGTTTTGTTGATTCTTCTTGTTGCTGTTGTGATTGAAATTTAAACTTGAAATTTGATGATGATTCTTTTTCTTCTATGATGATGTATTGTGGTTATTATGTTTGATAGTTTTCCAAATATGCTCCAAGTTCTTCCAAAATTACATCTAAATCTAAAACTTCATTCCAAGAAATTTTCGATAGGATTAGACGAGAATTTGGCTGATATCTATACAAAAAAGCTATATCAAATACCATTCTGGCTGTAGTTGGATTGCATTGTTTCCATAATCGGAACCAGGCAATAGCCTTTTCCATTACAATGTTATTATATATATGTTTTCCATTTTCAGGTTTCTGGAAGATCAGACAATAACATCAAAAACTTTTGGAACTCAAGAATGAAGAAGCGCCTAAGAGAATATCCTCCACAAATAACGGTTCAACAAGCACAACACTTTTCTTCATCACCATTTTATTCGGTCTTAGCTTCATGTTACCCTAAAAATAATCTCAGTGTTGAACTACCTTCAAACATTTCTGCTGCCAATCCTCCACCAAATCATAATCAGAAACAACCTAATCAAAATGATTCTTCTTCTTCTTCTTCTTCTTTCTCTTGCACCAATAATAATGCAAGTTTTGTATTGCCATTAATTCCTGTGTCTCCCTATTGTAAGAGTAGTGGTTTATTGAATGATGTGGTGATGGAGGGTAATGCTCTTTGTCGCAAGGGAAAGTCAAAGATGGATGCAACCATTGTTATTGGTAGGGAGGAAGAAGAATTAGCTGATAAGAGAAAAATTATTGAAGAGCCACCATTGCCACCAGTTGGAACCAGTAAAGAGGAAGAAACAGCCACCATTATTGCAACTCAAAGCTCTTCTCATCAATTGATTTCAACAGGTGAAATTAAACTAACTTATTTATGATTCACGAGTTTGATTATTATGATTGATAATTCATGATTGTGTGTTATATTGTATACAGAGAAGAATGATAATGGAGGTTGTAACAATAACAAGGAGGCATTGAATAATTCTATGCCACAAATGGACGATGAATTGCTTAGCATACTTAAAAATTGTCCAATATATTCGCCAATGCGAAAGTGGTACAAAGTTGATGATGATGAGGACTCCCTGATGATGATGATGGAGATTTGAATCTTGGTAACTTACGGAATATTGATGGATGGTAATAACTAAAGAAATCGTATATGCGTTCATTCATATATTTAGAACAATTAGAAATCCAATATGCTGTGTTAGGATTTTAAGTTAGGTAAGCAGAAGAACACACTGCAACTTCAAAGTGTGCAGGTTAGGGCAATCAAATTTATTGAGTGTTTTTTAGATGTCCTTAACAAATGTCATGCCTTAGCTTGTTAATAATGTTTTCTTTTTTGTTTTTATACATGCAGTTGAATGAAATTACATTTAAGCAATAATTGATATATTGTATAAATATGTTTTAAAATAAATTCCTCAACACAATATTTATTATAAAACTAATTTTAGGATTAGCCATATATCTTGTGCCCTAATAAAAATATTTCTTAAAAATATAATAATATAAATTTTTTTATCTTTTATGTACTCAATAATACTTTAAAAATTAAAATATTTTACATTTTTAATAATTTTTAGTAAAATATTTTTTATAATATTTTAAAAATGTGTTCTTAAGTTACATGTTAGCAATAACAAAAATTTTAATTAATAACACATGCATGTTGAGAAAAAAATTTTGCAGCAATTCCTTACGTCACAAGTAAAAATCATGTTATGTCAATAATATTTTTGCTGTAATACCAAGTTTTTTGCCAACAACTTTGATTCCTGGCATAACTCAGCATCGCTTGCAACTTTGATCGCTAGTATAACTAGTCTTTGCCAACAATTTCATTTGCTGACATAAACTATGTAATTTTTTCAGTCACTGACTTAACTCGCATTTGTCAACAATTTGAATTGTTGGTATATAGCTATAAACTTTTGTTGTTATCATAACTCGCGTTTGTCAACTATTTGGATTGATGACTCAACTATTTTTTCACGACAATCTTTGTGTTGTAAAAACTGCACTTATTATGCGACAACTTTAATTGCTGCTAAAATTAATATTTGTGTCTACTACCCTTAAATGACATTATACTATTTAATAAATAATTTTATGGAATCAATATAACAAATGTGAGTTACATGTTATAAAATGTGTTCTTAAGTTACATGTTAGCAATACCAAAAATTTTAATTAATAACACATGCATGTTGAGAAAAAAATTTTGCAGCAATTCCTTACGTCACAAGTAAAAATCATGTTATGTCAGTAATATTTTTGCTGTAATACCAAGTTTTTTGCCAACAACTTCGATTCCTGGCATAACTCAGCATCGCTTGCAACTTTGATCACTAGTATAACTTGTCTTTGCCAACAATTTCATTTGCTGACATAAACTATGTAATTTTTTCAGTCACTGACTTAACTCGCATTTGTCAACAATTTGAATTGTTGGTATATAGCTATAAACTTTTGTTGTTATCATAACTCGCGTTTGTCAACTATTTGGATTGATGACTCAACTATTTTTTCACGACAATCTTTGTGTTGTAAAAACCGCACTTATTATGCGACAACTTTAATTGCTGCTAAAATTAATATTTGTGTTTACTACCCTTAAATGACATTATACTATTTAATAAATAATTTTATGGAATCAATATAACAAATAATTTTTTTATGTTTATTAAATATATAAAAATTATTATTATAAGAGAAAATAGAGAAATAAAATAATAATCTCTATAGAAAGTTGGATTAAAAATTAGTAAAATACTCTCCGTCGTTCCTATCTCATTATCGTTACGGGTTTCCGTTTATTTTTTCTTACAGAAAAGGCAAATACCCGTGTGTATCCATGAATAATTGAATATTATAAGTTTTAATTTTTTTTTAAAAAATTAACATAACTATAATAAAATCCTATACAATTCAGCTAAATATATCAAATCAAACACAAATTTAACAAAATAACATACACATGAAATTTTTAACATATAAATTAAAATAATGTGAATTAGGATTACTTACACAACATATATATAAGAGATTTTTTAAATAAATAAAATAAACTTTTTATTTACTAAAATATGTAATTTGTAGCGTTTTTACCCAAATTCATCTTTTTACCTATCTCGTTTACGCGGTAGATAATTTCACTTTGAGCATATCTCGTTTACAGTAAGACACAACACAGCTTGCACGTATCACGTTTATACACGTGATACGTATAATAAAGTGGGATCTAAGTATCTTGTTTACACTGTAAACAAGATATACTTAAAGTGAAATCGTTTACATTATAAACAAGATACATGCTGAATTAAAAGGTTTTCACTGTAAATGAGATATAGTACGACAAAATTCATTCAGTTGCAAACTGTTGGTATTCTCCACAAATATCTCAATTATTCTTCTCATCCGTTTCTTCGATAAATTTAGTATGAATGTCTAGTATCAGTGGTTATTTTGTTGTGACAGTGTATCCCAACTATCACATAAAGAACAGTGACACTGTGCTGGTTGTATTCAAGTGTGAAAATTCTATTCTACTGCACACTCGGAGAGTATGTTTTTTGTCAGAGTTAACAAATCTGATATTGACACATGTCAGTGGTCATGGGAGAAAAGAGATTGGGAAGTGTGGGTCTTCGGACGCCACCACTCCACGAATGCAGTAATCAAGAAGCTGTCAAAGACAAAGTTCCTGAGTTGCACTGTGTCACTGATGCCAGCCTCCCTCAAGTAAGGGACAATGGCATCTGGAGGTGCAAGAGTGTGGCTCACTCGCCTAGGAAATAGTAGGTATAGCCTCTGTTAAAAGCAAGGTTGCGAGAATTGAATTGATTACTGTAAATCCTGCTAAATTAGTAAATAATTAGCCAATAAATTAGATTTTTAATGAGGAAAACTAGAAATGTAAATCTAATATTAAAATAGCAAAGAACTCTTCAAAACAAGAATTTTGACATTAATTTCGAAAAATTTGGCTCAAGATTGGGCCAAACGGGCCAAACCAATTAAACCGGGTCCAAAATGGGCCCAAGGCCCAACCAAGCCCATCCATTAAGTGAGAACCCAGCCTCCTCTTTCCCTTCTCTTCATCATTCACACTGGGAAACATTCCATGAAGGGGGAAGAACAAGAGCAAACCTAACCCTCACTCATATAATCAAACCACTATAACTTCTTCATCCGAGCTCCGATCGTCACACCGTTTGTGGCTACGCGTCCAGCGCGTCGAGCTCTACAATTCTAATGGAACAATTTCTTTGGTAAGTCACTCTAACACTCCAGCCTCTCCTTCCCTTCAATTTTCGAAAATTATGTGTGCGCAAGTTGAAAATTTGTTAATTTTGATTCTCTAGGTTCAAATTAGCTTGTGGTACTTGTTGATTTAGGCTCTCTTGGTCTGTGAGTACGATGAGGTTTCTCGCCTTGACCAATTCTTGGTTTTGAGTATGTAAATTCTGAATTTTGAATCCTATATGTATGATAGGTGTGAACTAGGTGTATATATACAAGTATTGGAATTGAATTGTGGACATTTGAAGGCTTGGTAGAGAATTGGCGCCAAGGTCTTGGTGATTTTGTGAATTGTGGGGTTGTGTGTGTGTGTGGCATAAGTGTCGCCCTAGACCACGTGGGGAAGCGGCCAAGATATGGTTTAGGTTTTGCGTATTTAATATATAATGTCGTGTGAATACTTAGGCTAGAGAATTATAGGATAAGTTGGAATGATCATGTAAACTGGAGGCTTAGCATTAATTATGTTGATTGATGATATAAGTATATTGTGTTGGTAACCATAATCCTTGGTATGTGAATATTGTTGGCAAGTTGATGAAATTGATTGTAAATGTATGTATGGAAAAATATTGATGGTTATGTTGATGGAGGTAAAAGATCTAAGGTATGGACTTGGTAAGAATTTGATGTTTGATGGGTTTTAAATTGGCAAGTGGAGTGTAAAGTTGTTTGGACATGTTATGCTAGGTGTTGTGTTGAATATATGTATAGGAAGTGGATATTGAACATAATGTTGAAGAAAATGGAGGTTTAAGGTTTTGAACGAAAACTTAATTTTTACGAACTTTAGCAGTCCATAACTCGAGCCTAAAATTTTGGGTGAAGGTGAGATTTGTTTCAAATCAAAGAGGGTTTTATAAGCTTGAGAACCGTATAAATTTTGTGAAAAATCAAATTCTGTAGAGAAAGTTATGGACACCAGAAATCTTGTGCAAAAACTGAAATCTATTAAGTACAGCAGGATCAAAATTTCTGGTTTGTGTGCATACGCACACTGATGTGCGCACGCACCCAGCAGTAGCAACAATTTCATTTGTGCGTACGCACGCCTTTGTGCACACGTACACCTTGTGTTTTACAGAAAACGTGCGGCACGCCATGGTGCGCACGCACACGCAGGGGTACACTTACTACTGGTAGCGCTCGCATATGTGAGGCGCATGCACACTAAGTAGTTTCTAGCTGGTGTGCGCACGGACACGCTCTGCCTTTCACAAATTGTGCACACGCACACTTGTGTACATCCGCACACACTCTGTTTTTCCAACACTTATATTTTTGTGATTCAAACATGGTTTCGAACCTCTAAACCTCTATTTTTATCCTTTTAACCCTAGATCTTATTAGTAAGCTTAGAATTTAGTTGAAGCTAGGGAATTGAGGTAACTTAGGAATTAAGAAAGGAGATAAACATGATAAATTATAAGAGAATGATGTGAAGGTTAAAAATAAGTTATGATGCCATGGCTATGATAAAAGATTACATGATGAATATGAACGGTTATGAATATTATGCGGCTTATGAAATTAATGATATCTGATATACGAGTTTTCTTGGATAACAGAACCGTGGCTTGCTACCACATGTTCCAGGTTGAAACTCGATACTCTGTTGACCCTACGTCGTAAGGGTGACCGGGCACGTATAAATTCCCGGGAACGGATATCCCCCATTTAGTGAGTTATATATGAATGAATGAATGTATGAATTATGAATGAAATGAGAAAATTTATGCATAGACTCATGGGAATGCCCGACGAGGGACAAGCTAAGGGTTTCCAACTAGTCGGCTTGGCTGGATAACCGACAGATGAGCCTCATCATTCATAGGACAGGTATACATCATGTGCATTCTATTTTTTTTGTCTGCTATGCATTACTTGGGATTGCTTAACTGAATATATATTATGCTAATTGTTATATTTGCTACTTACACTACCTGTTTTCTACTTGTGCTTGAAATTGTTTGGTTGTCTGTCTCTGCTAAAGCATTGGTGCTGGAAGAGCGGAGGAAAGGTTAACCGGATTGGTGATAAAGTTAGGTTTAAGTAAGTAAGTTTAGTATTCCTTAGAACATCGACCCTTTTTATGGCTTCTATATAGAATCTAAGTTTTATAACTGAGTGTTGGCGTTTTAGGATTGCCTCTGGCATTCCCAGGACCTTATATATTATATGTGTGGCACCTTTACATGCTAAGAACCTCCGGTTCTCACCCCATACTGTGTTGTTGTTTTCAGATGCAGGTCGAGAGTCACCTTACTAGGCGTCTGGATTCCTGAAGCGGAGCAGTTCTGGGTTCTTTTGTTATGTAGTTCATGTGTATATGTACTTAGCTTTCTCTCCAAGAAACTTGTTTATTTTTCCCCTCTTAGAGGTTTAAGGATAATTAAGGTTTTATTTCTGTATTTTGGATATTTTAGGATACTTGTATATGTATGTAAATATTCTCCTACCATTAGTAAATTCTAATCAAATAATCAGCAACAACACTTGTCACATTAGTAACGAAAATTTTAAATTTTAAATTTAAAAATTTCAACAAAAAATTCTAATAATAATCAAATAATCATCAACAAAATAAATAAAAATTCACAAAAATAGAAAAATAGCAACTCCAAATTAGAATCAGATTCCAGCAACTGAGAATCAGTAAAAATAATAAAATAAACAATAAAGTAATATGAAAGAGCAAAAGCTAACTTGCAACACATAATATTCTATGATAGTTGTTTACAAAGTCAAGATGTTAGAGCCTTAAAATGCAGATTTATTGTCCTTCAGAAAAAAAGGAACAGAAATAAAATTTAATCTTAGTGAATCACAAGTTCAAAAAGTTAAGAAGCAACAATTTCAATTGTTATGAATCAATAAAGGTTTATTATAACACCATCAAAAGGCTCACAAAATTCATAATAGATGATAATATCTAAAAAACTTGCAAAAACTAACTCAAAATTAGAAATTCAGAACAATAATACAAAATTAATTCCGAAATTTGACAAAATTCAATAATAATTAACTCAATATAAATAACAATCAACAATTCTTCTTGTTAACAACAATTAACAATCAAAGAAATTAACTCAGAAAAACAAGAATAATCAAAGAAATTAACTCAAGGAAGTGCGCTGGGGCGCGGCAGAATAGGGAATGTGTGCGACAGAAGAATGAGACGGGGAAGACGAGATGCGACACCACATAAGTTGAGACGCAAGACGCATTGCGATGGAGGAGCCGAGATTGAGCAGTGGGCCGGCAAAATAGGGGCCATGCAGCGAAGGAGGAATGAGACAAAGACATGTTGCGAAGCAAGACACATTACGACAGAGGAAAAGAGATTAAACAGTGGGGACAACAGCTGGAGGAGATGCGACAACAATGCCAATAGTGGTAAGGATGGCTAGCTGCTACTCTACTCTGATAGGGTTTTTACTTTATAGGGTTGGGTTTGGTCTGCTTGTGGAGAAAGAAGGAGAGGGGCTATTGTGCTGCGTTTGTTTTTCTTTTTTAATGAATCAAACGGTGCTGTTTGATGGATAGAGAAACAAACCAGGGTGCATAAATACCGGGCCGGTTCACTGGTTAACTATCAGTTCATCTGATTTTCTAACCATTTTTTTGCAGAACGATTCTATACATCAACCGAATTGACTAAAAAACCGGTTTTTGATTAATCTGGTCAAACCGATAGGTCCTATTCGATTTTCATAACACTGATTAAAAGATGAATGTATTTCAATAATAAATCTATTTCAATTGTAAATAATTTTATTTCAACATATAAAAATAAAAATTAACAATAAATAATTATTTCACATTTCAGAATAATTAATTATAAAAAAATCTAATTGATAATTAATTTATCAAATATCAATACAACATATTGAAAATTAAAATTGAGAATATAATGTTTTATTTAAATATATGTAAAAATAGAATAAACATTTTAAAAATAAATTAAAACTAATAATTACAATTAAATTAATTAATAATTTTAATTAAATTAATTAATTACATTTACTAATTCAGTAATTTGTACATTCTACACAATCGAACAAATTCTAATAACATGACAATCTAATCTACATATATAACGACACTACGTTTATAAAAATACCCAAACTATAATTACATGCTCAATCTCTTAAAAGAGAAAAAGAATCAAAACTAACTTCGAAGTCAATCACTCCCGTAATGTGCCAAATAGCGTTCAGGTGGTTGATGTCTCCATTCTGTGTGTCTAGTCTGAGTATCTCACAAATATCAAGAGAAACGTTCGAGAAAGAGAAAAATGAAGGAAATGGGGGAGGAAAGGGACCAGAAGGGTGTTGTGAACGAGTTTCTTATATAAGTGCATCTACGCCTTATCTCCTTTACAGTATAAACGAGATAAACTGTAAACGAGATAAGGCACCTTACATAACATGTTTATAAACATGATACATCTAAGTCATGTTGTGTCGTATTTCGTTTACACTGTAAACAAGATATGCTCAAAGTGAAATCGTTTACAGAGTAAATAGGATAAGTAAAAAGATGGATTTCGGTAAAAACGATATAATTTACATATTTCAATAAATAAAATATTTATTTTATTTATTAAAAAATCCTATATATAAAGACATTTAAAGACTAAATCTTCATAGTGGTCCTTGAGATTCACGGATTATACCATTTTAGTCATTAAGATTCAAAATTCACTATACTGCTCTCCGAAATTTAGTTTCAAGCACTATATTGGTCCCTGAGCCCTTTTTGGCATTGAATCAACGAATGAAATGCTGAGTTAACTTTGATTTTCCACGTTAGACACATGGTTAAATGACATCTTTTCGTTTTGACGCTTAAACAACGCAAAAACAAGGTCGTTTTGGAGAATGGGAGAAATAAACGGTTTACACATCATATAAACTCTTATTCGTCTTCTCGTTTTTACCTTATTTAAATGTCAAAATGAAATGCCGTCGTTTAGTCCTGTATTTAGCGTGATAATTTAGAGCCATCTTAGCACTACTTCGTTCATTAATTCAGTGCTAGAAAGAGTTCAGGGACTAATATAGTACTTAAAAACTAGATTTCAGAGACTAATATAATAAATTTTGGATTTAAATGACTGAAATGATAAAAGTTGTGAATTTAAGGGATAGTTTTAGAGATTTAATCAGCATTTAAGTAAATTTTCTTTTGTAGAGATTTTACGAATCTCCATGAGATAAGTACCTCAATCCCCACCCCGTTTCCATTTATTTGCAGGACGAGTCTCCATCCTTATAAAAACTTTGCGAGTCCCATTAACTTTTTTGTTGTAGGTAATCTCCTATATAAATTTTTTAGATATTTCTATGTAAAACATTCATATTTAAAACTTTGTCACTAATAAAGCAAGAGGAATATAAGTTTAAATTCAAAAACTGAAAACACGACGAATTTAAAAATTATTTATAATCGAAATAATAATTTACGTGACATATTTTAATATTGCAAAAATAAGAAGTTAAATACTTTGCTTATTATGGACATCAAAGTAGGCGGTAGTTCCTGCCTTCTGTGTGGTCTAACCAAAAGTCCGTTAAAATTAATTTGAACATAAAGTTAATAAATTTATCGACGAGTTATAATTTAAATGGAATTATTTTTTTATTTAAAAAATGTGAGTTCAAATTTTATTTATTATTATATTACGGTATTTAAAATTGAAGATTATTCAATGTATCTAACAAAAAAATTAATAAATTTAATTTATTAAACTAAAAAGGATGTGTGGATTAGTCAATCTAACCTTTTTCTAAAATCATAAAATTAATTAAAATTAATTTAATAAAAATAATAAGTAAAAAGTTAATTATTACTCAGACACAAATAAAAAATAATTAAATTATAATATAATTTTTAAATTCATAATATTAATAAAATTTTCTATTAGAATATCGTTTTTAAATTAGTGTAAAGAATAAAATAAATTATGTAAAATATGTCTCACAATTTAGAGCATATATATATAATAAATAAATAAATAAATAAATAAAATAACAAAAAAATAAAATGAAAAAAAAGAGGTATGTTTAGATATTTAATTTTCAAATGTTATATACAGTGTCGGAGTTTGAAATAAATTTTTGGGGCAAAAAATTTAACATAAATTTTAGTCTTTCTCTTAAAAAATACATCAAGTTTTTTTATTTTTTATAATTATTTTATATAAAAATTTAAATATATCGTGTAAAATATATAAAAAAGAAGTTAGAAGGATAAATATTAAAAATTATAATACTTATTAAACTTTTTTATCAATTTGTACAAATACAATAATATCAATACTTATTAAATATTCTAATATTTTTTATCATATAAAAAATTAAATTAAATAAACAGTGAAATATAAAATAATATCGAATTAAATAAATAAAAAATACTTAATTTTTTATATTTGAACTTAAAGGTAGAGGGAGTGTTGCTTGTTGAATAAAGAACTGCAAAATGCGAATAGAGAAGCTGCTAGTAAAGCAACATTTTTATAATGATGATTTTTATCTTTTATTTTGTTAGATGATTTTTTTATTTTTATCTTTTTTGTTAGATAATTTTTTTATTTGATTTGATTGTTAGATGATTTTTTTATAATGATGATTTTTATTTTTTATTTTATTAGATGATTTTTTTGTTAGATAACTTTTTTTATTTAATTTGATTGTTAGATGATCTTTTTTTATTCTTATCTTTTTTGTTAGATAATTTTTTTATTTGATCTTTTAATTTTTATGTAATTTGAAAACCAACAAATACTCACTCAGTGCAATAAAAACAAGAGATGAAGATTGAATATGAGTACTTTAAACCATACTAAAGTATTTAAAGCCAAACTGAACTATTTTTTATTTTTTGAAGAAGTACTATTAATTTTTTTATAAAAAGTTTGGGGCATGCCTCCCTTGTCTCAACTAAATTCCGCTCCTGGTTGTATATATGTAAACCCCAGTTAAATTAGTAGACTTCAGGGAATCACAAATAGCTTAATGCAGGGCAGCAACTCTTTCCTTGAGGATCTTCAAGTGCAGCTTTGGATGGAATACGAGGAAGTGTTGACACAAGAAGAAATTCTTTGGTACCAGAAATCAAGATGCAAATGGGTCGAGTTTGGTGATAGGAATACCAGGTATTTTCATGGTTCAACTATGGTGAGGAGACGAAAAAATAAAATCCACTCTTTGCAGGACTCTGGAGGTAATCTAGTTACTGATAAAAATGTACTCGAAAGTATGGCTCTCTCTTTCTACTCAGACCTCTATACAGACTCTCTACCTGCTGTTCCCTTTGTTCTTAATAATGCTTTTCCCTGTTTAAGTATGGCTGACCATAACATAATAGGGGGAAGTATCTCTGTTCAGGAGATAAAAGAGGTCGTTTTTGCTATGGAGAGCTTTAAAGCTCCTGGAAGAGATGGTTTACAAGCAGTTTTCTATCAGAATCAGTGGGATAGAGTTGGGCCTGATCTTTGCAACCTTATTCAATGCATCTACACAGAACCTCAGAGAATTCATGAGATTAACGAGACTCTTATCACCCTTATTCCTAAAGTGGAACCTATCACAAGCCTCAAGCAGATGAGACCGATAAGTTTGTGTAACGTCTCATATAAAGTTGTTACTAAAGTCTTGGCGAATCGGATTAGAAATCTTATGGGAAAGCTGGTGAAGCCTATGCAATGCAGTTTTGTTCCGGGTAGGCATAGCTCGGACAACATTATTATTGCTCAGGAAGTCATACATTCTATGAGAACTAAGAAAGGACCGAAAGGTTGGATGGCTATTAAAATTGATTTAGAAAAGGCATATGATAGAGTGAAGTGGAGTTTTGTGCAAGAGACTCCTGAAGATATTGGGTTCCCTGATCAGGTTACCAACCTTATCATGTCATGCATTTCTACGGCTAGGATGCGAATCCTGTGGAACGGGGAGGAGTTGAATGAATTTAAGCCGTCCAGAGGCATCCGTCAAGGAGACCCTATTTCACCATACATTTTTGTTCTGTGCATGGAGCGTCTCTCACAGCTTATCAGTGCTGCAGTTGACCATGGCTTCTGAAAACCTATCAAACTAAATAGAAATGGTCCTAGTCTTTTCCATTTGTGCTTTGCGGACGATCTTATTCTTTTTGCTGAAGCCAATCTCCAACAAGTTGACATCATCAAGAGATGTCTCAAGGCGTTCTGTGATAGTTCGGGGCAGAAAGTTAATAATGAGAAGACTCGGGTCTATTTTTCCAAGAATGTGGGTAACCAAGTCAGAACTGAGATCAGTGAAACCCTCCAGTTTGCAAGGACGGATAACCTTGGGAAGTACCTAGGAGTTCCTCTCTTGCATTCCAAAGTATCTAAGCGCACTTATGATGATATTATCAACAAGCTTAACTCCAGACTCAACTCTTGGAAAGCCTCTTCCTTGTCGTTAGCTGGGAGGACAACTCTGGTGAAATCTGTCCTTTCTTCTATTCCTCTTTATACTATGCAAACTGCACTATTACCTGTGTCTGCTTGTAATGCCATTGACCGTAAATGCAGGAGCTTTCTCTGGGGTGATACAAAACACTCAAAGAAAATTCATCTCATAGACTGGCAAAGAGTCTGCCTTCCCAAAAAAGCGGGTGGACTTGGCATTAGGCATGCAAGTTTGATGAACCATGCATTTCTGATGAAAGCTGGATGGGGCCTGGTGGAGAAGAGAAACTCCTTATGGGCTAGAGTGCTTCATTCTAAGTATAAAGCAGGGAACGATATTATTCCTATCGTGGATAGAAAACCAAAGAGCTCTAACATTTGGAAGGGAGTTTGTAAGGCATGGCCCGATATTTTGCAAAACCATATTTGGAGGATAGGAGATGGCACTGAGATCAGTTTTTGGAAGCATAATTGGGTCCCTAACTTGGGCAAGCTGGAACAATATGTTACACAGGTAAATAACTCTCCTTTTGATACATCTAGTTCTCTTATGGATTTTCTTGATGTTTCAGGAAACTGGGATGTGAACAAGCTAAATGGTTGGCTTTCGGAGGATGTTGTAAAGAAGATTGTGGCCATCTCCTCGCCTTCCCCTTGGAAAATGCCGGACCAAGTGGCATGGAACCTGTCATCGGATGGTTCTTTCAACCTCAAACTGTCATACCAAGCCCTTTGTACTAATCAGCCTCCTCACAATGACATATTCGATCTTGTTTGGCGTTGGAGAGGACCCGAACGTATCAGGTATTTCCTGTGGTTAGTTGCTAATAATGCAATCCTAACTAACGCAGAGAGACATCATCGTCACTTATCAAACTCCCCTCTCTGTCCAAGATGTAGCAGTCACAGTGAAACCACACTTCATGTACTAAGAGATTGTGCTTTTGCGTCTAGCATCTGGAATGCCCTTTTACCCCCAATGTGGAAACAAGATTTCTTTAATTCAAGCTTGCATGATTGGATTAAAGCTAACATTTTCGCACACAACAACTGGCAATTCATTTTTGGTGTCACTACATCCTCAATCTGGTTCTTCCGCAACAAGCTAATTTTCGAAGGTAAAGACAGTCCTACACCTTCAGTCCTAGCTCAAATTCGAACCCGAAGTGATGAGTTCAGCCGATTCACAAGGAATACGACTCAGTTAAGCACCTATAGTGCCAAGCATGATCGTCTAATATGCTGGACTCCCCCTAGCGAAGGTGTTGTGAAACTAAATGTTGATGGCTCTCTTTTTGTGCATATAAATAATGCGGCGTGTGGTGAAATTGTTAGGAACAATCTTGGAGGCTTCGTGAAAGGCTTCTCTTGTAACCTTGGAAGTTGCTCAATTATGCATGCTGAGCTTTGGGGTATAATCCATGGTCTTAAAATTGCCTCTAATCTTACTCAGTCTATTGTTATCGTGGAATCTGATTCGGCTGCTGCTCTGAAATTTATCTCTCATGGATGTCCTGCGGGCCACCCGTGCTCTTCCCTTGTTGAAGAGATTAAGATCCATGCTAATCGAATTCCTTAAGTGTATTGGAGTCATGTTCCCAGGGAAGCAAACTTTGCTGCTGATCATTTAGCAAAGAAAGGACAACACCTCCCATTTGGATTGCATATTTTTTATTCGGCCCCTGCTGAGAATGCACACATTCTTGTCACTGATATAGCTGTTGTTCCCCTCTTTAGAGGACTGGTCTAGTTGTTTTTCTTTGTTCTGTTTGGGGTCTTTGAACCCCCCTTTCTCACAAAAAAAAAATTAGTAGATAATTAGTCAATAAATTATTTTTTTAATAAGAAAGATTAGAAATGTGAAAATTATATTAAATTAGGATAGAGCTCGTTGAAACGAGAATTTTGACACCAATTTTAAAGAAAATGGTCTAAGATTAGACCGAACGGGTCAAACCGGTTGAACTGGATCCGAACCGGGCCGTCGGTTCAACCGGACCAACTCATTAAAAGAAGCCGAACTCCTTTCTCTCCCTCATTTGGATGCAGCAGCGTGAAACACTTCCAGGGAGGGGAGAAAGCTTCCGTAACCTTACGATAAATTTCCGATCCACGTAACTTCTCCGTCCGAGCTCCAATCGCCGCACCGTTTGCGGCCACGCGTTCACCACGTCGAGCTCTACGTTTCTACCAGAACAATTTCACTGGTAACTTGTTTAATCACTCTCAGCCTTCTCTTCCCCCAATTTTCGAATTTTAAGTGGGAATGTTGAATTTCTTTGATTTCTGATGTTTTAGGATCCAATTAGCTTGAGAAAAATGTTTACTCTTGCTTATGTGAAGCTTGGGTATGGTGAGGATACGATAATTTTATTTTAATTTCATTGAATTTAAGCTTTGAGTATTAAATTGGATATATATGTGTTATGAATGTGTATTAGGTTGTGAATAAATAATTGGAGCTTGAAATTGTGAATACTGGAACTTGGAGGAAGCAGATTAGTTGAGGTTTTGAGGGCTGTGTTCTTTTAGGAAAATTGTCTTGGAGTAATACTTGGGAATCGGCTAAGGTATGGTTTAGGTTTCTTGCATTTAATATATAATGTTCTGTGAAAATTTAGGCTAGATGACCATAGGATAAGTTGGATTGCATGTGTATATTTAATATTTAGTATCCTGTTGATGAATATGGTTGGTTTGGTGCTTGAGGATTAATCGGTGATTTAGTGAATTATTGATTTTGAGGTATAATTATTGTGGAGGTTGTTGTGATAATGAGGTATTTTGTGTTATGAGCCTAGGATTTGTGAACTATGATTCTTAGTTGAATTTTGGTTGTTGGATTTGAATTTTGTATGAGTATAATTGTTGATCTGAGGTAGATTTATTATGGTGATTGTTATGATGATAAGGAAGGGTATGTTGGATTGAACAAAAAGCAGGTTTGGACCCGAAAAGGGTGGCAAAGTCCGAGTTTTAGAGGAGATGCCACCAAAATTTTATAAAAATTAGAGATTTTGTTTATATGATTATTTAAAAAGATTTAGATTCAAAAGTTATATGGTTTGATTTAGAGTTACTAAGAAAATGAGCATGTTTTAAGTTTGATTCATTTAGAAAAGAATGAACTATGTTTTGAATAGGAACTATTGATGGACGGAATAGAAGGTGTGGCAATGAAGGATAAGGATTGAACATAATTGACGTATAATGATGAATGAGATGCGATTGAGAATGATGTGGATGTTGCTAAATTATAATTGAATTATTTATATGGCTTATGAATTTGAATAATCTGATATACGAGATTCCCTGGATCAAGTGCCGTGGCTTGCCACCACGTGTACCAGGTTGAATACTCGATACTCTGTTGACCCTACGACGTAAGTGTGACCGGGCACTATATAAATTCCCGGGTATGTTACCCCCATTGAGCAATATTGATTATTTGAGATAAAGCTATGCATAGACTCTTGGGGATGCACGTCGGGGGACAGTCTAAGTGCAATTCAGACTTGTCGGGTTGGCTGGATAACCGACAGATGAGCCTCATCAGCCATAGGACAGGCATGCATCATATGCATATTACTTGAATTACTTGCTTGTGCTTTAATTGGGTGTGTCTACATGTACTTGCCATGTTAAATGTGTATTTGTTACCTGCAGTATTTGTAACCTTCTTGTGCTTGCCTTTATCTGTCTATTTGTCTGTGAAAATGCATGATGGAGTTGGAGGTATGGAGGAATGACAGTATGAGATTTAGAATTAAGATTAAGTTAAGTTAGGTATAGATGCTCATAGAAAACCACCTTTTATGGCTTCTGTTTAATACTTTAAGCTCTATAATCTGAGTGTCGGCGTTCTAGGATTGCCTTTGGCATTCCCAGGACCTTATATATTATGTGTGTGGCACCTTTACCATACTGAGAACCTCCGGTTCTCATTCCATACTATGTTGTTGTTTTTCAGATGCAGGTCGAGAGGCATCTCGTTAGGCGTCTGGACTCTTAAAGCGGAGTGGTTACTGGGTTATTTTGTTATGCTATGACGTATATATATGTACTTAGCTTTCTCTCCACATAACTTATTCTTTTTTATCCTCCTAGAGGTGTATGGAGAGGCAGGATTTTGTTTATGTACATTTGAGTTTTGGATATGTATATATATGTATATATGTGTGTATATTCTCCGGCCAGTCTTGACTTTGCAGGCTGAGTCAGGAGCTCGTTATTTTGTATCTTTGACTCTCTGTTCCTGTTTTGGGTTTCTTTACACTTGATAGCTGTAGTTTTCTTAGCACGCAAGTTAACTCGTTCCTTGAGCGTTGCGCTTTTATTTTTGTGATTTTTATTTCCTCTATTCTTCAAGGCTCCTAGCATATTATAATTCTTCTGCTATTATGAGTACTCATTTTATTTTAGAGGTCGTAATACCATACCACCTTTGTTTTACGACTTAAGCGTAAAGTTTAATGTGGTAGGATGTTACAATATATATTTTGTAAGAGTTTAATTTTGATGTACTGATAATATAAAATGTTTTATACATTCGCACAATCACATCTGTTCTTTTAAATGATTATTCACACAATCAATATTAAAAAAAGTTATTTTTATTAATATGACGTTACGTAATTAAATACACTTATAAAACTATTTTATACTAATCATACATCAAAATTAAATTATTTTTTATAGCACTCATGAAACAGTCCGCTAGACAAGCTGGTGGCCGGTCTTGCCCTACAAAAACTCGTGAGTTTGGCCATTTTCTTAGTTTAACTAATTTAAAATCTCAATCTAATTCACATTTTAACAATTTGATCTATCAGATTCTATTATTTTAATAATCTTATTACTTATTTAATTTCAACTTATTTGTATATTTCAATAGTTTAATTATAAATATTTAGGCGGTGTAGATAAAGTAAATGATATTAATGATTAACTTTATATTGTTTTCTAATAAAAACAAGAAGGTAATAAATGCATGATTTATCTTAAAATACTCTTTATTAAGTAAGAAGTATTGTACTCTTTATTAATTAAATAAATATGAACTATTAATTTATTATATTTTATGTTAATGACTCAAATTTAAAATTTAAAATTTAAAATTTACGATTTATAATTTAGAATTTAGAGAGTAGAGTTTATTATTTTATAATTTAAAATTTAGGAATTTAAAATATAAAATATAAAATTTAAAATTTAGAGTCACTATAAAAAAAACATTGAGTATCATTAGATTTACCATCAGAATTATCGTCAAAATAAATCTGACGGTATAAATCTCGTTGGTAATTGTTTACCGACAGATTTTTCATTTGTCCGCTAATTACTGGTGGATTTAGCAGTGGATATTAACTCTTAATTTGACGAAATTCTAGAGCTTGTTACCGTCGAATTTATTTTCCATTATTGACAGTAATCTTAAATTTTATTTTTTTAAATTTGTTTAAAAATTCAATATATAATTTTAAATGTTTAAATTCAATAATTTTGAAACTAACAAAATTTAAAATTTTACAATTTTCTATAATAATTTGTCTATAATTTTTCATTAAAAGTTCACAAATAAGTTGACACATCAAAGTTTAAGAATAAAGAAGAAAAATAATAATTACTCAAGTATGAAAAAAAGTAGCACCATAAACATATACTTTAAATCTAGAAAAGATGAATTTACGTATGGTTCGATATGAAAAATAAGATACCTCATGGTGGCTAAGTAAATTGTATAGTTAAGACTATCTAGACAATAAAATATTGAAAAAAAATTAATTATACAAATAATATATCTATTTAAGATTCAAAGTAATCCACTAACATGCATATGTATGTCTCTCATCAAATGGTATATCTGTAAGACCCATAATTTTCAAAAAATATTATTATGAGTTAATTTTAATTCATTTATAAATTAAAGACTTTATTTTAAAAATTATTTTACTAGAAGTAATTAAATCAAGTTTTGACAATTAAATTAAAAATTTTACTTAATTTTATAGTTATTGAATACTTTTCTATATTTAAATTATACAGCTTAACAGTTGTAAAAGAATAAAAATTTCATACGATTTAGTTAAATAATTGAGATTCTAAAATTTAATACTTTAATTTTATAAACAAAGAAAATTAATTATATTATCTTTAATTTTAAATTAAAATATTTGATTAAAAGTTAATTAATAAATTAATAATCAAATAACATTTTCAAAATAATTTTAATAGATTAAATTAGGTTTTAAACTAATACTCTATACCCCTAATTTTATTAAAATTACCTAAACTATCCTAATCCTAACATTCTAACCCACCGTCATTCCCTTCCCCCAAACCTAATACCTAAACTGCTTCAGGGAACAAGGAACAATACAGAAGAGAAAAAGAAAGGAATAAATAGAAAGGGGAAATGGGAAAAAGAAAAAAAGAAAGAAACGTTGAGGGAGAGAGGGAGAAATGAAACAGAGTTAGAGAAGAGAAAAGAGGGGGACGGCTAGCGCTGGTGGCCCGGGCTGCTCGCCGCCATCGCTCGTTAGCACCGACGCGGAGGAGAGAGCCGAGAGGAGAAGAGGGGAAGGAGGCGCACTGGCGTTGTTGGGCCTCGCCGCCGCCGCCACCGTCGCGTCCTCACCGAACCTTGGAAGAAGACCACGCCGTTAAGCCGCTTCACCACCGAACATGTCCAACCGCGTCACCGCCGTCAAATCTGTCATCACGCCGCCGAGGAAGAGAAGAGGAAGACCCGTGAGAGAGGGAGAGCATCAGGAGAGAGGAGGAGCCCGCGGGAGAGGAGCTTGTTGCCGCCGCTGCCATGGCTTCCTTGCCGTCGCCATGGTTGGGTAGTCACCGGAGGGAGCCGTCGCTGTCAGCGCCGCCGTCGGGGTTACCGCCGCCTTTGCCGCCGGAGAACACCTCAGCAGCCACTAAGATCTGCTGCCAGTAAGGTTTTAAGTTGGTTTTTGCTTTCTTTGAATTTCCGGGAGCTTAATCATCGATGTATGTTTGTTTTAGTCGCCGTTGCCGGAGTTCTGGTCGCCCCTGCCGTTTGAGGTGGCTGCCGGAGCTGCCGCTAAACCAATTCAGCGACCACCGCTGTTTCATTTTCTTAGTTCGGTAAGTATTTACGTTTCGGAAAGTCGTGTTAATATTCTGTTATGTTTGGTTATAAACTCTGAGATTCTGGTAACGTAGGGTTGTGTTTTGAGCATTGCATGTCGCTTTTAAGTTGCTGTGAGTGCTGCAAAAGTGATCAGGGACTGAGTTTGCGGTTGCTGTTGGTTTCGGGTTAAGAGAAATGGTTTCGTTGACGCATTTTAAGTTATGGTTTCGACGAGTCGAGGTAGGGGTTTTTCTTAAAATCTAATTTATATTATAAAGTTGTGATAAATAGATATTAATGTGGGAGAACATATGCCTGTGATTATAATTGCCTTCTAAATGTGGTTGTTTGCTGGACTGAATGACTGATTGCTTGACTGCTTGAGTAGTTTGTGATTGCTGAAAAGAAATTAGTTTGAAAGGTTATTTAGTTGATTATTATGAGAAATGGCTTTTCTTGGTTTTGAAGCTATTTTTGATGATGTAAAGGAATTGGCTTTAGAAATGGTTTAATTTTGAGTTAGTGACTTTATAAATGATTTAGTATTTGAGCTGGTCTGATTTTAAAAACAGATTTATTATGGGCACTGATTCGCTTTGAAAATCATTTGATATTGGAACTAGCCGAATCTTGGAAAATGATTGAGATTTTGGAAAGGTTTGAGAAATGTTTGGATAGGACTCGAAAAGGGTGGCAGAATCCGAGTTTTAGAGGAGATGCTGCCAAAATTTTATAAAATTAGAAGTTTCATTTGAAGTAGTTATTTTAAAAGGTTTAATTTTAAGCATTAAATGATGATTTAAGAATACTTCATTTATCGAAGAAAAAGTTATGTTTTGGATTGAGAATTGTTAGTGAACAAAACGGAAAGAAGGATGATGAGGATTGATTTGAAATATGATTTTTGAATGAATTTGGAAATGGATATGGATTGACGAATGATGATAATATTGAGAATGGCTTAGATATTGATGAATGATGAATGAATTATTTATATGGCTTATGAATTTGAAATATCTGAGATACGAGGTTCTCTGGATTAAGTGCCGTGGCTTGCCACCACGTGTACCAGGTTGAAAACTCGATACTCTGTTGACCCTACGACGTAAGTGTGACCGGGCACTATATAAATTCCCGGAAATGTTACCCCTATTGAGTAATATTGATTATTTGAGAAAAAGCTATGCATAGACTCTTGGGGATGCACGTCGGGGGACAGTCTAAGGACAATTCAGACTTGTCAGGTTGGCTGAACAACCGACAGATGAGCCTCATCAGCCATAGGACAGGCATGCATCATATGCATTTGTATACTTTGCTTGGGTTTGAACTTGTTTTGGTTTGCCTAATTGCTACACTGTTCTTAACTGCTACTTGAACTATTTGCTGTAACTGCTACCTACTTGTGCTTTCCTTGTTTGTCTTACCTGTGTTTGTCCTGGTGTGCTACATTTGAGAATGAATCTTGGTGCTGAATTAATGACTGTGTTGTTTGATTGTGTGGTTGGTTTCTGATTGAGATTTGCTTATGAGAAACGAAAGACTTTGAATTTCTGAAAATGTTAAACACTGCCTCTTTGAAAAGGTTTTAAACGATTAGCTATTGAATTTTAGAAGTATTTATAAGACAATGATAATCACAGAATCTGAAAACAGTTTTCTTATTGAATATCTTCTTATGACAACTTTGAAACTCCGTGGTAAGACCGTGTGGTTAGGTTCTCACCCCCTACAGCTTTACCTTTTCAGGAACTGGATGAAGAAGCGTTAAGAAGAGTTATACTGCGTTTGGTTGATATGTTGTTGTATTAATTAGATTATTTTATTCCCTCGTCTTTGTTATTACAAATTTGTAAGAGGGATAGGAATTGTATGTTTTATATGTATATTATATTATGAGTTATTATGTAAGGAGTCTTGTATATGAATCTATGCCTGTTTGTATTTTTATTAAGATAAAGTGTTTATTTCCGGTTTTCAAGGAAATCAGCGATACAGTGTCGAGTCACAGGCTCCTATTTTAGTATTTAGTATGTAAAGTAGTCGTAATACTCCTTGCTATCAGAGTGGCGCAGCCGGAAGCGTGACTACTGATAGTGAGGGTGTTACAATATCTATTTAAGATTATACAATTTTAGTAACTTACAAACCTAATTGGAGGTTTTGCATCATAAACCTACTATCTATAGGCGCATTTCCTAAATTACACGCAACCTAACCTAACATTATTTAATTTCTAATTACATTAAATTAATATAACAAACCCTAATCACACACTTCATTAAAAAATTTAATTAATAATTTAATAAAATACCTAACAAAAATTTAAACAAACAAAAAAAACTGAAAAAATACAAAAATTATTAAAAAAATTTACCTCTGATGGTGGCTGCAAAATGGTAGAAGTGTGCTGGTGATAGGAGGCAACAGTGAAACCTATAGTATTTGAGCTAGGGTTTAGAAACATAACAAACAACCAAAAAGAAAAATGGTCAACAACCTTACCTTAGTATGGTGGACCCCAGCCACAGTGATAACGATAAGGCGACGGCCTCTGATCGACAGTAAGGGACACCAACAACGGCGGCACGATGGAGGCTTTCCTTAGAGATTCTAGCAGCAGTGATGACAACGTGCTGATTTGCGACGGCAATATGGCTTATCGGCGGCGACAGCAGCTCCAGGTGGTGGCGGCGACAGCAGCTCCAGGTGGTGGCAGCGCAACCTTCTTCAATGAAGATCAGAGGGAGAAAGATGAGAGAAAAAAAGAAGAAGAGAGAGAGTTTGTAAAAGTGAGGAAGAAGGATTTTACATTTGAATTTTATCCCAAATTTATCGGTAGAAAAATTCGAAAGTAAAATGTTCGTCGTTGCTTAAACGACACATTTCACTAAATCCTGTTATCATCGAAATTTTTCGATAGAAAATCTGACGATAAATTCGGCGCTAATAAAATTAATTTTCGTGCCTCTATTTACTGTCGAAATTAGTGGCGAAATTTTAAATCTGACGATAACTTACTGAGTGTCGAATTTTTATTTGTAACTGTCGAAAATTTTTTGCCAAATCTATTGATAGCATCTATCGCTAAATTCGACGATATTCAGCGTATTTCTTATAGTGAACGTAAAATTTAAGATTTAGTTGTAATTTTTAAAAAATTATATTGTTAATTGTATATTGAATATTTTTTTTTAATTTATGCAATGTTAAATTCTATATATGAATCAAATTATTATTATTATTATTATTATTATTATTATTATTATTATTATTATTATTATTATTATGCAATTTTCAGTGTAAAAATTTAATTAAGTATCGCAAATGTTCAATCATGAACGATATTACATTAGCAAAAATATTACACTCATCTTAATGTTATCTTAATTAAGAGTTTTCCCCCAAAAAAATGCTTGGCTCATTTATATTATCAACACATTACCATTAAACTTTCAATACATAATCATTTGTAATAATATAAAAATAGTGTATATAATAATTAACGATTTAAAGTCTAAAATGGTCTTTAAAATTTTCAACTCATTTTAGATTAATCCTTACAATAATCTTTGAAATTTCTAACTCATTTTAGATTAGTCCCTTACTTTTTAAAATAACCAAATAAAATTTTTTATTTTTAAAATCGTGAATCTCTGTTAATCTAAAAGTTATCAAACGTTTTAATGCTACTGATGTGCACAGTTAAATATCAAGTTAGCACTTAATTACACGCTGATGTGGACACACAATAAATTCAATTTAAATTGGTATCCAAATTTAATTAAAATACTCAAATTAATCCATTCACACTATAAAATTCTAACCCTCAAATGTTCATGTTCATCATTTGTTATAAGTTCTTTCTCTCATTTTTTTGGTGTTCTTCTGTTGGGTTTTTTTCTCTCTTTTGTGAGGCCCAAGCCCAACATTTTGGAGGTGTATTCTTGCACCCTAGTGTCACAACCCTAATTCAGTTTTTTGAGGTTTTTTGAGAGAGAGAATAGCCACCAAGTGAGAGAGAAGAGGAAAAAACAAAATTCTCATTTTTGCCCAAAGTAGTAAATTTCAAATGGCAGTTTCTCAGTTGTTCACCGTTGGATCGGCTTGAAATTTAAACTGCATGTTTCTGTCATCTTGTTCTTCATTCTGATCGGTGGAGATGTTGATTGGAGGTTTGCAGTAGGAGAAATTGGTTTCGCAAGAGAGAAATTAGGTTTTCCGTTTTACACAGAGCAGCAATTTTAGAACAGTAGTTTCTCATTTTTTCACCGTTGGATCGACGTAAAATTAGAACTGTAGATTCTTCAAATCTTGTTCTTCATTATGAACGGTGGAGATTTTAATTGAAGGTGTGCAGAGAGAGAAATTGGCTTCGACATCAGCTCTATTTTTTGGGTATATTTCATCTTCTTGCCTATTACTTGTAAGCTTTGGTGCATTGATGTTTTGGCTGGTTATTTGCATATTTTTGTGCTTTGTTTGAGACTCTCTTGTACCTCATTTGATTATAGTGGAGCTATTTCATTGGTCTAGACGACCCGTGGTTTTTACCTCTCACATTGAGGGGGTTTTCCACGTTAAAATCTTGGTGTGTTCTTGTTATTGCTTTACTTGCTATATTTTCTTGTTATAGTTGCTGACATATTGTGTTGTGAGTGCTTCCATATTGTTCTTGTGTTGGACATTTGTGTCGTTTCCGCTGCTAGGCTCTTTCATACTGGCATCAAAGCTTGTTGGTATTTTTCTGGGCTTGTGATTCTGTGAACAATGGAAGCTAATACTAATACTAGTAGGATGATCACTCTTAATGGTCCTAATTATGATTTGTGGAAGTCAAAGATGGAAGATTTGCTTTATGTCAAAAATTTTCATCAACCAGTTTTTGGTACAGAGAAGCCTAATGATAAGTCTGATGATGATTGGACTTTGTTGCATAGACAAGTCTGTGGATATATTAGGCAGTGGGTTGACGATAATGTGTTGAATCATATTATTGGAGAGACACATGCTCGGACCCTTTGGATTAAGCTTGAACAGTTGTATGCTCGGAAAATTGGGAATAACAAGATGTTTTTGATCAAGCAGTTGTTGGCTTTGAAGTATACAGATGGGATATCAATGACAGATCACTTGAATAATTTCCAAGGAATTATGAATCAATTATCTTCCATGGGCATCAAGTTTGATGAAGAGGTTCAAGGATTGTTACTTCTTGGCTCCTTACCAGACTCGTGGGAAATTCTCAGAATGTCATTGTCCAATTCTGCTCCTGATGGTATAATCTCTATGGATCTTGCCAAGAGTAGTGTTTTGAATGAAGAGATGAGAAGAAAGTCACAAGGTACATCGACTACACATTCAGATGTTCTTGTTTCTGAGTCTAGGGGGATAAGCAAAAGTCGAGGTCCTAAAGGTAGAGATCAAAGCAGAAGCAAGTCTCGAGGAAAGTATAAGAATATTGAGTGTCATCATTGTGGTCAAAAGGGACATGTGAAGAGATTTTAAAGAAGGAGAAAGCCAAGGCAAGTAAAGACAAAAGCACAAATAAAGATGATGGTAGCAAGGAAGACAAGGTTAATGTAACTCATAATGATTTTCTTGTTGTTGAGGAGTTTGAATCTGTTAACCTTGTTGATAATAGCACTAGTTGGGTGATTGATAGTGGTGTTTCTATTCATGTTACATTTAGAAGGGATTTGTTTACATCCTATACTCCTGGTGATTTTGGTGATGTGAAAATGGCTCATCAAGGTGTTGCAAAATGTGCTGGTGTTGGACAAGTTTGCTTAGAAACCTCCAACGGTACCAAGTTAACTTTGAAGCGTGTGAAACATGTTCCAGATATTCGGTTGAACTTACTTTCTGTTGGTAAGTTGTGTGATGAAGACTTGGATAGGTTATTTTCTCGTGATAGCTGGAAGCTCACCAAGGGTTCCATGGTTGTTGCTAGAGGTACAAGACACTCTACTATTTATTTAACTCAAGCAAAGATTATGAAAGATGTTGTTAATGCTGCTGAGTTTGTTGATAAAACTGATTTATGGCATAAGAGATTATGTCATATGAGTGAGAAAGGTATGAATATGTTATTCAAGAGGAATCTTTTATCTGGTTGTAAGGTTGCTTTGCAAAAGTGCAACCATTGTTTTGCTGGAAAACAAAACAGGGTTTCTTTTAAGAGCCATCCACCTTCAAGAAAGCCTGAGATACTTGACTTGGTGCATTCTGATGTATGTGGGCTGATGAAGACAAGAACACTTGGAGGGTCTATCTATTTTGTAACCTTTATTGATGATCATTCTAGGAAATTATGGGTTTGCACTTTGAAGACCAAAGATCAAGTTTTGAATGTGTTCAAGCAATTTCAAGCTTCTGTTGAAAGAGAAACTGGGAAGAAGTTGAAATGCATTCGTACTGACAATGGTGGTGACTACTCAGGTCCATTTGATGCTTATTGTAAAGAGCATGGTATAAGACATCAGAAGACTCCTCCAAAGACTCCTCAGTTGAATGGCTTGGCTAAAAGGATGAACAGAACATTGGTTGAAAGAGTTAGGTGCTTGTTGTCACAATCTGGATTGGCAAAATCCTTTTGGGGTGAAGCTTTGAGCACTGTTGTTTATGTCTTGAACCGGACACCATGTGTTCCCTTGCAATTTGAAGTGCCAGAGAAGGTATGGTCAGGTAAAGATGTTTCTTATGATCATTTAAAAGTCTTTGGATGTAAAGCTTTTGTTCATATTCCTAAAGATGGGAGATATAAACTTGATGTAAAGACTAAACAATGTATTTTTATTGGCTATGGCATGGATGAGTTTGGTTACAGGTTTTATGATCCCGTTAACAAGAAGGTGATTCGAAGTAGAGATGTTGTCTTTGTTGAAGACCAAACATTGAAGGATGTTGATCATGCAGAGAAGTCAATGGTTCAACCTAGTGATGATTTTTCTGAGATGGATATTACTCCCTCTATGCCTATGGTAGAAGATGATAGAGTTGAAGCTCAAAATAATGAGCATGATACAAGTGCAGGTGAAGATGGAACAGTTGATCCGATACTTGATGAAGTTGGTGATGATGATCAAGATGAAGAACCAGCTTTGGAAATTCCTGCAAATGCACTCAGAAGGTCTACAAGAGAGAGGAAGCCTTCATCAAGGTATTCTCCACATGAGTTTATTTTGTTGACTGATGGGGGAGAACCTGAATGCTTTGGAGAGGCTGTTGAAGATAAAAGCAAAGCTCAATGGCTTGAAGCTATGCAAGAAGAAATGAAGTCCTTGCTTGAGAATGATACCTATGAGTTAGTGAAGCTACCGAAGGGTATGCGAGTTTTGAAGAACAAATGGGTATTCAGAATCAAGAATGAAGAACACAATTCTAAGCCTCGGTATAAGGCTAGATTGGTTGTTATAGGCTTTAGCCAGAGAAAAGTTGTTGATTATGAGGAGATATTTTCTCCTGTTGTGAGGATGTCATCCATTCGTGTTGTGCTTGGATTAGCAGCGTCTCTTGATTTGGAGATTGAGCAAATGGATGTGAAGACAGCTTTTCTTCATGGTGATTTAGATAAGGAGATCTACATGGAGCAACCGGAGGGCTTTGTTGTTAAAGGAAAGGAAGATTTTGTGTGCAAGCTTAAGAAGAGTCTTTATGGGTTGAAGCAAGCTCCAAGACAGTGGTACAAGAAGTTTGAATCTGTTATGTGGGAGCATGGTTACCGTAAGACAACTTCAGATCATTGTGTATTTGTGCAAAAATTTTCTGATGATGATTTTATCATTCTTTTGCTTTATGTGGATGATATTTTGATTGTGGGCAAGAATGCTTTGAGAATTAATGAGTTGAAGAAACAGTTGAGTAGGTTCTTTGCTATGAAGGACTTGGGTCCTGCCAAACAGATTTTGGGCATGACTATTACTCGTTATAGAGATTCCAAGAAGCTTTATTTGTCACAGGAGAAGTACATAAAGAAGGTGCTTCAAAGGTTTGGCATGAATGATGCCAAATGTGTTGCTAGTTCTTTTGCTCCTCATTTTAAGTTGAGTACCAAGCAATGTCCAACCAGTGATGAGGAGAAACAAGCAATGAATGAAATTTCTTATGCTTCAGCTGTTGGAAGCTTGATGTATGCTATGGTGTGTACTAGACCAGACATTGCTCATGCGGTTGGTACAGTGAGTCGTTTTCTCTCTAATCCAGATAAAGAACATTGGAATGCTGTTAAATGGATTATGAGATATCTCAAAGGTACAACTAACTTGAGTTTGAGTTTTGGTGGTGAGAAACCTTTGCTAGTTGGCTTTACTGATGCAGACATGGCAGGAGATATTGATTCTCGAAAGTCTACTTCAGGTTATTTGGTCAATTTTGCAGGAGGAGCTATTTCATGGCAGTCAAGGTTACAGAAGTGTGTTGCACTTTCTAAAAAAAAAATAGTTAGTGTTGCAAGTGTGAGGAGTGTTGAAGTTAGTCCCACGTCAAAGAAAGCAAAGAAGAGTAAGGAGTTTATAAGATGAGAGAACCATTTACTTGACACCTTAAGGTTTTGAGTTGGATGTGGTGTCTTCTCATCTTATGTTCTCTCACTTGATTCCTCCCCGAAGTCTCCCCGGTTGTCGAGAGCTCTCCATGGTTGGCCCAACAAAGTGGTATCAGAGCCGATGGTTTAATCGGTCTGGTTTTAAAGGGTATTCAAGGTGAAGCATCGAAAGTTTTCTCGACAAAAGGTGGTTCGGGCGGCGTATCCTGTGGTGTTTTGCGGCGATGTGATGGACGAATACTCGTGGTGGTGGAGGAGCTAGAGGGGAGTTGATGCTTGATGTGGAGGCTCACACTTGAGGGGGAGATTGTTAGTGTTGCAAGTGTGAGGAGTGTTGAAGTTAGTCCCACATCAAAGAAAGCAAAGAAGAGTGAGGAGTTTATAAGATGAGAGACCCATTTACTTGACACCTTAAGGTTTTGAGTTGGATGTGGTGTCTTCTCATCTTATGTTCTCTCACTTGATTCCTCCCCGAAGTCTCCCCGGTTGTCGAGAGCTCTCCATGGTTGGCCCAACATCTTCTCCATCTGGTTTTCTGTTGTTCTTTTCCTCTTTTCTATGCTAGGCATGATGAGTTGTAACGGTAGAAATCAAGCAAATTCAAACATGAACATCTCTAGATATTTTAAATCCAAGTGTTGGAATAAACTTTATCAAAACTTTTAAATATTCCTGCACTTGCTCTTTTAATTGTCTTTTTTAAAACTACGTTAGTAATACCAACATTTGGGTGGAGTAATTTGGTATTTTATGGTTTTGTTCACTGTTCGTTACTATTGGTTGGTTATTTGTTGGCTCCCTTTGAAAACTTGAGTAGTAACTAGTTTTCTCAATTTTGAGAAGCAGCTAATCAAAAGAGTTGTGATAGTTTTTGACTCTGTTTAATTAATTTTTTTTAAAATAAATACTAGTGTTTATATATGTATATGTAGTACTAGAATCACCACTATAGGAAGTTGTTAGAAGAGGTTCAAATTTGTTTTCCAGTCTTTTTTTATAAATATTTCATTAATAAAATATAATATTATATTGCAGAGGTGAATTTTGTATGTGAATAAGAAGAGTTTGTGAGAGAAAAATGGATTCAAGTAATGAGATGGAAATACGGCAAGTTTTTATTTGGCTACGACAAACGGAAGCTCTGATTCCTCTAGCACATACCTATCTCTATTGATCCTAATTAAATTGAAATTTCCTCAACTGCCAACCCTCGCCACTCTTGATATCGTATCTTTTTTCAAGAACCAGCGTGGTAAGATATGCATCCTCTCAATCGACGGTGGCGCGCGTCATGCGCAAAATCCTCGTCAGTAAAATCTTAGCCTACCTTAAAAATTCTCTCAAGAAGAAATCTAAAGACACCAACACTACAATCGCCAATTACTTTGATGTTACCACCGATGTTGGTGTCTGAGACATCTTTACTGCTATGCTATTTGCTACCAAAGACCACAAACATCCCATTTTCGCCGTCGAAGACACTTGGAGGATGCTGGCCAAACAAGGTTAATGAGAGGATCATTTGAGATTTGTTTATTTAAAGAAGAGAGAAATTTAATTTGAAATGACGTCGTTTTATTGCAATTGGATGTTAGACTTAAATGGTGTAACGGTGTTGTTTAGTAAATTGTTAAATTGGCACTTAACTGTATATATCAATAATATTAAAATGGCTAATAACATTTGAATTAATAGAAATTCGTATTTTTGAGAGTAAAAAATATATTTAATATTTAAAAAAGTGAGAAATTAAAGTAAATTAAAAATTTTAAAAACCATTTAGGACATTATTTCAATAATTAACTTAGAAGATATGAAAATTATAAATATATAAACGCCCCATGGAGCATACATCAATATAAAAAAATTACATAAGTAGCTCCTTCTTAACATTATGAAATTATTACAACATGAAAAATAAGAGTTTAAATTTTATTTCTTTTTCTTTTGTTAAGATGTTATGAAATTAAAAGATTAAGATAGCTTGAAATTATAATAACATTAAGGTCTAGTTTAGGTAACAAACTTAATTAAGTTTTTTTTGATAAAATAACTTAAACAATAAATGACTCTGTTAAAAGTAACTTATAATAAATAAGTTATTTTGTATTTGAATTTTTAACTCTAAAAGTGCTTATTTTATAAAAATATGAAAAGTAAAATATTATGAGAAAAGTCATTTTTTTTAACTTTTCTATAAGCTCCTAAATAATTTTTTAGAAAGTTACAATTTGATCTTAAAAATTGCACCAGACATTAATACTACTACTTTTTATAAGTCAAAAATTAAAAAAATTTACTTCCAAAATTTTTCAAACGAGCCCTAAGTCATGTGTCACCCATGACCCATGTATCCCAACCTCCTTTTTTTTGTCGAATCTAATATTTTTCTTGGTCCGAGAAATTAATCCTACTTTTGTATTTTTCTATTGTTACACCAAAAATATATTTAGTTAACAAAAAATATTAAATAACTATTAAAATTTATTACTTTTTGTTATAATATTTTTAATTATTAATTTAATTTTTTTTAGTTTAGTAATCTAACATAATATATTTTAATTTAAATTTTTAAATATTAATAACTAATTGTTTGTCAAAAATAATAAATTGTGATAAATCTAATATTTTTCTATAGTAGACTAATTTCTAAAATTATCTTTATTAAACTAAGTAAATAATTGAAATAATAAAAAAATCAAACTAAAATTACGTATAACTAATAAAATATCTTTTGTGGACAGATTTATAAATACTTTTATATTTTTAAAAAATAATTTAATTTTGATGTGCATCTCGTTATATAATATTATAAAAAATAAAATAAAATTAATAAAATTATTTGTTTTAAGTCCCTGGATTGGTGCTGCTATATATAACGCGGGGAATTATTATGAAGTGTTAGCTCTCATACCTAGCGCTCTTTCTCTCAGAAGCTTTAATTTCTTGTTTCTTTAACCTCATTTCTCTCTTGTTTCTTCGATCAAATTCTTAGTCCTTACATACGCATTGTCTTTGTTTCGTAACAAAGCAAATATACATTGGTGGTGCAATTAAGAATTGCAGCAGCATCAGCCATATATATATATATGGTCAAAATTACTTCCAAGAATAACAAGAACAATGAGGATGGTGAGTCTTGGAGAGAAGATTTGAGAAAGCGGCCTTGGACGCCGACAGAGGACGCCATGCTTATCGAGTACGTAAAGAAGTGGGGCGAACGTAATTGGAATTTTGTCCAAAGGAATTCTGAGTTGAGGAGAAGTGACAGAAGTTGTAAGCGTAGATGGCTCGAACATCTAAGGCCTGACTTGAAGAAGGGTCCTCTCTCTGAAGAAGAGGAGAAACTCATCGTTGATCTCCATGCTCAGTTTGGAAACAAATGGGCTCTAATAGCTACCAAGGTACGCTATATAATGCCTGTTTGATTGATTTGCTGTAATCTTTTATTAGTTGGATCACTTTTTTTGAAATTTGATTGATTTGCTGTAATCATCTTGGAAACTCTTTTCTAATGTTTCAATCTCAATCAAGATTTATTATATTCTAGCAATTGTAAATTATGACCATAATCAGGGATATATACAACACCAAGTAAGATTGAAGAGTGAAGACTATGTGTATAATTGAATCATTTTCTATAATGATTGTAGTCACGTTTATTTACAACTAAAATAGTTAACTCAAATTTGACAATAAAAACGTTTGATTACATACAGAAAGACTCATATAATTCAGAGTGATTTTTTTTACTCTGCTTCTGATGATAGTTAAATTTTCATCATTCTTTATTTCTCTAAACCCCCTAAAAATATAGAGACAATTAGAAGGGAAATTCTAATCAGGGGTTTTTTTTTATTTATATATATTGCATTGTATGCTTCCTGGCTCGAATTTTATTTTGTTCTATAGATTTCTAAGACCAATCACACAATATATCAAAACAGCAAGCTCTAATTTATTAAAGCTGAAAATTAAGTAAATTTTATATAAAATTAATATTTAAAAATTATTAAATAATAATTTAGTTAAATATATTAAATTATTATTTAACACTTATCAGTTATTCATCCTTTTATGTAAAAATAATTATCGGTGAATCTTTATTTTTATTAAAAAATATATTTTTATTTTTTTCTTTTTAATGAACGTCACGCATCGAATTTATTTTTTCATTCCAAAATTTAATTTTAGTATTTCGTCTGAATTAATAACCTCAAATGACTATTTTTATTTGTTTTTTTCTTTTCCTTATCTCATCCAACCTTATACCATTTTGATTCAGACCACCACACTTTCACATCGTAAGAAGCTTTCTTTTTAAAACTATTACATTATAAATGCACTCAATTTTACATCTTTAATAATTAATTTGGATTAATCGAGTATTATTCAACTTATTCGTCTATCTAAATAAATATTAGAAGTTTGAATTCTATATTGTAAATTCAGCAATTTCGTTTACAATATTCTTATATGATTTTCGTTTTCAGGTTCCTGAAGATCAGGCAATGAAATCAAGTGTTTTTGTAAGACAAGAATGAAGAAGCGCCTAAGAGAATGGTTAGCAGAAGATCCTCCACAAATGCTTCAACAAGCACAACATTTTTCTTCATAAGCTTGGTCATCGTCATTTAATTCGGTCTTAACTTCATGTTACCCTAAAAATGATCTCGTAGTGTTGAACCGCCGCCAAATATTTCTGCTGCAAATCCTCCACAAAATGATAATCAGAAACAACCTAATCAAACTTCTTCTTCTTCTTACACCAATAATAATGCAAGCTTTATATTGCCATTAACCCCTATGTCTCCTTGTTATAGAGCATCATCAACATGGTCATTACCTCAATGTAAAAGTGGTGGTTTATTGAATGATGTGGTGATGGAGGGTAATAATCTTTGTCCCAAGGGAAAGTCAAACATGGATGCAACCATTGTTATTGGTTAGGAGGAAGAAGAATTAGCTGATAAGAGGAAAATTACTGAAGAGCCACCATTGCCACCAATTGGAACCAGTAAAGAGGAAGAAACAGCCACCATTATTGCAACTCAAAGCTCTTCTCATCAATTGATTTCAACAGGTGAAATTAAACTCACTTAATTATGTTTTCACGAGTTTGATTATTATTATTGATAATTCATGATTGTGTGTTATATTGTATACAGAGAAGAATGATAATGGAGGTTGCAACAATAACAAGGAAGCACTTAATAATTCCATGCACCAACAAGTGAACGATGAATTGCTTAACATACTTAAAAATACTCCACTATATTCGCCAGTGCATAAGTGGTACAAAGTTGATGATGACAAGTACTTCCCTCATGATGATGATGGAGATTGGAATGTTGGTAACTTATGGAATTTTGATTGATTGTAATAACTAAAGAAATCGTAGATGTGTTCATTCATATATTTAGAACAATTAAAAATCCAATATGCTATGTTAGGATTATAAGTTAGGGAAGCAGAAGAACACACTGCAATTTGAAATTGTGCAGGGCAATTAAATTTATTGAGTTTTTTTAAGTGTCTTTAACATAATATTTATTATAAAATATGGTTTAGACATTTTAAAATTGAGAGACTAAAATGATAAAAATTATAAATTTAAAAGATCATTTTAAAAATTTAATCGGTATTTAAACAAATTTTGTTTTGTAAATATTCTGCGAGTTCCTGTGTACCTCAATCCCCACCTTATCTTTATTTATTTGTGGGACGACTCTCCGTCTTCATAAAAATTTTGCAAGTTTTATTAGCTTTTTCGTCGCTGATATGAATTTTTTGGACATCTCTAAGTAAAATATTCATGTTTAAAACTTTGTCATTAATAAAGTAAGAAGAATATATATATGTTAAATTCAAAAACTGAAAACACGATTAATTTAAAAATGATTTTATTATTAAAATAATAATTTGCGTTGCATATTTTAATATTGCAAAAATAAGAAGTTAAGTACTTTGCTTATTATGGATATAAAAGTGGGCGGTAGCTCCTGTGCGATCCAACTAAAAGTCTGTTGAAATTAGTTTGAACTTAAAGTCTCTTTTTATTTAAAGATTTTAAGTTCGAATTTTATTTACTGTAACTCATCTAAAAATTTTTTAATGTGTTGTAGTACCTAAGATGAAAACAAAATCAATAAGTTTAATTTATTAACCTAAAATGGATTTGCGGATTAATCAATCTAACTTTTTTCGAAAATCATAAAATTAATTAAAATTAATTTAAGGGTTAAATACTTTATTTGCTTTTAAAGTTTTTGGTCAAAATCAAAATCGTTTTCGACCCTTTTTTTTATTAAAATCATTTTCAACGTTACAAAATATTACAAAATCATCCTTTTATCTATGAATAACATTTTTCCGACGATTTTGTCCTTAAAGATGCCAATAGAGAAAAAAAAACAAAAGGATTTTGGCGGCTAAAGTATGGTGTTGTCTGAGAAAGAGTAGAAGATGTAATTGATCCAACAACTTTTGCCATAAGAGGTATTCTCGCCGCCAACAGCCAAATCGTATATCTGCGGTTAACTTGGTCAAATAATAATTTGTTATTTTCCAGATTTTTTAGATTTCAGCTAAATTTTTGCTCTTTCTTCTCTCTTTTTTTTCTCTTCTATATCTTTTTTCATTGATTTATTTTTTCTTTATTTTTGTTGTTGTTGATTTTGGGTAGAGTTAAGGTTAGATTTGTGATTATTTTTTTACAGTAAAAGAAGAAAGGGCTAAGGCATAGGTGTGATGGAGGTGGGAGGAGTGTTGAGGATGGAGAGTAAATGGTAGAGACAAAAAAATGAGAGAGAGAGAGACAATTTTATGTGATTTTTATGTGAAAAGAATAATTTTAAAATGATTTCTAACGTTGAGCGAGGATGATATTAATAAAAAAAAAGTTGAAGACGATTTTAATTTTAACTCTAAACATTAAGATAAAAAAATACTTAACCCTTAATTTAATAAAAATAATAGGTAAAAAAATTAGTTATTATTCAAGCACAAATAAAAAAATATTTAAATTATAATATAACTTTTTATAATTTTTTAAATTCTCAATATTAATAAAATTGTCTATTAAAATATCGTTTTTAAATTACCGTAAAGAATAAAATAAATTATCTAAAATGTGTCACATAATTTGGAGGGTATATATATATAAAACAAAAAAATAAAAAAATAAAAGAAGTATGTTTAGATATTTAATTTTTAAATGTTGTATATATATTTTTAAAGAGTTTAATTTTGATGTACTGATAATTTAAAATATTTTATACAGTCGTACAATCACATTTATTTTTTTAGATAATTATTCATGCGGTCAATATTAAAGACAATTATTTTTGTTGATATAAAATTACATCATTGAATACACGTATAAAATTATTTTACACTAACAATATATTAAATTTAAATTTTTTTATAGCATTCATGAAACAGTCCGCTAGACAAGCTAGTGGCCAGTCCTATCCTACAAAGACTCGTGAGTTTGGCCATTTTCTTAGTTTAACTAATTTAAAATTTCAAAGTTAATTCACATTTTAACAATTTGATCTATCATATTTTGTTATTTTGATAATCTTATTACTTATTTAATTCCAACTTACTTGTATATTTTAATAATTTAATTATAAATATTCAGGTAGTGTAGATATAGTTGTAAAAATTGAATCGGTGATAAAATCAGTCAGATTATTAGTTTATTGGTTTAATTGATAAATTACTGATTGAATCGATAAAATCGATATCGCGTAAATAAAAAAATATAAAATAGTCATAAACTTAAAAAATTCAAAAAATTCTTCACCGACATTTTAAAAATAACCAAGTCTCAAATTCTAAAACAATATAGAGTAGCAAAAGTATAAAACAACAGCAACCCTAAATTCTCTATTCCCTATTCAGCAATCTTAAATTCACAGAACAAGCAGATTTATATTAAACAGATTACTTCAATATCACCTATTTTTACAAGCAGATTCATACTAAATAGATTCATAATTTTAACAAGCAGATTCAAACAAAATAAACAAAAAATTTCAATAAACAACTTCAAGCAAATCAACAACCTTAAATTCCCTATTCAACATCACATATTTCAACAAGCAGATTCATACAAAAATTCATAATTTCAACAAACATATTCAAGCAAAACAAACATCAAACAAAACATTTTCATAATTTCAATTTTCAACAAGCAGATTCCAACACCACACTTAACAGAACATATTCATAATTTCAAATTTTAACAAGCAGATTCAAGCATCAAATAGAACAAAACAGCACAAGAGCATTAGAATAGAACAAGAGCATTAGAACAGAAGAAGAGTATTAGAACAGAAGAAGAGCAATAGAAGAAAAATCTGTCTGACAAAGCATTAGAAGAACAGAACAACTTCATAGTTCACAACCAAACAGAACATAACAAGAGTATTAGAAGAAGAGCACCAACCTGTTTGACAAAACAAATAACAAAGACGACGGAGACCGCCAACCTGTCTGAGAGAGCAGATGACGGAGACAGCGCGACGATGGCGACGATGAAGCGGAACATGGAGAAGCGACGAATCGACGGAGCCGCGGTGAGGTAAGGTAACGTCGTCGAGGACTTGAGAATTGAGAATAGGTATCGCGGTTAGGTGAGGTTAGGTATCGCGGTTAGGTGAGTATATGCCGGTCCTGTTGTAGTGTGAGGGGGAGGGTTAGCCGTTGTTTAAGGGATTAAGGTTGGGGGAACAGGGATGGGGTATTGGGTAAGGTTCGAGTGTTTTTTTTTTTTTTTTGAAAAACTAAAATGACATCATTTTGGTAAGTAAATTTAAAAAAAAAACTTTCGAACTGGCCGGGTGAAAAAAAAACCGTCGATTCTCTGGATTTTATCAGAATTGGACGGTTCAATTTGATTCTCTCTGGTTATGTTCTTTATCCAGTCATATTAATCAACCGGATCGGCTAGAGATCTAATTCATCGATTTTTCAATTGAACCGGTCAATTCAGTCCGATTCTTATAACTATGGGTGTAGAAAAAGTAAATGATATTAATGGCTAATTTTATATTGTTTTCTAATCAAAACAAGAAAGAAATAAATGCTTAATTCACCCTAAAATGCTTTGATAAGAATATTGTACTCTTTATTAATTAAAAAATATAAAATATTAATTTATTATATTTTATATTAATGACTCAAATTTAAAACTTAGAATTTAGAATTTACGGTTTAAAATTTAAAATTTAGAGAGTAGAATTTATAATTTTATGATTTAGAGTTCAGAGTTTAGAAGGTAAAATTTAGAGTTTAGAGTCACTACAAGAAAAATAATGAGTACTGTCAGAATTATTGTTGAAATAAATCCAATGATATAAACCTCATCGGTAATTGTTTATTGACAGTTTTTTCGTTCGCCGCTAAATACCGGCTTAGCGGCGGATATTAACTCTCAATTGGAGAAATTCTAGAACTTGTTACTGTCAAATTTATCTCTCTGTAAATTCGACGGTAATCTTAAATTTTATTTTTTTAAAAAAATTATTTAAAAATTCAATACATAATTTTAAATGTTTAAATTTAATAATTTTTAAACTAAAACAATTCAAAATTTTACAACTTCCCATAATAATTTGTCTATAATTCTTCGTTAAAAATTTACAAATAAGTTCACACATCAAAGTTTAAGAACAAAGAAGAAAAATAATAATTACTCATGTATGAAAAAAAGTAGCACTATAAACATATACTCTAAATCCAGAAAAGATGAACTTACATAAGGTTCGATATGAAAAACAAGATACTTCACGGTAGCTAAGTAAATTGCATAGTTAAAACTATCTAGATAATAAAATATTAAAAAAATAATTATAGAAATGGTATATCTATTTAAGATTCAAGTAAAGCACTAATATGCTTATATATGTCTCTCAAATGGTATATCTATTTATGATTATACAATTTCAGCAACTTACAAACCTAATTGGAAGTTTTGCATCATAAACCTACTGTCTATAGACGAATTCCCTAGCTAAATTATACCCTACCTAACCTAACATTATTTAATTTCTAATTACACTAAATTAATATAACAAACTCTAATCACACACTTTATTAAAAAAATTAATCAATAATTTAATAAAATACTTAACAAAATCCTAAACAAACAAAAAATATGAAAAAAATATAAAAACTATAGAAAATTTACCTCTAGTGATGGCTGCAAAATGGTGAAAGCATGGTGATGATAGAAGGAAATAGTGAAACCTATAGTGGTGCAGCTAGGGTTTAGTAACATAACAAACAACCAAAAGAAAAAATGGACAACAACCTTTAGCGCGATGGACCTCAGCCACGGTGATAGCGACAATGCAAGGCGACGACCTCCAATCGACGACAAAAAACACCAACAATGGTGGCACGGCAGAGTCTCAAAGATTCCAGCGACAGTGATGACAACGTGCTGATCTTCAACAACAATGTGGCGTACCGACAGCGACGGTAGTTCCAGGTGGTGGCGGCACAACCTTCTTTAATAGATCAGAGGGAGAAAGATGAGAGAGAAAGAGAAGAGAGAGAGAGAGAGAGAGAGAGAGAGAGAGAGAGAGAGAGAGAGAGGGGGGGAGAAGGGTTTCGCGTTTGAATTTTATCCCAAATTTACAGTCGGATTTACCAACAGAAAAATCTGACGATAAAATATTCGTCGTTGCGTAAATGGCGCGTTTCACTAAATTCTGTTACCGTCAAAATTTTTCGACGAAAAATCTGACGGTAAATTCGGCACTAATAAAATTAATTTTTGCGCTTCTATTTACTGTCGGATTTAGTGGCGAAATTTTAAATCCGACGGTAACTTAGTTGAGGGGCGAATTTTCACTCGTAACCGTCGAAAAATCTCCACTAAATCCATCGATAATGTCCATTTCTAAATCTGACGATATTCAACATATTTCTTATAGTGAGTGTAAAATTTAGAATTTTAAATATAACTTTTAGAGAATTATATTGAATAATTTTTTTAATTTATGCAATGTTAAATTTTATATATGAATCAAATTATTATTATTATTATGCAATTTTCAGTGTAAAAAATTAATTAAGTATCGCAAGTGTTTAATCATGAACTATATTTCATTAGGAAAAATATTACACTCGTCTTTATGTTATCTTAATTAAGAGTTTTCCCAAAAAAAAATTGCTTGGTTCATTTATATTATCAACACATTGTAATTAAACTTTCAATACATAATAATTTGTAATAATATAAAAATAGTGTATATAATAATTAACGAGGTAATGTCTAAAATTGTTCTTAATTTTTAACTCATTTTAGATTAATTTTTTATTTTTTAAAATGATTAAATAAATCTCTCATTTAGAATGCTGAATTCCTATAATTAATTCAAAAGTTATCATATATTTTAACGTCACTAATGTGTACATAGTTAAGTGCCAAGTTAACTACACGCTGATATAGAAGTCAAACAAATTTAAATATGAATAATTATAAATATTTTAAATCTAAGTGTTAGAACAAACTTTGTCAAAACTTTTAAATGTTTCTACACTTACTCCTTCAATTGTCATTTTTTAAAACCACGGTTGCAATACCAATATTTGGCAGAGGTAATTTGGTATTTTATGGTTTCGTTCAGTGCTTTTTATTGTTAGTTGGTTATTTGTTGGCTCTCTTTAAAAACTTCAGTAACAATTAGTTTTTCCAATTTTGAAAAGCAGTTAATCAAAGAGTTGTGATAATTTTTTATCCTGTTTAATTAATTTTTCTTCAAAATAATTACTAGAGTTAATATATGTATATGTAGTACCAGCCATCATCACCATAGAATGATTAGTAGTTAGAAGAGGCTCAAACTTGCTTTTCAAATATTTCACTAATAAAATAATATTATATTGTAGAGGTGAATTTTGTATGTAAATCAGAAGAAGAGTTTGTAAGAGAAAAATGGATTCAAGTACTGAGATGAAAATGCAGCAAGTTTCTATTTGGGTACGACAGATAGAAGCTCTGGTTCTTCTAGGACGAGGGGCGGAGCTAGATGAAATATTAGAGGGGGGCAAAAAATATTTACACAATAAAATAAGATTAAAATAAAATTTTAAGGGGGGGCTAAACTGAAATTTACATATAATTTACATGTAAAAAATTAAAATTAGGGGGGGCCGTTGCCCCCCTCTTCTTATACCTGGCTCCGCCACTGTCTAGCACATACCCATCTCCATTGATTTCAAATCGGAACTTCCTCAACCGCCAATCCTCGCCACTCTTGACATCATATCTTTTCTCAAGAACCAGCATGGCAAGATATGCATCCTTTCAATCGACAGTGGCGGTGCCATGCACAAGATCCTTGTCGGTAAAGCCTTAGCCTATCTTAAAAATTCTCTCAAAAAGTCTAAAGACCCCAACGTCACAATCGTCGATTACTTCGATGTTGTCAGTGCTGGTGTTGGTGGAGGCATCTTCACTGCTATGCTATTCGTCATCAAAGACCACAAACATTCGATTTTTACTGTTGGAGACACTTGGAGGCTGTTGGTCAAGTAAGGTTAATGGAAGGACTATTTGGGATTTGTTATTCGAAGAAGAGAGAAACTTAGTTTGAAACGGCATGATTTTATTATAATTGGATGTTAGACCTGAATAATGTTGTTTAGTAAACTGTCAAAATTGGTATTAAATTGTACACATAAATAACATTAAAATGACTGATGACATTTGAACTAACAATAATTTACGATTTTAAAATTGAGTGATATATTTAGCTATTTTAAAAAATGACATACTTAATTAAAATGAGTTAAGAATTTCAAATACTATTTAGAACTGTTATGGACCGTCGAGTCCAGCCCACTAGCCGTCGGGTCGGGGCACCACCCCTGACCCAGGCCCAAGACACCCCTCACAAAAAAGAGTCCGACGGGTCGGGTCCTAGAACGCCCGACCTAGGGCATACCCGACTTACCATCCGTACGACCCAGGACACCGGTCAGGCCGGTACCTTCGGATCATGACCCGAAGCCCCGACCCGGGATCCGAAACGACCTGCCCTTCCCACGTGAATTACGACAACTCATGGAAGCTTCTTGGGCAGTGGGCTAGGTCATTCTCAGGGCCTGCCCCGCACAGTATAAAAGGGGAGAGGTTAGCTCTCTCCCCAAGGTACGTAACATTCTTACCTAATTCGGCTACCACATCGTACGGACACTGACTTGATCGTCGGAGTGTCCTTGCAGGTGGCCACCCCCCACGCTTCACACCACCTCCGGCATCATCAGCTCGCATCTTTGTCTTCACTCCACGTCAGTTCAGGGTCTCACCCGCTCCTCTACTCATCACCACCCGACCCGTCGAGTACCCGAGATCATCAGGTAACGAACATTGGCACCGTCTGTGGCACTACAACAAACGAGGCTTTTCGCAACGGTCAAAAACCGTTGCCTTAGTTTGAAAAACCGTTCCCAAAACTTTAGGCAACGCTTTGGCAACGGTTTTTGACCTGTGGTATATGCGGCCGTTACCAATGCTCAAAGGCAACGGTTTTTTACCTAAGGCAACGGTAACAGAAAAACCGTTGCCACAGTTAGTGTCATAGACAACGGTTTTAACGAAAAGTTTAAGACAACGGTTTTGATCCGTTACTCAATAAGCAACGGTTTCGAAACGTTCCTATTAACATGACAACGGTTTAAAACCGTAACTGAATAGGCAACGGTTTTAAACTGTTGTGGTTTTATTATTCATATAGCCAACGGTTTTAAACCGTTACCGGGTTTCGGCAACGGTTTAAAACCGTTGCCAGTTTGTAGCCATATAGGACAACAGTTTTAAAGCGTTACTGTTGATGTCGTTTTCGGCAACGGTTTTAATACCATTGCCATTTTATAGTCATCTAAAACAACGGTTTTAAAGCGTTACCTTTGGAGTCGTGTTTTGGCAACGGTTTTAACACCGTTGTCTTTTGTAACTATTGACAACAATTTTTTTTGTGATATATAATTTTTTATTTACAATAGTTTTTTCATGAATGAAATTAATTTTAATTTTTTTTAATTATTTAATATCAATAAATAATCTAAACTATTTGAATTAAGTCACTAAAGAAAAAAATTGAACATTTTCCATCAAATTTAACTTATAAAAATTGTTGTAAGATCCACAATATCATCTAAGTTTGCAAAAAATATAATAACAAAAGAGAATTGAAATAGCTAAGCAGCAAATAGTCATGATGTCCACAAGTTCATGACTTTTACTCTGTAACATTTGCTTTTAAAAAGTTGACCTTAATCAAGTTCGATTTCCCCTTCAACATAGTTTTCCTCTTCATGCGCATCATTGTTCGGATTCCCTAAAGTGCTTCCTAATTGAGCAGCTAACATGTCAAGGTCCACTCCTGAGCTTTTTTGTTGCAGCATCATCTTAACAAGCGATTTAAGTTCATCTACTTCTTTTTGCATCACATCAACCTTATTCTCTAATGTTGCTTTCTCAGTTGCATGTTGCTGCTTAAGGGTGGCAATTTCCTCATTTTTCTTCAACAAAGTTGGTGTGGTAACTCTTCCGTGACATCGCACTCTCCCTGCCTTCTCTTTCCCAAATATGGATTGGAAAGCTCTAATTGCTGATTCTTTAGACTTTTTATTCTCAGCTTGCAAATGTGCCTATATTAATATGAAGAAAAATAATAGTAATAAAATAAGAGTAAATACACAATTGGACTAAAGGCATATATCATTTGACAACATCGAAACAAATAATAGAGATTAAAAATAATGTCAAGATTCTTTAACTCAACGCAAGCATAAAAGTAACCACAAGTGATGAACAAATTGCCAAGACACAAGAAATCCATAACCTATTTTAACCAAATTAACTCCTAATTAATACTTACAATAACATCCAGAGTATCTTCATCCAATGATTTTCCCTTTGTGCTTTGGCGAGTCTCAACAAACATTTCTGCTTGAGTAGGTGGTTCATTATTTTCCTTAAAAGCAGCCTATAAGTCCAATTCAAATAGCATATATATAGAGTTAAAAGGCACACCACACATACACATACAAATTCACAAAGAATTAAAAATTGTACCAATCTTGCACGTATTCTTGCAAAATTTATTGGTCCCTTTCGATGCCTAAATTTCTGTTGTGCCCTATTTTTCTTATTCTGCGCAGACATTTTCTACATAACAAGAGACAAGTATTATAAAAAAATCATCAAACTTCACTCATATGTGTATATAATATAATTGCATAAACAATTACATTAAGTTTCACATGTCTTACCTTAACTTTCTCAGTTCTCCAATAAGCAATTAACTTACGAAAATGACTCTCAGGTATGCTCTTAGGACGATTTTTCAGCATCTCATTAACACATTTATATGGCAGAAAATGAGTTTGCTTTATTGTAGTCTTATACCTTCTCCAGTTGTCATTGATACGAGCAAGGACCATCCTCTTTCCTTCAGTTGGAATAATGAATTTAGCCTATAAAACACAATTATTATTTGTTAGTAAGAATAAAATACATGTGTACATTTTCAGATACTTTCTAAAAGAAACAAGACTAAAGTTCTCACTTGAACATATTCCCAAATTGCTTCTTTATCTTTAATCCCCTTCCAATTTGTGTAAATTAATGGACAAAAATCTGAATTCCTTGCCACTGTGCCCAAAAATTTACTCAAGTTGTTTACAGCTTCATCAGTAGGACCAATTGCCTCTCCTTCACTATCTAGGGTAATTTCTTCTCTATCTTCCAGCTGTCTTGCATGAATCTTCAAGCATTGTGTAAGTCCTCGTGTTTTCTTCACTGTTGTCTCTATACAAAGATACTAATTATATATGACATTTCTAGAAATTACCAAATTCGATTCACAAGTTGGAATGTAATTAACACAAATTTTTAGAAATTTCGGCAGCATTCTGGCATTAAATATGACATTTCTGAATTTAACAAATTAACCCATATGAACTCGCTAAAACCAAATCCGCACTAATCAGCAAAATCAGCACTAAACAACAAAATCAGCACTAAAACCAAATCAGCACAAACAGCAAAATCAACCCATATGAACTCACTAAGACCAAATCAGCACAAACCAAGCTCAATTTATACGAATTAAATGGCAGCAAGCGAAAATGGCAATCAGCAACAATATAAAAATTAGCATAATAAGCCATTAACAAGGATAAAACAGCACGCACTATACAATTTGAAACCGTTCATTCCAGGCATCAGTAGCAACCAAAAAGTTCAACCTAAATCCACTACAAATCAGATTAGTATACTTTCTAACCACCTATAATCCACTAAGCATGCATAACTAAACTGACTAATTTAACAAAAACTGAACAAACTAATTAAACTAAGAAAATGTAACCAGAGAAAAAAATTGAGAACCTGCAGAAGAAGCAGAAACTAATTAAACTAAAGTAACAAATTACCAAATTTGATTCACAAATTGGAATTCAATTAACACAAATTTTTAGAAATTTCAGTAGCATTCTGGCATTAAATATGACATTTCTGAATTTAACAAATTAACCCATATGAACTCGCTAAAACCAAATCATCACTAATAAGCAAAATCAGCACTAAACCGCAAAATCAGCACTAAAACCAAATCAGCACAAACAGCAAAATCAAACCATATGAACTCACTAAAACCAAATCAGCACAAACCAAGCTCAATTTATATGAATTAAATGGCAGCAAGCGAAAATGGCAATCAGCAGCAATATAAAAATTAGCATAATAAGCCATTAACAAGGATAAAACAGCACGCACTATACAAGAGTGTAACCGTTCATTCCAGGCATCAACAGCAACCAAAAAGTTCAACCTAAATCCACTACAAATCAGATATAACTTCCTAACCACCTATAATCCACTAAGCATGCATAACTAAATCGACTAATTTAACAAAAACTGAACAAACTAATTAAACTAAGAAAATGTAAACAGGGAAAAAAATTGAGAACCTGCAAAAAGTTTACCTTTCAAAGTATTGTCTAAGTTCTCAGCCTCAGTTGGATTAACATAATCCTTGTCCTGCTCCTCTATAATAACGCTGCATAAACTGTGAGGAAAAAAGAAATAACCGATCATATTATAAATTATATAAGAAGGTTTTGGGTCGGTGAGAGAAATGACTAGTACTAAATTTGGTACTAAAATATGAATATGAGTCCTAACCATATATATACTAATCGAATTTAATATAAGTTATAATTAAATATGCAATTTTATAGTTACACATAGTCTTAGACATGCAAATTAAAAAGTTAATTCTCCTGTACTTATTCTAAACAATTTGCTTGAATTTATTGAAATCAATAGCATATTCAATATGAGTGTGAAGATAATTAACGACTACGAGCTAGTAAAGAGATTTGAGCTTTGAGGCAAAGAGAATAGCAATTGTTTAATGTATAGTAGGTTTTTAATGTTTTTCCCCAAGCTTTTTTCGCCTTTTAATTATATAAGTCAATGTGCTATTTTTTTCTTTGTAACTTGTTTTTCTCTTCCGAAAAATCTAAGATTAGTTAACATATTTTTATTGTAAAATTATTTTTTTAATCTTCATCACTTTTTAAACCGTTAAGAGTTTTGAATTAGAAACTTAGAATTTAGTATTTAAAATACAGGATTTATTTTAATTTCTTGATCATAAATCACAAATTCTTATTTCTTAATCTCAAACAAGCTATTAGAAAATCACTATAAATTTTGTCCTAGTCAAGTAGTCAACCATTTTAAAAAGGCAAACAGTCTTTTACCTTAGTTTATATCATTCATAAACCTAAAAGCAATACCTTACTTACATAAACAGTTTCTAACCCCAAAATCTAATTGAAAAAGTATCTTATTTAACTATTGAAAGAATTAGCTCTAAGAGGGAGCCATCCATAAACAGCTTCAGCAGCAGTAACGGTGAGTCAACTTGGAAAAATATCAACCTCTTACTTGTACTAGTATTGTTCCAAATCTAGATTAGAGGAGTGGGTTATTTTCTAATTAAAAACATTGACATAGATTGATTCTATTAACAAAAGCGAACACGGTTTCTCCATATGCCCTGCTTTTAAGTTCCTCCATGTATATATTATTATTATTCATGAATCACATAATATTGATTTGAATCAAATAGTAGTTAACAATGAAAGAAAAGAGAATGTAAGATCGAAGCAATTTATTAATAAGAAGAGACTTGAGTTACCTAAATCGGTGTTTGAGCCACAACGAGCTGAAGAGGCAAGGACCGTGCGCAATTCAGAAGCAGAGCAACCACGACAGGGGAGACCAGGACGCAATGCGAGGAGCGGCTTTAGCAACGACGGCCAGGAGACAACCAGCAATGACCACGCATTCCGGGAAGAGGAGAGGGGCAGACACAACCAACGTTCGCGGCAAGGAGAACGGCAGACGCGAGCCACGTACGCGGCGAGGACAGAGGCAGAGACGGAGCAATAGCGCACCACAAACGGCTTTCTTCGGCGGTGGGTTGGGGCTTCCTAGTATAGGGAAGGAAGATGGTGACTAATGGGTTATGCTGGTGGGGGTTAGGGCTTGCTGATAGAGGGCTGGGAAATTGATGAATCGCTAGAGGAATGAGCGGGAATTGAGAAGTCTTCTATTGGGCGCTTATAGATTAACTTTTTGGATATTTCTTTTAAAGTGTTAACGTAATATTATATATTAAAAAATACTTATTAAATTATTTAAAGAATATTAAAAAATTATTATTTTGGATTTTTTTTTAAGTGTCAAAACAATATTATATGTTAAATTTTACTGTGAAAATTCAATGAAAAAAATTAACTTTTGTTTTAAATTTATTTTCTCCATAATAATAATTGTTAAATTATTTAAATAACATTAGAAAATTATTTCTTAATAAAAAAATTGATGTAATGGTTATAAAACTGTTCCTTAAAATAGTCAAAGAGAACGGTTTTATTTTATTGCTATAACGACATAGTGAAAAATTGAACTTCAACAGCAACATCGTAAAAACCGTTCTCTAAAATAATCTAATAGAACGGTTGTAAAGTGTTACAATATTGGCAACGGTTTTTATGCGTTTCTTTTGTACAATTATTTAAACAACAATAAAAAACCGTTGCTTAAAACCAAATCATGGTAACGGTTATAAAACCGTTCTTTAAAATAGTCAAAGAGAACGGTTTTAGTTTGTTGCTATAAAATAATGAAAAATTGAATTCAACAGTAACACTATAAAAAACCGTTGTCTAAAACTATCTAAGAGAACGGTTTTAAGGCGTTGCAAAATTTGGCGTTGCTAAAGCCCATATTTGTGGTAGTGTGGGGACCCTGTAGACATGGAGCGACTTCCCATGTCGGAGGAGCTTCACGAAGGAGGAGGGGCTCGCTTGAGTAGGGCAAGTTCGACGGCTCGTACCGCCGAACACCCACATTCCTCCGTTCAGCCTAACCAACAGATTTACACCAAATCCCCCGAAAGGCGTCCCTTCGGAGGGAGAGGAGCCGATAGCGCCAAGATCATGCAGGAACTCAGACACAGAGTACAAAACCTAGAACGGGAGCTGGCAGCAAGGAGCCAATCCCACGGAGACGTCAACCACTCCCGCGGCAACGCCAGCCGATCTCGCACCTGCACCCGCTCTCCTTCCCCGAAGACTAGAGAGCCGAGAAAGGAGTCCAATAAAGCGCGACGAGACACACACGCAGGTGACCTCTTGACCTCACCAAGGCAGGTCCGAGGTCCGCGGGGAATCCCAAACAGGGAAAGCCAAGAAACAACAAGAACCCATAATCATGGGGGCAACTAGGGGTGTCAATGGGGTGGGGCGGGGGTGGGGGATGCCTCCCTGCTCCCCGTCCCCGCCCTCAAATTTTGTCCCCGTCCCCGCCCCATTCCCCGCCATGGGAGAATAATTGCCCCCATCCCCATTCCCCACGTTCCCCGTGTTCCCCGCGGGTCCCCATTCCCCATCTGCTTATATTGAACATTTATATGAAAATTACCATAAAAATTTAAAAAAATATAAAAAAATCACAAAATGTCAAAACAACACACAAACATACATATCACAAACATACATATTTTATCCATGATTACAACTTACAAATAAAGAAATATAAAATCAAGTGATCATAGTTCATAAAACGAAATTTTAAAATACAACATCCATTCTTAAAAAAAACCATAAAATAAAGTCTTCAGCTTCCAACAAACAACTCCATGTTCTCTGTTAAAATACAACACAAACATGAATATGTTAACATACATCATAAACAAGAATACCATATAATTAATAAGAATTTGACATAATAAAAAAATAATTACCTAAACTCTTAAATCTCCATATCCATCATATAGTCCCAAGGAATTGGAATTTTTGACCCTGACTTACCTATATTATATCAACCAACAATTTACGAGAGTTAAATTTAACATGAAATTGAACTTTAATACGAAATAAAATTTGAGTTATTAGTACTTTTACCTGAAGAGTGTATCCAATGCTGAGTACAAATTAAAGCCTCAACAAGTTCACAATCCAATCTATTGCGATATGGATGTATAACTCGACCACCGGTGCTAAAAGCAGACTCTGAGGCAACAGTAGAAATGGAAATGGCTAAAAAATCTCTTACAATCTTTTGTAAAGTTGGATATTTCACTCCAATATTTTTCCAGTAGCCCAAAATGTCAAATTTTTCCAAATTTGTTTTATCTACCATAACACTCTCTTCCAAATAGAAATCCAACTCAGTTTTTGCAACACAGTCTTCAGATGTATCTTCCACAAATTGCAAGTAGATAGAGTTAAATTTTCTCTTTGAAGATCCTTCATCATGTCCAACATTCAAAGTAAAAGCCGAACTATCATCATTTGTTGCTCTTCTTTTAACCCTAGCCTTAAGTTGATACTCACATACTAATTCTTCCATCATTTTCTTTACCTTGCTCAGATGATGCTCACTTTGAGTTCCATATATTTTAGGAAAAAAAAATTTAATAACTTCATTTTATACCTAGGGTCTAAGATAGCTCCCACAGCCATGACTTCATTAATTTGATCCCAATACTTTTCAAACTTACTAATCATATTTGTTGCCATTTTATGAATCATCTCATTGGGACTAAGCAACCATTCATTCAATGTCAATCTCATTTCACACACCTTGGGAAAGTACAAATTTTTCGTTGGATATAAAGTGCTCGGGAATAATTCAGTTACACTATAAAAGACTTCTAATTTATCAACAAGTTCATTTGCCATTTCCCACTCATCATCAGATGGTACAATTTTAGACAGAGATTCACGGTGTCTTAAACGCTCAAAAACTTCTCTATATGGCAAAGAATAAGCAAGCATTAGATAAGTTGAATTCCATCTAGTTCTACAATTAAGTGCAAGCTTTCTCCTATAATTAATATTCAATTGCCTACAAGTCTCTTCAAATTTTTCTTCCCTCTTCTGTGTTGCAACCCAAAAAAAAAACACTATCTCTGATTTTTTCAATAGAACCGTATATTACATTCATGCCATCTTTCACAATCAAATTCACAATGTGAGCACAACAATGCATGTGAAAAAATTCCCCTCTCTTAACAAAGTTAGACGGTGAAATCTTATCAAGCACAAGATGAATCATGGCATCATTTGTACTATAATTATCAACCGTTAAAGTTGACAATTTTCTATCTATATTCTAATCATACAAGGAATTCACCAAAGCATCACTAAGAACTTCAGTAGTATGGGGTGCAGGCACATATGCAAACCTAGAGTAATGTAAATATAATAAACAATCATGACTTTAAAAATTAAAATATTTAGAAGTTGCTAAAAGTATAAATAATACCTTACAAGCCGATTTTGTAAGTTCCAATCATCATCAATAAAGTGAGCTGTAATCGCCATATAGCCTTTGTTTTGACAATCAGCACTCCACATATCAGTAGTTATAGCAATGCGGCTTGAATTTTTTTCCAACAATTTTAGAAGCTTTGCCTTTTCAGCTTCATACATCTTCTCAACATCACTTCTCAGTGTATTTCTTGTATAAAATTTGAACAAAGGTTGAGTCTCAGCCATAAACTCATGAAAACCTTGTTGCTCAACAAACGACATAGGGTGTTCGTCCCTAATAACCCATCTTGTTAATGCTCGTCGTGCTCCCTCTTGACTAAATGTGAAGTTTTCAACCAAAAGTGAATCCGTTGGCCTTCCTGTTCCTGTCGAACCTGATGATTGCTGCATTATTTTCAATATTGATTGCTTTAGTCCCCTGACAGTACGAATCGGGCAAATTCTAATGTGATCATGCAAGTGCTTAGTGACAAACCCCGTTTTGACGGTTTATCTTGTATTGATTTTAAGAGATTTTATCACCTTTTACCCATATTTATTCAATGAAATAGCATGGTTTTATGATTGTCTCCTTATTTGTGCTTAGATATGAAAACATGCTTTTAGACCCTTAATTTGATGGTTTTAATCTCTCTTTGATTCCACTAGATGCCTTGATGTGTTTGTTAGTAATTTCAGATTGAAAAGGGCTAGGAATGGATCAAAGGAGTGAAGAGGGAAAGCATGCAAAGTGGAGAAATCATGAAAAGTCAAAGAAGTTGAAATCGCCCATGGACGCGCGCGCGCACCTGGCGCTTGCGCGCACCTGCGAATCACTCCATGGACGCGTACGCGTGCTGTGCGCGTACGCGTCGGTGTTGGTTTATGATTTTTTAATGAAAACGTGGCCAACGAATTCTGAAGGGTTGTGGGGCCCAATCCTAACCAACTTTGGCGCCAAAGATGCTATTTAAAGCCAAGGATTGAAGAGCAAAAGGGGGATTCCAACTCATTAGTTCATACACACTCATTAGGATTAGTTTAGAGTTAGTTTCTAGAGAGAGAAGCTCTCTCTTCTCTCTAGAATTAGGATTAGGATTAGGTTTAGTTCTTAGATCTAGATTTTATTCATTCTTCTACTTCTACTCTTCATTTCCTTGTTGCTACATTCAATCTTTGTTGTTACATTCATTCTTCTTCCATTCTTTTATTGCAATTTCCTTTATGTTGTTCTTATATTTTGTTGTAGATCTAGTATTGCTCCTTCTACATTCTTTCAATTCAATAAAAGGTAATTCTTAATAAATGTGTTTCTTTTGATTTGTTGTTGTTAATTCCTTGTAATTGAGTAGTGTAGATTTACTTTTCTTGCAATTTACTATGCTTTCCTTTTATGCCTTCCAAGTGTTCGATGAAATGCTTGGTTGGATTTTAGAGTAGAATTTTATACTCTTGGCTTGGAAAGGTAACTTAGGAACTCTTGAGTTACTAATGTCCAAGTGATTGATGATTGGGAGCCATTGACTCTAGTTCTCACTAATTGAGTTGGTGGAGAGTTAGGACTTATGGACTAGGATTGATATAGCTCATTTGACTTTCCTTTACTACTAGTTAGAGGATGATTTAATGGGATTGATCCTTGCCAATTCTCATATTGTGGTTAGTGATTAGGATAGAGATCCTTGACTACCAACCCTTGCCAAGACCTTTTTAGCCATTAGTTTATTTTCATTGCCATTTACTTTTCATGCTTCTTGTCCAAAAACCCCAAAACAACTCAAACCAATAACAAGACACTTTATTGTAATTCCTAGGGAGAACGACCCGAGGTCCAATACTTCGGTTTATAAATTTTAGGGGTTTGTTTTAGTGACAAACAACTTTTTGTATAAAAGGATTAGTGATTGGTTTAGAAACTATACTTGCAACGAGAATTCATTTGTGAATTCTAAACCGTCAAAAATCCAATCGTCAAAATGGCGCCGTTGCCGGGGAATTGCAATGGTGTTGTGTTATTGGTTATTGTATATATGTGAATATTGTAAATATGTTTGCTTTTTGCTTCTTTGTTAGTTTTTAGTTTGTTCTCTTTATTTGTTACTATTTTTTGTTTTTGCCCTCTCTTGCTATCATGAATTCTCACTTTGGCTATGAGTGTAGTTACAATTATGTTGTAGGTGATGAGAATTTCAATGACAACATGCATCAAGAATGGGATAACCAAAGGTGGGAGGAGCCATATGCATATGATCAATCTTCATGGCAACAACCTCCACCAATACACTATGAAGAAGAGCCATTCTATGATGCATATCAATCCAATGGCTATGGTGAATAGATTCAAGGAGGCCCCCAAGGACGGAACCCCAGCCAAACAGCACAAACAACCTCAACGGGTAGGAAGGTTCACAAATTACACGACACTCACGGCGCCCATAGTGGAAGTTTACCAGCAAATCGCGGACAAGGAAATCTTATCTAGACCCAGGCCGTTGAAAGAGAGAACGGGAGGCAACAAAAGCCTCTACTGCGACTATCACAAGGGTTTCAGGCACAAGACCCAAGACTGTTTCGACCTCAAAGACGCCTTAGAACAGGCCATCCGGGAAGAAAAGTTGAATGAGTTCTCCTGACTTATCCGAGAGCCAAGAAGACGAGAACAAGAGCGCTCAGAAGAAGATCGAAGCAGGACCGTCAAAGCGAGACAAGAACCCGCAGGGACCACTGATAACCCCTCGACCTTTGTGGTTAACGTCGTGATCGGACACGATACCCCCTCCCCCCAAGTCTAAGTCAGCAGCAAAGAAGGATACCAGGATCCTCTCTATTTCGACAGGAGGTCCCGCCACCCCAAACGGAGGACCTCCCATGATATCCTTTGGCCCATAAGACCAGTGGTTTCACGACCTCCCTGGAAACCCTCCCATGATGATCACGGCAATGGTTGGGACCGGGTTGGTCAGGCGAATTCTCGTCGATACTTGAGCTGACTCCAACATCCTATTCAGGAACGTGTTTGACGCCATGGGACTTAGGGAGTCCGACCTTAAGACTCACCAACACGCTGTCATGGGGCTAGGCGACAACTACATAAAGTCCGACGGGACGGTCTTACTCCCAATCTGCCTTGGAGCTGGTGACACTAGGAGGTCGGTAATGGTGGACTTCGTAGTCCTCAGAGACTCCACGGCCTACAACATAATTTTAGGAAGAAAAACCATCAACGAATGTTCAGTTGTGATATGCACCAGATTCCTAACAATGAAGTTCGTGACAGACAAAGGAACAGTCAGCTCCGTTAGGGGAGACTTGGAAGCGGCGGTCGCCTGCGACAATGCCAGTCTCTCCTTAAGGAAGGAATCCAAGAGGGCGGCCGGTGTGTTCTTGAGTGATCTAGATGTGAGGATGGAAGACAAGCCAAGACCAGAGCCAGAAAGGGACATGGAGAAGTTCCAGATAGGGAAGTCGACAGAACAGTTCACCTTCGTAAACAAAAGTTTTCCCCATGAACTCAAAGGCCCCCTTATGGAAGTTATAAGGGCAAATGGCGACCTCTTCGCATGGACGCCGTCAGACATGCCGGGCTTGAATCCCGATGTCATATCCCACCGACTAGCCATCAAACCAGACGCAAAACCAGTAGCAAAATGGTGAAGAAAAATGTCCCAAGAAAGAGCCAATGAGGTCGCCAAACAAACAGCTGGGCTACTTGAAGTAGGGTTCATCAGAGAACTCGAATACTCGACATGACTATCCAACGTCGACCTAGTCAAGAAAGCTAATAGAAAATGGAGAATGTGTGTCGACTACTCTGACTTGAACAAGGCATGTCCCAAAGACTCTTTTTCCCTCCCCAACATCGACGCCTTGGTAGACTCGACAGCAGGATATCGCTTCCTCAGCTTTATGGACGCATACTCCGGCTATAATCAGATCCCGATGCACCGACCTGATCAAGAGAAAACAGCGTTCATAAAACCGTGAGTCAATTATTGCTACAAAGTAATGCCATTTGGATTAAAGAATGCAGGGGCCACCTACCAAAGACTGATGAGCAAGGTTTTCCATGACCTCATCGGCAAGACGCTAGAGGTCTACGTCGACGACGTCCTAGTAAAAAGGGCAAAACCAAGCAGCCTGATGGACGACCTCCAAACTGTCTTCAAAGTACTAAGGAAATTTAACATGAGGCTCAACCCACTCAAGTGTGCGTTTGCCATGGATGCCGAAAAATTTCTAGGCTTCATGATAATGCAAAGGGGGGTAGAGGCTAACCCAGACAAGTGCAAAGCCGTCCTCAAAATGACAAGTCCAGGGTGCGTCAAAGACGTACAACGACTAACCAGGAAGCTTACGGCTCTATCTTGGTTTCTCGGAGCCTCGGCTGAGAAGGCCCTCCAATTTTTTAACCTAATGAAGAAAGGAATCATCTTCGAATGGACCCCAACATGCGAAGAAGCGTTCAGCCATTTCAAAAAAGTGCTCTCAGAACCACCCGTGCTTAGCAAGCCCAAAGAAGGAGAACCCCTCTACCTGTACCTGGCAGTGACTATACAGGCCATGGCGGCAGTCCTTGTTCGAGAAGAAGACAAGACTCAGCGTCCAGTATACTTTATCAGCAAAGTGCTCCAAGGAGCAGAGTTAAAATATACCAAGCTGGAAAAATTGGCCTATGCCCTGTTAACCTCGTCGAGAAAGCTCAAACAATACTTCCAAGGGCATAAGATCATCCTAAGAACCGACCAGGCGATTCGGCAAGTCCTCCAAAAACCCGACCTTGCGAGGAGAATGATGGCATGGGCTGTAGAACTGTCCCAATATGACTTGCAGTACGAGCCCAGACATGCAATCAAAGCCCGGGCAATGGCAGATTTCTTGGTAGAAGTCGCAGGAAAAGCACCCGAGATACCGAGCACACGGTGGAAGCTCCACGTTGACGGAGCATCCAACCAAACGTTCGGAGGGGCCGGGATCATCCTCGAGAGCTCGACAGGGGTAGCTTACGAGCAGTCAATTAGGTTCGATTTCCCAGTCTCAAATAACCAAGCAGAATACGAGCTACTAATAGGAGGGCTAATCCTAGCTAAGGAAGTCGGAGCATCGAGAATAGAAGTTAGTAGTGACTCTCAGATCGTCACATCCCAAATAAACGGCAACTACCAGGCCAGGGACACACTACTGCAAAAGTATCTAGAAAGGGTAAAAGAATTATGCAAGAGCTTCGAGGAAGTCGTAGTCCAGCATGTCCCTAGGGAAAGGAACGCCCGAGCAGATCTTCTCTCCAAGCTAGCAAGCACCAAACCTGGAACAGAAAACAGATCTCTAATCCAAGGGCAGGCAATGGAACAAGCAGTCATCCTATGTGCAACCCAGACCCCAAGCCCCCTCTCTTGGATAGACCCCATCTTCCGATACCTGGAACACGACGAAACACCCCCAGATGAAAAAGAAGCACATGCAACCAGGAGGGAAGCCCCCAAGTATGTGATCATACAAGGGCAATTGTACAAACAAGGGCTCCACCAACCCTTGCTTAAGTGCCTAGCCTCGACCAAACGGACTACATCTTAAGCGAAGTCCATGAGGGATGTTGTGGTCACCATATCGAAGGAAGGTCGCTAGCAAGGAAGATTATCCGAGCAGGATATTACTGGCCCACAATGATGTCGGACTCCTAGGAGATCGTCAGAAAATGCAAAAAATGCCAAGAAAATGCCAATTTCCACAAAGCCCCACCTGAAGAACTCAGCCTGATGATGGCGTCCTGACCTTTCGCCCAGTGGGGAGTCGACCTCTTGGGACCATTCCCACCCAGGCCAGGACAAGTAAAATACTTGATAGTAGCCATAGATTACTACACCAAATGGGTAGAAGCAGAGTCGCTAGCTGGTGGACGAAATTGTGATTCTTGATTAGTGACTCCTTGGCATGTGCCAAAAAGTTAAACTAACTCAACTAACTGATTACTTCCTTTTCACAATTCCGTTCAACTAACCAGCAAGTGTACTGGGTCGTCCAAGTAATACCTTACGTGAGTAAGGGTCGAATCCACAGAGATTATTGATTTGAAGCAATCAATATTTATTTTATTAATCTTAGTCAGGATGTCAATAGGATTATTTGGATTAAAAGTGAAATTACTGGATTTGATAAAAGAGGGAACAATGTTACTTTGATTTGCAGCACTGGGGAATATGTTGGAGTTTTGGAGATGCTTTGTCCTCTGACTTCAACTCTTCCTTGAAATCCTCTTCTCACACGCAGGTTCCTTCCATGGCAAGCTCTTTGTAGGGTGTCACCGTTGTCAGTGGCTACTTCCCATCCTCGCAGTGAAAACTATGCTCACGCACTCTGTCACAGTACGGCTAATCACCGGTTGGTTCCCGCTCCTACTGGAATAGAATCACTCTTTTGCGTCTGTCACTAATGCCCAGCAGGTTAAAGTTTGAAGCACGTCACAGTCATTCAATCCCGGAATCCTACTCGGAATACCACAGACAAGGTTTAGACTTTCCGGATTCTCATGAATGCTGCCATCAATCCGGCTTATACCACGAAGATTCTGTTGGGGAATCTAAGAGATATTCATTCAATCTGATGTAGAACGGAGGTGGTTGTCAGGCACACGTTCATGGGTTGAGGAAGGTGATGAGTGTCACGGATCATCACCTTCTCCACAGTTAAGCGCGAATAAACATCTTAGATAAGAACAAGCGTGTTTGAATGGAAAACAAAGGAATTGTATTAAATCATCGAGACGCTGCAGAGCTCCTCACCCCCAACAATGGAGTTTAGAGACTCATGCCGTCACAAAGTATGTAATTCAGATCTGAAAATGTCATGAGGTACAAGATAAGTCTGTAAAAGTTGTTTAAATAGTAAACTAGTAACCTAGGTTTACAGAAAACGAATAAACTAAGATAATTGGTGCAGAAATCCACTTCTGGGGCCCACTTGGTGTGTGCTGGGGCTGAGACTAAAGCTTTCCACGTGTAAAGGCCTTTCTTGGCGTCAAACTCCAGGTTATGACGTGTTTTGGGCGTTCAACTCCGGATCATGACGTTTTTCTGGCGTTTAACTCCAGACAGCAGCATGAGCTTGGCGTTTAACGCCAAGTTACGTTGTCTATCCTTGCGCAAAGTATGGACTATTATATATTGCTGGAAAGCCCTGGATGTCTACTTTCCAACGCCGTTGAGAGCGCGTCAATTGGACTCCTGTAGCTCCAGAAATTCCATTTCGAGTGCAGGGAGGTCAGGATCCAACAGCATCAGCAGTCCTTTTTCAGCCTAAGTCAGATTTTTGCTCAGCTCCCTCAATTTCAGCCAGAAAATACCTGAAATCACAGAAAAACACACAAACTCATAGTAAAGTCCAGAAATATGATTTTCACCTAAAAACTAATATTATTTTACTAAAAACTAACTGAAACATGCTAAAATCTACATGAAATTACCCCCAAAAAGCGTACAAAATATCCGCTCATCACAACACCAAACTTAAACTGTTGCTTGTCCTCAAGCAACTAGATAAATAAAATAGGTTTTAACAGAAATAAAGAAGTAACAATAATTTAGAGTTTTAAATGAAGCTTAGATTCTTATTAGATGAGCGGGGCTTATAGCTTTTTGTTTCTGAACAGTTTTGGCATCTCCCTGTATCTTTTAAATTTCAGAATGATTGGCATCCTTAGGAACTCAGAATTCAGATAGTATCATTGACTCTCCTAGTGTAGTATGTTGATTCTTCAACACATTTATTTTATGAGTCTTGGCTGTGGCCCTAAGCACTTTGTTTTCCAGTATTACCACCGGATACATAAAATGCCACAGACACATAACTGGGTGAATCTTTTCAGATTGTGACTCAGCTTTGCTAGAGTCCCAATTAGTGGTGTCCAGAGCTCTTAAGCACACTCTTTTGCTTTGGATCACGACTTTAACCACTCAGTCTCAAGCTTGTAACTTGGACCTGCATGCCACAAGCATATGGTTAGGGACAGCTTGGTTTAGCCGCTTAGGCCTGGATTTTATTTCCTTGGGCCCTCCTATCCATTGATGCTCAAAGCCTTGGATCCCTTTTTTATTCTTAGCTAGTGCTCATGGCTTGTTTTTTTTTTTTTTTTGACTGCTTTTTCTTGCTTCAAGAATCAATTTCATGATTTTTCAGATCATCAATAATATTTTTCGTGTTCCTCATCCTTTCAGGAGCCAATATTCATCAAATTCAAAGTACAATTTATGCACTGTTCAAGCATTCATTCAGAGAACAAAAAGTATTGCCACCACATATAATTAATTATAGTCTTTATTACTAAGAACTCATAAATATAGATTACTTCTTTATTCTAAAAAATTCTACTACTTTATTCATGCCTGATGATGATGAGAAAAATAAACTATAGCTTAATTGGAAATAAAATCAAAATAGACATACTAATTACTACTAAATATCTCCTAAGGTGAATTTCAAAAAAAATTATCCTATCACTATGTTAAAAGCAGGAAAAGAAAAGAAAAATTGGAACTCAGCAACCTGTTGTTTTGAGGAGTAGGTGTTCCTCTAAAATATGTGGTGCTTTTTCATGGATTAATCTTTTGGCGCTTTAGCTCCCTTAAGTTCACATCCTTGCTCTTCCTGTTCTCTTAGGTGCCATGATCTTAATGAGTTTTAGCTCAGTGATCATGGCAAATCACACCAAACTTAGAGGTTTGCTTGTCCTCAAGCAAAAGAAAGGAAAGGAGAGGAGTAGAAGGAGAGGTATTTTCATAAAAAGATAAGATGAGTTGAAAAAGATATTAAAAATATTTGAAAAAGAATTGGATTGGAAAAAGATTTGTGTTTATAAATTAAGATACATTTGATATTTTTGAAAAAGGGATTTTAGAGATTAGGGTTCTTAGAAAACCAATTTGATTTTGAAGGATGATATTTTGAAACATGTTTATGCAAGAAATCATGAATTGAAACTTAAAAATTTAGAAAAATTGTAAAGAAAAACGAATTTTACCTCCTCCCCACCATCCTGGCGTTAAACGCCCAGGATGCTAGCAAACTGGCGTTAAACGCCCAGAAGGTGCATCTTTCTGGCGTTTAACGCCCAGATGGCTACCCTTACTGGCGTTAAACGCCCAGTGGGAGCTTCTTTTGGGCGTTTAACGCCCAAAGTATTTCTTACTGGCTTTTTCATGCCAGTGAGCTTCCAAATTTCCCTGTAACTCTGTGACTTCAACCAATTGCTATTTCACCTTTTGAAGATACTTGGACTCAAACCTGTAAAGAAATAATTAATTAATTAATACGAATAAAATTAAATTTTGTGATTGGCTGGGTTGCCTCCCAGCAAGCGCTTCTTTAATGTCATTAGCTGGACTGAGTTTTAATCAAGTCTCAGTTTTGAGCATTCTTGCTCAAAATTGCCTTCAAGATAATGTTTGACTCTTTGTCCATTAATAATGAACTTTTTGTTAGAGTCATTATCCTGAAGCTCTATGTATCCATATGGTGATACGTTTGTAATGACATATGGACCTCTCCACCGGGATTTTAATTCCCCAGGAAATAATTTGAGCCTAGAATTGAATAGCAGAACTTTTTGCCCCGGCTCAAAGACTCTGGATGACAATTTCTTATCATGCCATCTTTTCGCTTTCTCTTTGTAAATCTTTGCATTTTCGAAAGCATTGAGTCTAAATTCCTCTAGCTCTGATTCGAGACTCTCAGCCATATTGACCTCTCTTACCAGAGAGTCAATTATATCAACACTCATGCAGTCATTTGGGGTGTCTGGATGTTGCATGGCTTTAACAACATTCAGCTTGAACTCTTTCTCATTGACTCTCAAGGTTACTTCCCCTTTTTGGACATCAATGAGGGTTCGGCTAGTTGCTAGGAAAGGTCTTCCTAGAATGAGAGTTGCACTCTTGTGCTCCTCCATTTCCAGCACCACAAAGTCAGTAGGAAAGGCAAATGGCCCAACCTTGACTATCATGTCCTCAATCACGCCTGATGGGTATTTAATGGAGCCATCAGCAAGTTGAAGACATATCCTGGTTGGTTTGATTTCTTCAGTTAAACCAAGCTTTCTGATAGTAGATGCAGGCATTAGGTTGATACTTGCTCCAAGATCACATAAAGCTTGCTTGGTGCAAGTGCCCTCTAATGTGCATGGTATCATAAAGCTCCCAGGATCTTTAAGCTTCTTAGGTAAGCTTTTCAGAATGACTGCACTGCATTCTTCAGTGAGATAAACTTTTTCAGTTTCCCTCCAATCCTTCTTATGACTTAAGATCTCTTTCATGAACTTAGCATAAGAGGGTATTTGCTCAAGTGCTTCTGCAAACGGAATCTTTATTTCAAGAGTCCTGAGGTAGTCTGCAAAGCGGGCAAATTGCTTATCCTGTTCCGCTTGGCGGAGTTTTTGAGGATAAGGCATTTTGGCTTTGTATTCCTCAACCTTAGTTGCTGCAGGTTTATTACCTACAGAAGTGGGTTGGGAAGCCTTTTTAGAAGGGTTGTTATCAGCACTTGTATGTGACTGATTCCCCACTGGTATTTGAATGCCAGTGGTGGGAGCTGGAGTGGCGTTAGACGCCCCTTCCTTGTTTGTTACTGGCGTTTGAACGCCAGTTTTGTCCCTTTCTGGGCTCGGACTGTCTTCAGGAGGATTCTGAGTATCCACTTGTTCATTTCTTGGTTTCCTGCTGCTTTGAAGTGAGGTATTTAATGTTTTCCCACTTCTTAATTGAATTGCTTGACATTCTTCTGTTATTTGTCTTGACAGTTATTTTTCTGTCTGCTTTAATTGTACTTCCATGTTCCTGTTAGCCATTCTTGTTTCCTGTAATATTTTCTTGAATTCGGCTAGCTGTTGAGTTAGAAAGTCCAATTGCTGATTGAATTCATTAGCCTGATCCACTGGACTGAGTTCTGCAGTTACTGTTTTAGCTTCTTCTTTCATGAAAGATTCATTGCTTAAGTACAGATGTTGATTTCTGGCAACTGTATCAATAAGCTCTTGAGCCTCTTCAATTGTTTTTCTCATATGTATAGATCCACCAGCTGAGTGGTCTAGAGAAATCTGAGCTTTTTCTGTAAGCCCATAGTAGAAGATGTCTAATTGCACCCATTCCGAAAACATTTCAGAGGGGCATTTTCTTAGCAACTCTCTGTATCTCTCCCAGGCATCATAAAGAGATTCATTATCTCCTTGTTTGAAGCCTTGGATGCTTAGCCTTAGCTGTGTCATCCTTTTTGGAGGGAAATAGTGATTCAGGAATTTTTCTGACAGCTGTTTCCATGTTTTTATGCTGTTCTTAGGTTGGTTATTTAACCACCTCTTAGCTTGATCTTTTACAGCAAATAGAAACAGTAGTAATCTGTAGACATCCTGATCCACTTCCTTATCATGTACTGTATCAGCAATTTGCAGAAATTGTGCCAGAAACTCTGTAGGTTCTTCATGTGGAAGACCGGAATACTGGCAGTTTTGCTGCACCATGATAATGAGCTGAGGATTCAGCTCAAAGCTACTAACTCCAATGGAGGGTATACAGATACTACTCCCATATGAAGCAGTAGTGGGGTTAGCATATGACCCCAGAGTCCTCTTGGACTGTTCATTCCCACTTGCTTCCATATTGAATACAAGTTGAGAATTTATAGTTATGGAATAAATAAAAGTGGAATATATAAAAATATTTTTTGAAAATATTTTGTGAAAATATATATATATATATATTTTTTTTAAGTAAAATAAAAACGAAATAAATAAAAGAAAGTGGAAATATTTTTGAAATTGAAAATTGAATTTTTATGTGAGATTTTTCGAAAAAAAATAGTTCAAAATTAGTTAGAAAAGATTTTTTTTTTTGAATTTTGAATTTTATGATGAAAGAGAAAAACACACAAAAGACACAAGATTTAAGATTTTTAGATCTAATGCTCCTTATTTTCGAAAATTTTTGGAGGGAAAACACCAAGGAACACCAAACTTAAAAATTTTAAGATCAAGACACAAGAAAAACTCAAGAACACTTTGAAGATTCACAAGAACACCAAGAACAAAAGAAAGAACACCAAACTTAAAATTTTTAGAAAATCAAAGTAAATTTTCGAAAATTATAAAAAGATTAACAATAAAACACCAAACTTAGAGTTTGGCACAAGATTAAATCAAGAAAAATTATTTTTGAAAAAGATTCTCAAAGTATTGGTGCTCCCTTATCAAGAATATGACCCTTCTATTCTAGCCAAATGGCCAAAAAAGGTAACAAATTGTTATGAATGGGTATATTCCTCTTAGAAGACTAATACTTTGGATTAGTATAAGAAAAACAAGAAAAGCCACAAAACAAGAAAAATTAAAGATCAAACAAGAAAAATAGACAAGAACAACTTGAAGATTAAGGAAAAACAAAGAACAATAACACGAAAATTTCAAAGAAAAATATAAAATATGCAAGTGACACCAAACTTAGAACATGACACTAGACTCACGAAAATTAGCAATTAATTAAGAAAAATAATAAATTTTGAAAAGAAATTTTGAAAAGAAACTATCCTATCAAAATTTGATGACTCTATAGCAACAAAAATAAATTATTCCTAATCTAAGAAATAAAATAAGTCTTCAATTGTTCAAACTCAATAATCCCCGGCAACGGCGCCAAAAACTTGGTGGACGAAATTGTGATTCTTGATTAGTGACTCCTTGGCATGTGCCAAAAAGTTAAACTAACTCAACTAACTGATTACTTCCTTTTCACAATTCCGTTCAACTAACCAGCAAGTGTACTGGGTCGTCCAAGTAATACCTTACGTGAGTAAGGGTCGAATCCACAGAGATTATTGGTTTGAAGCAATCAATATTTATTTTATTAATCTTAGTCAGGATGTCAATAGGATTATTTGGATTAAAAGTGAAATTACTGGATTTGATAAAAGAGGGAACAATGTTACTTTGATTTGCAGCACTGGGGAATATGTTGGAGTTTTGGAGATGCTTTGTCCTCTGACTTCAACTCTTCCTTGAAATCCTCTTCTCACACGCAGGTTCCTTCCATGGCAAGCTCTTTGTAGGGTGTCACCGTTGTCAGTGGCTACTTCCCATCCTCGCAGTGAAAACTATGCTCACGCACTCTGTCACAGTACGGCTAATCACCGGTTGGTTCCCGCTCCTACTGGAATAGAATCACTCTTTTGCGTCTGTCACTAACGCCCAGCAGGTTAAAGTTTGAAGCACGTCACAGTCATTCAATCCCGGAATCCTACTCGGAATACCACAGACAAGGTTTAGACTTTCCGGATTCTCATGAATGCTGCCATCAATCCGGCTTATACCACGAAGATTCTGTTGGGGAATCTAAGAGATATTCATTCAATCTGATGTAGAACGGAGGTGGTTGTCAGGCACACGTTCATGGGTTGAGGAAGGTGATGAGTGTCACGGATCATCACCTTCTCCACAGTTAAGCGCGAATAAACATCTTAGATAAGAACAAGCGTGTTTGAATGGAAAACAAAGGAATTGTATTAAATCATCGAGACGCTGCAGAGCTCCTCACCCCCAACAATGGAATTTAGAGACTCATGCCGTCACAAAGTATGTAATTCAGATCTGAAAATGTCATGAGGTACAAGATAAGTCTGTAAAAGTTGTTTAAATAGTAAACTAGTAACCTAGGTTTACAGAAAACGAATAAACTAAGATAATTGGTGCAGAAATCCACTTCTGGGGCCCACTTGGTGTGTGCTGGGACTGAGACTAAAGCTTTCCACGTGTAAAGGCCTTTCTTGGCGTCAAACTCCAGGTTATGACGTGTTTTGGGCGTTCAACTCCGGATCATGACGTTTTTCTGGCGTTTAACTCCAGACAGCAGCATGAGCTTGGCGTTTAACGCCAAGTTACGTTGTCTATATTTGCGCAAAGTATGAACTATTATATATTGCTGGAAAGCCCTGGATGTCTACTTTCCAACGCCGTTGAGAGCGCGTCAATTGGACTCCTGTAGCTCCAGAAATTCCATTTCGAGTGCAGGGAGGTCAGGATCCAACAGCATCAGCAGTCCTTTTTCAGCCTAAGTCAGATTTTTGCTCAGCTCCCTCAATTTCAGCCAGAAAATACCTGAAATCACAGAAAAACACACAAACTCATAGTAAAGTCCAGAAATATGATTTTCACCTAAAAACTAATATTATTTTACTAAAAACTAACTGAAACATGCTAAAATCTACATGAAATTACCCCCAAAAAGCGTACAAAATATCCGCTCATCACTAGCCAGCATATCTTCAGCAAATTGCCAGAAATTCATGTGGAGGCAAGTAGTCACAAGATTCGGAATCCCAGAATCCGTCATATCGGATAATGGGACACAATTCACTGATAACAAATTCAAGGAATTTCTCGAAGGATTAGGAATAAAGCAAAAGTTCTCCTCATTTGAACACCCTCAAAGCAATGGACAGGTGGAAGCGGCCAACAAAGTCATCTTAAAGGGGCTAAAGAAATGACTTAAACACAAGAAGGGCTCATGGGCAGACGAGCTAGCCTCAGTCTTATGGTCCTACAGAACCTCCCCCCAGTCATCTACCAGTGAGACGCCATTCTAACTCACATACGGGATCGACGCAGTCATCCCAGTTGAGATAGGGGAACCGAGCCTAAGATTACTCCTTGGGGCAGGGAACGAGGCAGTCGAGAAAGACTTGATTAACGAAACAAGACAAATGGCACACTTAACAGAAATAGCAATCAAACAAAGAATAGCCCTAAGATACAACGGTAAAGTGCTGAAGAGATGCCTCGGGGAAGGCGACCTAGTCTTACGACGTAACGACATAGGACCACCAACCCCAGGAGAAGGCAAGTTGGCTGCAAATTAGGAAGGACCTTATAGGGTAAAAGAAGTCCTCGGCAAAGGCGCATACAAGCTAGAAAAATTGGATGGAAACGAGGTGTCGAGGACATGGAACATGGCAAACCTAAAAAGGTTCTACTCATAGGGGGAAGTGACCTGACGGCCTGGCAACACAGCCACGTTCGTTTTAGTTCCTTTAATTTTATTCCTTTATTTATATATCGCATTACCCATCTGTTTTAAAGTTTCACATATGCATATATATAATAAATTTTGTTCTTTGCAAGATTTACGACAAAATGACATAATGGCGCAAACGACGAACAGTCGATCTAACGGAAACTCAGGACTGATCACCCCGAGAACCAAAGGGACCTAAGCTTAAAACAAGCAGCAAGTAACAAAGAGCGGTAAATACCATAAAAGCGGTAAACAAAAAATGCCACGACGGCCCGAATAAACGAAAGCAATAAAATAAAGTAAAGCTGCGACAGCCCGAACAGGTGAACAACCACTAATGAAAATAACATTGAAATAAAAGGTTAAAGTGTTCATTACAGACGAAGGCGCCTAAACAGGCCCATAAACAAAAGGCAAAAATCACAAAGTAAAAGGCAGGAAGAACAAAAGACAAAGAGAGACGTCCACTTCAGGGCTTCAAGATATCAACAATCTTCCAGTCCTCAGCTGTCTTAAGAGCACCCACTTGAGAAAGATCGAGGTCGGGAGCCAGCACAGCGACCTGAAGCTTAATTCCTTCCTCAGTCAGCTTTACGGCTTCCTGGGCCCCCTTGGCAAGCTCTTTATTCTTCTTTTTCAAGACAGCCATCTCTTGACGAGTAGCCTTGACCGAGCCCTCCGCCAACTTCAGCTTTTCCTCTAATTCCTCAACCTTTTTCTTAGCTGCAGCAGCCTCACAAAGAGAGGCATTCAAATCCTTCATCAAGGCAAGATCCCGATCCACCAGCCTGTTGATCTCCTTGGCATCCTCCTCAGCCTTCTTGTCCTGCTCAAACAACTTCGTCTTCAGAGACTCCTCCCGATATCTCGAATCTGTCAGGTCTTTTTGGGAGTCCCGAAACTTCGCTTCCATAGCATGATAATTCCCCAAGACAGGCTCCACCTTCTTGGCAATAGTTGTTGCTCGAAGAAGGCTACGATAGATCCACCTCGCCTGCCCAGAAAGATCGGCATCACGAAAAAACTCGTCAGTGCCAAGAAGTAACGGGGATTCAATAAAGCCCCCAGCATCGAAGTTTTTCTCCATAACCGAAAGTGTCTTCCCGGAATCACGTTTCCTTTTCTTAGGGTTGCTGACGACCTTCAAGTCCTCACCAAACCCTAGATCCTCCTCATCAAAGGAAACTTCCGCCTCCACACTCGGGTTTCCCGAGATGTTCTCAGGAGGCACCTCAACCCTCTCTGGCTGACCTTGGACAGCCCCATCAACACGACCACTACTTTTCCCGACATCCCCCTGGTCCTGACTCACCAAAGGAGTCGCCGAGGAATTGTCACCACCCTCGTCATCCCCTTGGATGAGGCTCATCAGGTCAGCCAAGGTTTTCTTCCTACCAGCCATGGAAACTACAAGCAAAAAGACAAAGGTATAAGTAAAAGAAGAGCAAAGTGCTAAAAATGCAAAAAAGTAAAAAACTCACCAACATACGACCGACCGGCCTCCCGGTCCCCCATAACCATGTGAGGGTTAAGATTTCTCTCGCCAAAAATTGACAATAAGATATCAACAATGTTACGATCTTCCGGACTCAACCAATCATAAGAAATTTTTATCGGATAATCGGATCCCGCCCCGAAACTCCAATAAGTCATGATCCGCCTCTCCCCCTCGGCAGTAAGCCAGAAGGGTTGATGACCTTCAATGGGCCTAACCTTGAAAAAAGTTGACTTGAAGCCATGGTAGGAATCCTCAAAAAAGCCAAAAATCCTACGACCTTGTTGGGCCCTAAAAGACATATATCCCTTTTTTCCCTTCCCCTGGCGAGAAGGATTCGTGAGAAGAAAGAGGTAGAGGAAAACATTTACAGAAGTCAGAACCTCCAAATATTCACTAACCATCTCGAAGCATCGGATGGCAGCCTAGCTATTTGGGTGCAATTGTGATGGAGCAACATCACAACGATTCAACAAACCCATGACGAAAGGGGAGAAGGGAAAACGAACCCCCAAAGTCGTGAACATGGGTTCATAAACCCACAACCAGTCGGTAACTCGTGGAGCTGCCAAGTTCTTCTAACAGACACGCTCCCGAGCTATAGGAACATAAGCTTGGTAAAACGCCTCCTCGGGACCACCCCCACATAAGAGCCCTGCCTGGCACAAATCCTGAAGGCCCTCCTTCGTGACCTTGGAAGGGGTGTCCCTCACGTCGGAAGACACCCAAGCGTAATGATCAACGAAGTCGGCTAGCGGTCGCTGGGCCTGATTCGGAAGAATGAGGCGTTCGGCCATACCTACAGCGGGGGCACCACTCAGTTAGAACGGGAGGTCGGGAACCTATAAAGCAGGAAAAGCAAACTAAAAACTCCTCAAATCACTCCCTACGTTAACCCAACCTAAAGCAAAACCCCAGGAAAACCAGTGGCACCCCCTCTAAAAGGAAAAAAAGAAAGCAAGAACAGACAAAATCCATGCATGCATACGAAAAATACACAAAACAGAACATGCAAAAACCAAGAGGAAGAAGAAACCAAAAAGAGGAAAACCATAAAAGCAACAAACCAGAAATGTAGAATCCGTAAAATGGCGAGCAGTAACGAAGGATCCGAGAGAGAAAGGGCACCAGAAGCAAGAAGAAAATCAAGACAGCAGGGGAGGGAAGCAGAAAACAACAATGGCGCAAGAGAGCAGGAAGAATAAAGGAAGGAAAATGGAACTATGAGGGGGTTACAAAGCAAAAATAGGGAAAAAGCGTAACCGCCGAGGAAGAGCGCCAAAAGTCAGGGGCATATTCGCCATTTCACCCAAAATTTCAAATTAATGAAATGATGAACATTTAACGCCCAGTGCAGAAGCCAAGAAGGCGGCATCGAGAAACGGGATGACCACGCGTGAGAAACACGAAACGCCACCAACGAGCTCACGAGAAGGAGAACACGCCCCATCTCGGCGAGTAGGACAAACACGCCTAGCCCCGAGCACCAAAACTCGAAGCTGGCGCGTTGGGAGCACTGTTACGGACCGCCGAGTCCAGCCCACTAGCCGTCGGGTCAGGGCACCACCCCTGACCCAGGCCCAAGGCACCCCTCACAAAAAAGAGTCCGACGGATCGGGTCCTAGAACGTCCGACCTAAGGCATACCCGACTTACCATCCATACGTCCTAGGACACCGGTCGGGCCGGTACCTTCGGATCATGACCCGATGCCCCGACCCGGGGTCTGGAACGACCTGTCCTTCCCTGTCCTTCCCACGTGGATTACGACAGCTCATGGAAGCTTCTTGGGCAGTGGGCTAGGTCATTCTCAGAGCCTGCCCCGCACAGTATAAAAGGGGAGAGGTCAGTTCTCCCCCAAGGTACGAAACATTCTTACTTAATTCGGCTACCATATCGTACAGACACTGACTTGATCGTCGGAGTGTCTTTGTAGGTGACTACCCCCACGCTTCACACCGCCTCTGGCGTCACCAGCTCGCATCTTTATCTTCACTTCACATCAACTCAAGGTCTCACCCGCTCCTCTACTCATCACCACTCGACCCGTCGAGTATCCGAGATCATCAGATAACAAACAAGAACATTATCTCAATAATTAACTTGAGAAAGATATCAAAATTATAAATATATAAACACTCCGCGGAGCATACATCAATATAGAAAAATTATATAAGTAGCTCCCTCTTAAGTCTTTAACGTTATGAAATTATTCCAATATAAAAAATAAGAGTTTAAATTTTATTTCTTTTTCTTTTGTTATGACGTTATGAAATTAAAAGATTAAGATAGTTTGAAATTGTAATAACATTAAGTCATGCGCCATCCATGTATCCCAACCTTTTTTTTGTCGAATATTTTTTTTTCTTTGGTTGTAGAAATTAACCTACTTATGTATTTTTTTCGTTACACCAAAAATATATTTAATTAACGAAAAATGTTAAATGGCTATTTAAATTTATTATTTTTTATCATACTTTTTAGTTATTAATTTTTTTAATTTAATAATTTAACATAACATATTTTAGTATACACTTTTAAATATTAATAGCTAACTGTTCGTTAAAAATAATAAATTCTAATAATTCTAATATTTTTTTATAATTGGTCAATTTCTAAAATTATCTTTATTAATACTAAATAAATAACTAAAACAATAAAAAAATTAAGCTAAAATTACGTATAACTAACAAAATAATTTTTGTAGACATATTTATAAATACTTTTATATTTTAAAAAAAAATAATTTTGATGCATATTTATTCCATCAGTGTTATTATTTTATATGTACATTTTCTTATATAATATTATAAAAAAATTAAATTAAATTAATAAAATTATTTTTTTAAGTCCTGGATTGGTACTACTATAGGTAACACGAGTGTGAAATTACTATGAAGTGTTAGCCGTAAATCCCTGGATTGATTGCATACAGAATTCATTCTTTATTTTCCTAGAGCCCCTCAATCTTATTCTTGACCTCTTGGGTACTCTTTTCTAATGTTTTAATCTTAATCAAGTTTTATTATATTTGGTAATCGACAGAATTTGTTACTTAAATTATTTTTTTATTAATAATAGATTTATTATTGTAATTATTTTTTAGTGAGAGTATATAATATATAAGAATTTTTTCTTATATATTATGTACTCTTTATGTACTTTTACTAAAAAATAATTACAATGGTAAGTCTATTATTGATAAAGAAATAATTTAGGTGACACCCTTTCGCAAGTTTAAATTATGTAAATCTAACAATTTTAGTTTAAAAACATTAGCAAAAAAGGATTCGGTGGCAGAGCTTCAATCTTAACTTGGAAATATTAGTATAAAAAGGATTCAGTAACAGAATTTTGATAAAAAAATCAACAAATTAATCTTTTTTAATATAAAAGATAGCTTATATACTATATACTCTATATATATTCTTACTAAAAAATAATTACAATGATAAATCTATTATTGATAAAGAAATAATCTAAGAAACAGAATTAGTAATAGAACACCAAGCTAAGTAATTAACTAAAAACTCAATTAACATATATATATATATATATATTAATGAGATTGAGATAAACATGAAATTGAGAATTCTAATGAGAATTTATTGTATATCTAGTTGAAGCTTATTTTTTTTAAGTTTTTATTTGAATCAAAATTTTGTAAATGATGATGATTTCAGACTATACCTATATATATAGCAGCTAACAGAGTTAGACACAGAGTTAAATTAATTAAAGGCTAAATAAATATCATTTACCAAAAATTATTATATTTATTGTCTCCCTTTATCTTTACTTTTGCTCGTAACAAACATATAGAGACAATTAGAAGGAAAATTCTAATTAGTTTTTTTTATTATTATTTATATATATTGCATTGCATGTTTCTGGCTCCAATTTTATTTTGTTCTATAGATGTTCTAAGAACATTCACACAATATATCAAAACAGTAAGTGCTAATTTATTAAAACTGAAAATTCAGTTATTTTTATTTAAAATTAATACTTAAAAATTAATAAATAATAATTTAGTTAAATATGTTAAATTATTATTTAAAATTTATCAATTATTTATTTTATAAAAAATAATTATCGGTGAATTTTCACTTTTATTAAAAGCAAAATAAATTTTTTTGAACGTCAGACATCAAATTTATTTTCTCATTTCAGAATTTAATTTTAAATTACTATTTTTATTTATTTTTTAATTGGGCTTATCTCATCCAACCTTATACCACTTTGATTCGGACCATCACACTTTTACATCATAAGAAGCTTCCTTTTTAAGATTAGGTTACATTATAAATGCACTCAATTTTACATTTTTAATAATTAATTTAGATTAATTGAGTATTATTCAACTTATTCATTCACTTAAATAAATATTAGAAATTTAAATTCTATCTTATAAATTTAATAATTTAAAATAGAATTTAAATTTACCAAAAATTTTATTTATAATATTATTTGATACTTGTTTAAATATTATCAAGTTGATAAAAAAAATTTATTTTTTAGCATAATAAAGATAAGCCCAATAAAGACAAAAAAATTCATTCTGACAAATACCGGATCTCTTTAAGAGGTCAGATACGACGAAAGAGATTGACTTGTACTTATTTGAATAAGGAATTGTTCGCAAATTTCTCTTATTATTTTTATCTTTTCTAAAAGATAGATTTCAACGAACTCCCAACAAAATATTTTAAAAAAAAAGATAACTCTAAAAAAGATATTTCTTTTTAAAAACTCACTCAATCAAATCCTATATATTTTCCGTTTTCATGTTCCTAAAGATCAGACAATGACATCAAGAATTTTTGGAAGAAAAGAATGAGAAAGCGCCCAAGAGAATGGTTACTAGAATATCCTCCACAAATGCTTCAACAAGCACAATACTTTTCTTCGTCAGCTTCATCATCGTCATTTACTTCGATCTCAGGTGAAATTAAACTAAATTAATCATGTTTCATGAGTTTGATTATTATGATTGATAATTCATGATTGTGTGTTATATTGTATATAGAGAAAAATGATAATGGAGGTTGTAACAATAACATGGAGGCATTGAATAATTCCATACACCAACAAGTGGATGATGATTACTTAGCATACTTAAAAATACTCCACTATATTCGCCAGTGCATAAGTGGTACAAAGTTAGGGAAGCAGAAGAACACACTGCAATTTGAAACTGTGCAGGTTAGGGCAATCAAATTTATTGAATTTTTTTTTAATTTTTGGTGCCCTTAACAAATGTCATGACTTAGCTTGTATATATATATATATATATATATATATATATAGTAGTTGAACATTTTACATCTAGGTTAAATAAAAAGGTTTTAAATAAATTTCTCAACACAATATATATTATAAAACAAAATTTAGGATTAGTTATATATCTTGTGCCATAATAAAAACATATTTTAAAAATATAATAATATTTTTTTATTTTTTATGCACTGAGTAATACATTAAAAATTAAAATATTTTATATTTTTAATAATTTTTAATAAAATATTTTTTATAATATTTTAAAAATATATTTTTAAATCACAAGTTAAAAATACCCAAAGATTTAATTAATAAGACATGCATCTCGGCAAAAATATTAAAAATATTTGAATCAACACCTTTTTGAATACATAGAAATAATAAATAAACAATATTATTAGAGGTCATAGTTTGAGAACGAAAAAGGAGTACTAACCTTTTTTTACTTTATATTCTTTAATTATTGTTGAAATAAATAAATAATTTTAATATAATAAATATTTAATTATAAATATTATATGTATATAAAACTGGAAATATGTTCGACAGCAGGTTGGGAATTAGATTAACATACATGTATATAATTAATTTGATCTGTTATAAAATAGTTTTAGATCTAAAATAATTTTAAATTTAATTTATTTAATAGATTAGTATAGACTCACAAAATAGTCTAATTTTGTCAGCCTTATTTTTAAGGATTTTATTTTAAATAAATAATTTTATTATTTTAATTATCAAAATAAATAATTTATAACGTATTTATTAATTTACATTATATTTATTTATTTTGTTTATAGTGTAAACGAGATATATATATTTATAAATAATTAAATATAATTTTTAAAAATAATAAAAAATATTAATAATTTAAATTAGACTAAATTTTTAAAAATAGAACGTTTTAAATAATAAAAAAATAGATGATTTTAAATAATAAAAAAATAAAGCAGTCTATTTTAAATAATAGAAAAGATGGACAATCCAATTAATAACGAGAGTACATAATGATTTTGTTTATTATGTTTGTTATATGGGAGTACATCAAAATTTGGTTTGTACTTTTTAGTATGAGAGTACATGAAAATTTAAGATATAATTTAAATAATCAAGCAAAAGAAAAAATTTAGGAGCCAACAACTTCATTCAATTCTGACCAGCATGTAACCAGTAAAGAATAGTGAGTCATTGGACACACTAATTTCATATCATTAAAATCATCATTGATAGCTATTTAATAACTACAAATTCCAAGTCCCTAGCACTCCTCCATTCAAAAAAGAACTCAATAATAGAGATGGATTGATAGATAAGAAGAGTCAAGTTCTTGCACAGCATATTTATATACCCGAATCACATTGTAACAAACTTTGTAAAACCAACCTAAGTAAAAAAAAAATTTCATATTTTATGCTAATAAAGTCGTTACATCTATTAATTGGATCGTCAAATAAATTACTATTTAAATTGTATTTCAAATTTTATGTACTACTATACGACAAACGAAATTTGAAATATATATAATTTAAATTTAAAAATTAATACTTAAGAGAGTACATAAAAAATTTAAAAATTTTGTCAGTTAAAAATTTGAAATATTATTTGAATTGATTTAGTGTAAAAATGGTAAAAAAGTGGTCAGCGGATGAAAGTGAGTGAATGGAGGAAACAATAATATTAATAATGGATAGTTTATCTTTTCTGTTATTTAAATCGTCCCTCTTCTCTATTATTTAAAATATTCCATTTTTAAGAGTTGACTTAAATTTAAATTATTAATATTTTTTATTATTTTAAAAATTATATTTAATTATTTATAAATATATATATATCTCGTTTATATTGTAAATGAGATATATAAAAATTGAAAAAACATACATATCTTGTTTACTGTGTAAACGTGATACGTGTAAAATTAAATCGTTTACGGTATAAACGAAATAAATAAATAAATATGGTGTAAATTAGTAAATTCACTATAAATTATTTATTTAAAAAAAATCCCTTACTTGAATCTATTAAAATATAAATAAACATAAAAATAATTTTTTTAATTAAAATAATAATTAAAAATTTTTAAATATATTATACTTTATTATAAATATATTTTTTATATTTTAAATATTTTAAAAATTTAGATATTATTATAAGAATTGAATTTATTACATTGTATATAATTATTTTTTAAAAGAAAATTAATTTTTTTAAATATTTTTTATTTTAGTAAAAAATTATAGAATTAATCTCTACATACAAGTGATTCTGCTATACAAGTCTTACAAGTCATCTAATTGATATTACGCTCAAACGTGTTTTTACATATTTTTCGAATTTCTTGCCTTCTCTTTCTCATTCTTCATTTATGTGCTTTTCTGTGTATTTTCTTTTTTGGTTCTTCTCGATTTCCATTTTTTTTACATCAAACTCTGAAATCGTTTTTGAACTGTTTCATCTTCATCGTCGTGTTTCTCTTCGTTCTTCTCTTGATTTTGCAACATTATGTATTTTTTTCTTATTTGTTTGATTTTTTTCTCTCAAAAAGAATTATGAGAATATGAAATAAGAAAATAAAGAGGAAGCAGCAGAAGATGAAGAGGAGAAAGAAAAAGAGTTCTGAATTATGCATAAAGTGTACTTCAACGAATTTTGGGTGTATTTCTATAATCCTTTGGGTGTATTTCTATAATCGTTTGGGTGAATTTCTGTAACCGTTTGGGTGTATTTCTGTACTCTTTTGGGTGTATTTCTGAAGTTCCATTATCTTCAAAACGATTTCAAAGCTTGATTTCAGAAACCATGAAAATCGAAAAAAAACGAAGCAAGAATACCAGTGATAAACGCAGGTAAAAAACTCGTTTTCATGGAAGAAGAAGAAGAAGATTCGTTCATAATGCATGGTGAGTAGCGCGCTTTGGAAGTGGTTGAATAACGTGCGTATATTTACTCTTGAATGTGGGAGTAATGCGCGTGTGTTTTGTTGGGCTTGTGCCAACTTGTAAGACTTATAAGACTTGTAAGTCAAAAAGACTTGTATGTTAGTAGGCCTCAAAATTATATATATTAGACTTTTTATCTGGTCAGGCCATATTCAATAATAGATTTAGTACTTAAATAAAATTTATAAGGTATAGTTTGTTTTGAGGTACTAAAACGAAGATTGAGAGATTGAAACTCGATCAATATCATATTTGTTGGCTTAAAGACTAGTATATTAAAATTTTAATCTCTATTCTCAAAATTTCAGTACCTCCAAAAAGTGAAGACATATGAGACTGAAATTTTTAGAGACGAAAATTAAAATTTTAATAACATTTTATATCTAAAATATCCCTATTTTAATTAATTAATTTCTACTTTATTCTTTATACAAATTAAATTAGAATTTTATTTTTATTTTATTTTTTATTTTCCATTTTACACTAAATATAATACTAAAATTTATTTTAATTTTTATCTTTCAGTCTATATCTTTCTTCTAAAGACTATTTAATAAACTGTAGGCCCACGCTCAAATCAGTTAAATTAGAAAAAGTTTGAATTGGCTTAATCTATTTTCATCTCTACATGTATAAAATTATAAATGTTAAATTAAATAAATAATTTTATATTATTATTTTTTAGCATTATTTTAATATTAAATTGTAAGGATTGTAACAATAAAAAAATTGCAAAAGTAGTCAAATTCTTGCCAATTTGTTTTTTCCTCGTTAATTAGGTTTTGACTGTGTGAAACGTTGATTTTGTACTAAATACCACTGGAAATAATATTTTTCAGCGATATTTTTTCCTGTGAAAGTATGCTGTTGATGCCAATTAGAAATTTATCCCAACAAAAAAATATTATCGCATGTTGTGATAAAAAATTTCGTTGCAAAAATATTTTTAGTCAACATCAATCAATTTTTAAAAATTTATTTATTTAGTTTAAATTATTATTCTAAACTTAAAATTATAAAATTTTGATTTTAAATTCTTAATTATAAATCATAAAATAAAGTTGACTAGTATTAATTAGTTAAAACTTAAAAGTTAATTTTCTATATTTTTGTATATTAAATTCTTAATTTTTTTAAGAAAAGAAATTGTACAAAATTCAATATTTTTTCTAATTTGTTCTTTCTCCTTATCAATTAGGTTTTGACTTTTGTGAATCATTGAATATTTACGAATTATGAGATATTAAATTATTGTTGAAGTTTTTAATAATAAGTGTATTGTATCAATATTATTCAATATTGAAGAATATATAAGATTTAATCTATATAATTTTATTCAATATATTATAACGTTCCTTGCTTGAGTTATAAAGTACAAGCTAAGTATTAATATTATTCATGTAAAAAAAATATTAAAAATTATAATTAATAAATAGCAAATATTAATTTGGTGAGAGAAAAGGATCGATACAAAGTAATAAAAGAAGGAGAAGAAGAAGGAGAAGAAGAAGGAAGAGGAGGAGGAGAAGGAGGAACGCGAAGCACGTTATGGAAATCGTATATGGGCCAGTGTGCTTTTTGTTAAGTTTCTCTCAACTTATATGATTTGTAAATCAAATAACTTGTATGTGTAGCACTCCTCTTACACTACTGCTTTAGAGGTGGGCACCAAGGATTTATTTAGAAACTTTTAAAAGATTTGTAGATGAGAATAGGTTAATGGATGTCGATCTCAAAGGTAATAAGTTTATATGGTTCAAAAATTCAAAAAATAATTTTATTACTAGAAAAAAAATTAGATAGGGTATTAGTAACTAGAAATTGATACAAATATTCCAGAACGCTATTTTAAAAGCTTCTCCAATTGTAAGTTCGGATCACTACGTTTTACTTTTTGAGGCTTTTTGGATGAAACATGAAGAATGCAAAAAGGTGATCAAGCGGAGTTGACTTTTGGATGACGGAAATGGAAATTATTGGAATCAGTTTAAAAGGAAGAGAAATAGATGCAAGAGGAAGCTGATAGAGTGGAGTAAAAAAAAAGTTTAAGAGAGCAGATAAAGAAATTGAAAGAAAAAATAATAGAGTTACAACAAATTCATAAATTTGATATGTCAGAAAGAGATCAAAGAAGAGAGTATGAACTGAAAAGACAAATCTCTGAACTATGAAAGCAGGAAGAGAAGTATTGGGGACAAAGATCAAGGTTGAAATGGCTAAAATGGAGAGACAAAAGACAGCCTTTTTTCATGCAACTACAGTTTAAAGAAGGAATAGAATAGAAAAATTAAGAAATGAGTCAGGATAGTGGATTCAAGGAGAGGAAAATGTGATGAAGTTAGTGGAAAGACATTTCACCAAGTTTTTTACCTCTACTGGAGTCAGAAATTTGGAGAACTGTATAAGAAAAATACCTAGGAGAGTCACCAAGGAGATGAATGAATAGCTTATGGCAAGGATCAATGAGAAGGAAATTAAGGAAGCGGCCTTTAGTATGGGCGGCTTAAAGGTTCCGGGTCCAAATGGTTTAAATAGGTTTTTTTTCAAAAACATTGGGATATCTTGAGTAAGAAAGTGTGTGGAATTATTAAACAGTCTTTTGAAGAAGGCATCATACCAGAAGATTTAGGTGAGACAACCGTTGTTTTGATTCCCAAAATTAGTTAACCAGAAAGCTTAAATCATCTTAGACCCATAAGCTGTTGCAATTTTTGTGTACAAGATTATAACAAGAATTTTGGTGGAGAGGTTAAGGAGGGTGCTAAATACTATCATATCTCTTGTTCAAAGTGCTTTTGTAAAAGAAAGACTTATATAGGATAATGTAGTAATAATACAGTAAAAAAGAAGGTTTGGAAGCAATGACATAACCATTAAATTAGACATGAATAAAACGTATGACAGACTGAAATGAATTTTTTTGGAAAGGGTTCTAGAAGAGTTCGGTTTTAGTAATAAGTGGGTGAAGTTGATAATGAGTTGTGTGAAAAGTGCTAGTTATAGGTTTAAAATAAATGGAAAGTTGTCCAGCAAGATCAGTCCCCAAAGAGGACTTAGACAAGAAAATTCTCTATCACCCTATCTTTTTATTTTGGCTGCTGAGAGCTTTACTATTCTCATGGAAAAGGAGGCAAGAAATAATCTAATTTTAGGAATTAGATTAGCTCCCACAGCCCAATTATTACTCATTTATCATTTGCTGATGATTATATTGTTTTTGCAGGGGCGCAAAAAGAGGAGGTTTATCAGCTCATTCAGATAATTAACAAATATACAAAGGCATCAGGTCAAAGAATCAACACTGAAAAATCTAGGTTGATTTTTAGAAGTCGGGTATTTATCCAGAGCAGGATGAACATATAAGAGATCACTGGCATGGCGACGTGGAAAGATCCCAGAAGATATCTAGGGCTGCCAGCGAGTTGGAGAAGATCAAAGAAAAAAAGCATTGGAGTGGATAGAAGAAAAGATGCTCGACAAAATGCAAGTTTAGAAGAAGAAAATATTAAATCAAGCTGGAAAGAAGGTATTGATAAAGACAGTCATACAGACGATTCCGGTCTATGCTATGAATGTTATCAAATTTCCAAAATCTTTCTGCAAATGAATCGAAGCAGCGATTGCCAGAATTTGGTGGTCGAATAATGGGAAGAAAAGAAGCATTCATTGGAAGAGTTGAGCAAAAATGACAAGGAGTAAAAAGAGTGGAGGCTTGGGTTTTAAAGACCTGGAGTGTCAAAACTTAGCACACTTGGCTAAACAAGCTTGGAGGCTACTAAAAGAGAAAGATGCTATATGGGTGCGGATTTTGAAGGCCATTTATTATCCTAATTGTAGCCTATGGGAGGTAACAGAAGGAAGAAACACATCATGGATATGAAAAAGTATGTTGGAAGGAAGAGACTTCCTCAAAAGGAAGGGCAACTGGAGTGTAGGGAATGAAGCGGAGATAGAAATTTGGGAGGATAACTGGGTGGCAGGAAAAGGAAAACCAGAAAGGTGTAGAGATTGTAGATTTAGAAAGGTGAGCGATTTGATAAGATATGGGGAGGCTTGGGATGCGAATAAAATTCATGATATATTTTCTGGTGACATAACTGAATTCATACTCAAAACACTAATCAGTTTGATCAACAAAAGCGATCATTTCATTTGGCCATATAGAAGTGATGGACATTACTCAATGAGAACGGGTTATCACTTCGCGAAAGAGGAGAAGGATGCCAGTGAGGAGAGAAATCTCAGCAAAGCCTCAACAAGTCAGAATTTGAGAGAAATTTGGGAAACACTGTGGAAGCTATCGGTGCCACAAAAGGTAAAAATGTTTTTATGGAAAGCAACGCAAGGAATTCTACAAGTGAATGCAAATTTATACCAAAGGAGGATAGCAAAAACACCCTCATGCAGCATATGCCAACAAGCGGATGAAACTATCGAACATGCTTTATTATTGTGTCCGTGGACTAGAGCGGTGTGGTTTGGATCTAGCCTACAAATTTTGCCTACAGTCTATAATGTGAGTTCTTTTGAGAGATGGATGATGGATACAATAGAAAAGATCAATAGGGAGACCGGGACAAATCAGTCAATAATTTTGTGCAAATTGGGATGTGTGCGCTGGTGCATATGGAAAGAAAGGAATAAACACATATTTCAGCAATCAAATCTCAAACCACAAAAAGTAATAGTCAATTCAGAATGCCTAGCAACAGAATTCTATAATGCAACAAATAGCGGTTCTAATGATAACAGATTAGGAGTAGGCAGAAGTGGTGAAAGGAAGAGAGTTACTTGGAGGTCTCTGCCCAAGGAGTGGTTGAAGGTGAGCTTTCCAAAAGGAAACAGGCACGGCAGCTACAGTAGTGGTTGTCAGAGATTGGCAAGAAAAAATTGTCACTGGTCAACAACAATATTCAAGACAGTGTCAGCATTAGTAGCAGAAGCTTAAGCATACAGAGAGACTCTCATTCTTATTAAAAATCTTCAACTAATGAAATGCATAATTGAATCAGATTGCTTACCTCTAGTACAAGAAATTAAGGCAAAAGTACCAATGGCAGAAGCAGATGCAATTATCAGAGACAATCTCCAATTGCTGGATGAGGCTCCGGATGTGGGAGCTACCTGGACTCCAAGAGACGGCAACAATTTAACTCACTAGCTAGCAGTGGAAAATGGACTACAGAGACAGTGGACAGTTAATCTGCTGGTTCAAATTATAAAAATAATCAGAACAGAAGCAGGGTTCGCATCAATTCAACAAAGTCATAATATACAGAATCATATCAAATTGGGTTCGTTTCCAACCAGCCAACAATGACATCAAAGAGAAGAGAATTTACTGGTAAGAGAAAAACTGAAAACAGGGGATAGAGATAAAACTAGGGTTGAGACATAGGGTCATCCATCAGCAGCGCCTAGGAGTATAATTGGGAACGGTGAGGAGCCAAAATAGGAAGGGAGGAGGGGATATGGAGGTGGTCACTGAGAGCTTTAGTGCATGCCAGGAAGCACCACGGGAGGAGAGGATTGGGGGCCGTCACAACACTCGAGCAGGATCTTCTTCAATGCATCGGCAAATGCAGTCCAAGAAAAATACAACCTCATGAAAATGGGCGACAGGGCGGATTCAATTCGAGGAATCACAGGGGGCATCCATGGAGAATGAAAAGCAAGCGTCTCAAATCAGAGGAGGGCAGCAGCTGCGATTGGCGACATCAGAAGACTTATACAGGTTGTTTTATTGAACTCGGGTTTAGGCCATCGACGAGAGTGGAGGAACTGGGTCTCAGCTCCATGCAACAATCTTCTTGAATCCTGAGGAGAAGCTTCAGAAGCTTTGGTTTTTTCAGAGACAGTGAGCGTGGAGGAGAAGAATTGGGATCTAGGTAGCTTGGCGGGTTATTTTGGGGGTAAAGATGCGGGTCAGGTTCAGTTCTGGTTGTGTGCGCCGGGTAGTCCAAGTCCAAAAAAAAAATATTACTGCTTTAGCATAATTTTTGCTGTAGAAACAACACTCAAAACAGACATTGTCCTTTACCAAAAATATTTGTCCATCAAAGATTCTTCCAACACAAATATACATAGATAGATGTTTTCAGACCATCTACATATAAGATTTGGCCTAATTTAAATAGTCAATTTTTTAAAATTAAACACATTGTTTTGTTAATGATATTCTTAAACTAGTATTTTTATCCGTAATAACATTACAGGAATATAATTTTTTTCAAACTACGGTCTACGTTGTTCTGATAGTATAGATTATGCATGACGCAAAAGATTTATAAAATCAAACTACTTTTACAAAAAAAAGTCATAGGTTGAAAAAAGTCTCTAGCTAAGAAGACCAAAATATCTGTAGATAAAAAATCAATTCAGCAAAGTCATAATATATAGAATCATATCAATTTGGGTTCAATTTCAACCAGCCAACAAAGACATCAAAGAGAAAAGGATTTACCGGTAAGAGAAAAGTGGAAATAGGGGATAGAGATGTAACCAGAGTTGAGACACAGGATCATCCATCAGCAGCGCATGAGAGTATAATTGGGAACGGTAAGGAGCCAAAAAAGGAAGGGAGGAAGGGCTATGGAGGTGGTCACCAAGAGCTTCAGCGCATACCGGGAAGCACTGCGGGAGGAGAGGATCGGGGCCATCACAAGAGTTGGATCTTTTTCAATGCATTGGCAAATGCAATCCAAGAATAATACAACCTCATGCAAATGGGCGACAGGTCGAATTCAATTCAAGGTATCACAAGGGGCATCCATAGAGAACGAAAAACAGGCGTCTCAAATCAAGGGAGGGCGGCAACTGCGATTGGCGACATCAAAAAACTTATACAGGCTGTTTCATTGAACTCGGGTTTAGGCCATCTGCGAGAGTAGAGGAACTGGGTCTCAGCTACATGTAACAATCTTCTTGAATTATGAGAAGTTTCGGAAGCTTTGGTTTTTTCAGAGACAGTGAGTGTGGAGGAGAAGAATTGGGATCTAGGTGGGTTGGCGGATTATTTTTGGGTAAAGATGCGAGTCGGGTTCGGTTCTAGTTGTGTGGGCCTGATAGGCCAAATCCAAAAGAAAAAAACATTACTGCTTTAGCATAATTTTGGCTGTAAAAATAACACTCAAAGTAAACATTGTTCTTTATCAAAAATATATATCCATTAAAGATTTTTTTAATACAAATATACATATATAGATATTTTCGGACTATTTACATATAAGGTTTGGCCTAATTTAAATAGTCAATTTTTTAAAATTAAATACATTATTTTACTAATGATATTCTTAAATGTAACATGAAAATAAATTTACAAGATAAAACAATCATCTGCCCTAAATTTTGTTTAAAATGATTAGAAATATCCAACATGCACAGATGCACTAATAATGAGATTGAAGAAAAGGAAAAGAGGAGTAAATGGTAAACACCCACACTATTTTAGTGTGAAGATAATAAATAAAAATTATTAGATAATTTAATTAAATTAGTATTTAATAATTTTTAATTTTTATTTTTATATAAAAATATATTTATGTGAGTTAGTAGGGTTTTAAAATGTTAAAAGTAAAAAAAAAGAAATAAAAAATTTTTTTATTCAAATCTAAAAATAAAAACATTATAAATATATAAACTAAAAAATAAAAATGAAAACCAAATAAATCCCAAATTATTATGAGTTTTGTTAGATAGACAATGACTTTTGTAAACAATATGAACAATAGACTCTAAAATTGACTCAATAAAATAAACAAATACTTCACCCCCAAATTATCTCCTAAACTCTAACATTAGAATAACAATTCGCACACCTAATGAATTGAACATCCAGTCATTGTTAACTGTGTATGAGTAAATCGAATCAAAAGAAATAACCATCAAATTAAAAATAATCAACATAATCATCTACATACCTATTAAATTGAACATATAATATATCTATTATTCACATTATTTAATATTTTCATTGTCTCTCTATACTTTTTCATTACTTATAATGTATAGAATTTCGAATATTATGAAAAGAATAATCTTTTCTAGCCAAAGGCTTATTAAATTAAATTACTAATAATAATGTAGAGAAATATGAATAATTTTATACCAAATGATAAGTAAATTATATGTGCCTAACATAAAAACTCCAGATTTTTTTTCTTGTCGCATCCATTGATAATTCTTCAAAATAGCTTATAGATAATTAAACTACTTGTTCCACAATATTGAATAAATTCGATTGGTGACCTTATTTTATTATCAAACATATTATTCTTCATACAGTTTAAAATAAACAACGGACTATGAAAGAGTGGAGCTAGGGTTCAATATCTAATGCCCACATAATATCACGAACTCCATGTCATACACATATTTTTTGTCACTGTGCATTAAATTGGATAATGACTTTTCCAACATTAGAGCTTGTAAATAAGGAATTTAAGCTATCTAAAACGCTCTCAATACCAATGTTTATTTTATGCTTGGCCTTAACCTTGCCCTCTTTTATATATTTCTTCATCTCCTTAGCAAAATCATCAAAGCGATTAAAATGCGACCCAATCATAAAACCTTCCATTCTCACTTCCTTGCCTACCATATTCAGAAGATTCCTAACGCCATCTCTTTCAGTCCAAACCTGTAGAATACTAGTTAGTGACCAACAGAAAAAATATTAAAATTAAGGGGCCAAATTATAAAATGGAGAACTTAATTGAAAGCCAAAATAATAAACTGAGGAGCCAAATTTTAAAATAAAAAACTTTAATTTTGTAGAAATTATAAATTTTTAGTCAATATGAAAATAATTAATTTTATTATTGTGATAATAAATAATTGATTGTTTGTGTAAAAATTCTTTTAATATATTAATAATTTATAAAAATTAAATTTTATAAGTATGAGATAAATTTTTTAATTAGTGATGTTAATTGACCTTATTATATTGAGATATCATTCCACAAAGTGGTATCCTTGCATGCTTGTTGACATGGTTAAGAACAGCTTCAAGCATCTTCCCACCAACATTATCCACATAAACATCAATACCATCAGGAAAATACCTGAAAAAATTTAAGTGAACTGTATAAGATTTGCCTAATGTGTGTGTATATGTATTCTCACTCTTCTTGGTGCATATAAAGTAATCAAATAAAGAGCTTAGTTAATAGTTGCAAATTAAGATGAATGAATGGCGAAAAAAGAAAATAATTGAAAGGGAATAAAATTAAATCCGAGTATTATTATTATTACTACGTACTTGCTTAAAGCAGCATCAAAATCTGCTTCCTTATTGTAGTTGAATCCATCATCATACCCAAATTCCTCTTTCATTAGCTTCACCTGGAAATCATTCATTATTTATTAATTGAAATTTAATGAAATTATAAAGTTGTCCATGTTAGAATATTTTGGTAAAATAAAAATGTGAAGAATGACATGTGGAGGCTAAGAATCCCCATAAATTAACTAAATTAATAAATTATTTTGTAGATTACTGTAGCAATATAGAGTGGGTACTTTTTCATCGGATCCAGTGGTTCCAATGACCCTGCAACCCCTGAGCTTAGCCAATTGACCTGCAATCATTCCAACGCCACCTGAAGCCGCTGATATGAACACATTTGATCCTACCTTTGCCTTCCCAATTACCTCTATACTCACCCATGCTGCAAATCCAGGTACCCCTAGGCAGCTTAGATAATCCGGTAACGAAATTCCATCACTCGCAGCATCAATTTTTGTAAAGATGTTAGTGGAGGAAATCACAAAATACTCAGCAAAAGGAAGATCTCCAAACACTAAAACAATGTCCCCCTCCTTATATTTACTGTCCTTTGACACTTTTACCCTCCCAATTCCAACTCCTCTAATCACCTGCACTATATAATGCAACGGTTAGAAATATAACTATTTATGTTATTTTTTTATCAGTTTAAACTTTTAGAATAAGTGATTCATGACATAATATTAAAATTTTATATTTAAAAAATTTAGAATTCGATGCTTAATAAATTCCAAAAGTAAAACGAAAAACACAAGACAAATAACAAAAAAACAAAATCTATACAAAGGAGAGTATTAAATATATAATCATTTATGTCACCTCCTCTCATAGCAACCATTGTAACAATTAATATAATAATGTTGAATCCTCACATATCGATAGCAACTATATATAATAATAATAATAATAATAATAATAATAATAATAATAATAATACCTCGTTGAGCTGAAACTGAGGAAAGTAAAGGCCATCGAGGTTGTGAGGGCCATTGAATGTGGTGCGTAAATAAGGGTCTATGGAGAGTAGCAGCGTTTCAATGGCAACATGGCCATGAGGTATTGAATGAGGTTCCAGTGAGAGACTCACTGTTCGGAGTTTCAGATGATTGGAATTTGGAACACCGTGAGGAGCATAACATGCCAAGTACCATTCTCTATTTTCTACAGCCATGCTTTGTGGCGCTTTGTGTGGGGGGGTTATTGCAGATATGGCCAATGCTTGGTTTTAAATATGAGTTAAGACTTGAAGAGTATTATTAGAGAAAAAGAGAAATGATATTCATTATGGTAGGGAAATATTCTCCGACCATAATTAATTGATATTTTCAAATTTCATGACCAGTATTAATAGCAAATCAAGAAGAATTCAGTGCTTTTTAATATTTTATCACATTGAGAATATTCACTTTTTGACTATATTTACTTATGTACTATTTAAGAAAATTTTGGAGATTGACTATATCCCTCTCCTCTAGTTAGCTACTAACTGCTATGTCTTTTTTTTAGGACTAAATTATTAATAACCCTAAACCTTTAAAAATTTAATCACTGACATAAATACTTTAAGAAATAAATTGAAAATGATAAAAGTATTTTTACAGAATTTTAGAACGCTGTAAAATTTTGAAGAGACTAGGTTTAGGTTTGGTAAAGAGAGTAATACTACAGTGTGAAAAGAAAAGTTGATTGAAGAGTATTTATTTTATAATAAAAAAGAATATTAAAAAAATAAAAACATCATATTTTGAGTAAATTTTTATTTTTTTAGATGTGTTTAGATGGAAGAAAAATAAGAAGAAAAGAAATGTTATAAAAAACAATCTTACCATTGTATTATAAAATATATTAAAAAAAGTAAAGGAATAATATTAAAAAGAGAGAAAAAAATAAGTTTTGTTTTTATTTTCTTTTCAATATTAGAAAAAAAAATTTAGTAAGTTCCACCAAGTCATCAACTTTTTTATCCCTTTTTTATTTTTTCTAATTTTTTTTCAACCAAATAATAAAAGATAATTATTTTTTTTTTTCTCTCTTTTCTTTCTTTCTATTTTTTCTTCAAACAAGCATAGCCTAAAGAAATTTTCTGCTGAAAAATATGTAAAAACTTTTAGAATGACATGAGCCTTTTTAAAATGAGTTTTGTTAAGATGTATATAAGGATACAAGTTGAGATTATTATTAATAAAAAATTTTAAATTTTTTATTTTAATAAATACACAACAATTGATTTGGAAACTAAGTTTTGCATTTTTATTTGTAACATTTTTTTTTGTTAATAACTTTCTAAACTTTTTTAAAATTATCATGCATATACATTTTCTAAACTACCATTTATTTATTAAATCGTTTTAATAAATATATGTATAAAATATTTTTACCTTATCAGATTTTAGACCTATTTAAAATTTCAACCCAATTTTAATATTTTATTTGTTAATAACTATTTTAATAGGTTTAAGACCAAACCAATTAGATATTAATATATGTATTATATATTTTTGAAAAGAAATTAACAATATATTTATCTATAAGTATCATTACTTTACATGTTGAGAGAATAATTTCACCTAATTTATTAGTGTTGTTATATTTGAGAAGTGATAACTGATATAACATTTCTTTCATGCAAATTTTAAGAGGTGGAGTCAGTGGAGTCATGTATCCTTCTTTCATTGCTTAAACATTGCTTTTGTGTACATACAAATCCAGATTTATAAATCAACTGAAAAATCAAGACAAGTGTACGGATAAAATAATGTCGCATAAAAAAAGATTACATAATTAACATGAAAATGATTATTCCGCCGTCTTCAGAAGTGAGTTTGAAACTATGCCTTAACTTGAACAATTACTTTTCCAACATTAGAGCTTGTGAATAATATCATATGTTAATTAAGGTGCTAATAATAAGAATAATAATGTATGTAACATACAGAAGTGAATAATGGTAGGGGTAAATAAAAATACAAATAATTCGCATAAAAAAAGATTACATAATTAACATGAAAATGATTATTCCGCCGTCTTCAGAAGTGAGTTTGAAACTATGCCTTAACTTGAACAATTACTTTTCCAACATTAGAGCTTGTGAATAATATCATATGTTAATTAAGGTGCTAATAATAAGAATAATAATGTATGTAACATACAGAAGTGAATAATGGTAGGGGTAAATAAAAATACAAATAATTCGCTAGAAGGAGGGCTTGAACCTCCGACCTTGTGGTTAACAGCCACACGCTCTAACCAACTGAGCTATTCCAGCAGCTGTAAAATAAAATCTAACTAAATAATTTAAACATAAATATATACATATATCTTTCTCCTGATAACCAATGGTTATGCTAACACAATTTAACAGTTTGTTTAACTTTTATTGTTTGATAGTTTAAAATTCTGTTATGTTGTTATTTTATAGATATTAAATCCTTTTAACCTAAGGAATAAGGATTAGTCCCCTTCTTTTTTGTCATAAATCCTTTCACCTTATTCTCTCGAATTAAAACCAAAGTATGATAGAGAAATATGAGCACCTATACTAAGATATAGTATAAGGATCAAAATAAAAATGTGGTGCAATTGAAAAAGAAAAAGGTGAAAGTGCTATTTAACTCTTCATTGTTCAATAGGTACATCGAGAATTGTATATACAATCTCAAACTATTTAATAATCTCTCAAATTTTAGAATTTTTTATAAGGGCAATGTATATTTTACCTTACCTTAAATTCTTAGGCAATAAAATGTTATGTTTTGCTCTTTTTTTTTTGGATAATCAGTTAAACTCAAATGTGATCTATTAATTTAAGTTTTTCAGTGAATTTTGTTATATCATACTATCATAATTAAAAGTAATGAAACCTCCATTTACATAATAATGCCCCCATTATTTTAATATTTTAGCATTAGACTAGAAAAACTAGACGGCTGAATACAAGGAACCAGTATAAAAAAAAAGATAAAATACATTTTTTGTTTCTAAAATTTATTAAAAAAATTTTTTTAATTTTTAAAAAATGGTAAAGTATACTTTTTGTCGTTAAAGTTTGCTAAGGGGAGTAGAGACCTTTATCAAAGACGAGGAACAAACAACATGAATGACAAGCAGAAAGACGCTTTAAAGATGAGGGAGACGAGTGCGTTGAAACTTACGCAGCCACATCCACTGATCGTCGAAAAGACAGCCACAGTGAGACGTTGAGGTAGCGCCGTTCTGAACAAGGGTTCTGATGAGGTAGGCTACCATTTTCATTTTGAAAATGCAATGTTTGAATGATTAGGGTTTAGAATTTTTTGTTGCTCTTGATTGTTGTTTAGGGTTTTATTGTAGTGAAAGATTGAGAGTTTCAGTTGACAATGTTCTATTTTTGTGAACCTGTCATGATTGCATGTTCTGTTTTATTGAATAATTAGTTATTCTCTTCTAGAAATTTTTTTATGATGACAGGAATGGATGATTTTTAGTGTTAGGGTTTATCACAGGGATAGATTTTGTTGTGATAAGGGTAAAACTGAGTATGTTGATGGTGAGGTGACAACAGTTGACTGGTGTGATAGAGATAGATGGAGTGTTATGGAGGCTTATGATGTGGTTGAAAAATTTGGGTTCATTGCTGAGAACATTGGGATACTGTAGTATAAATATACTCAGATAGGATTAGAAGGGTTGAAGATATTGAGAGGTGATGAAGGAACAATAGAAATAACAAATATAAATATAAATTACCAAAAAATGGCAAGGTTGATTTGTATATAGTGCATAAGGCTTTGGTCCTTGATAATTTCTGTTATGACGTTGATTATTTAGATGTTAATGGTGGGAGTAAGATTGTCGAGGAAGAGTGTGTGGAACCTAATAATGGGCCAAGTAATAAGGCCCAAAATATTTGAGTGGAAGCCCAAGGTGGAGAGGTGGAGATGGAGATGGAGGCCCAAATTCATAGAATGGTAGATGTTCATTTAAAAGTTGAAGGAGTCCAGAATATTGTTGATATACAAGAAGAAAAGGAAGACAATGATGAGAAAAATAGCAAAGAAGAGAATGACTGTTATGACCCGGATTATGAGACTAATTCTGACTTTTATTTTAGTAATAGTGGAGATTATTATTTTGGAGATGATGGGTTATTTGATGTTGATATAACAATTAAAGAGATGCATTAATAAGGAAGTATAAGAAGAGTAGTCAATGAGCCTTAGCTCACATGGCATATCTCCTCCTCTACACCTTAAAGGTCTAGGGTTCAAACCCTAGAGATTGCAATTGAGAGAAAATGTGGTAAAAGTGTGAGGAGTATGTGGGTGTGTTGTGTATCTAGAATTGGGAGTTGTCCAATCTATTCGGGTACCTAGTGGAACAACTCAATCTAAATCCTTAACCCTAAATTCTAACACCCAACAAAAAGGGCACAAAAAATTTTAGCCACCAAAGCCAATTAGGATGCTTAGGAGCAACTCAATTTCAAGTGCACAAGGTCAATTCTCATCACAAAGAAGTCAAATTCAAAGTGCTCTCATTGGATCATAGTTGCACCCCAATTATTTAGTGTACGTTATTTAGGGATCATTTTGTTAATGCTTTATGTTATTTAGTGATTATTTTGATAAAGACTTATGTAATGGATCATTTTATGCATTTTTTATTAGTGCACTGCTGAGATTGTGTTTTATTATATTTATCTGTATTATCTAAGATGATTGGTGACAATAGAGTATCCGAAACTATTTTAGTTCTATCAGGGATATTTTTGAAATATAAAACAAAGTTCAGGACCAATTTCATTAAGAAGTTTTCGTGATGAGTACACTTTTGAAATTTATTACACATCTCCATACTACTACTACTTCTACTAATTGCAACAGTTCGAGACATCTCAATACCCCAACCTCAAATGAATTCCATCTTTCACCCACAAATAAAACATAAAAATCACCATAAACCAACCCACAACATTAAAGATGCCAACCACCAACAATTTGCATTTAGCATAAGCTAATTTAACTTCCAAAGAGAAAATCCTCATCTTTAATCTTGAAAAAATTCATGAAAACATATCAAAATAAAAGCACCGAAACTTATATCAAAGTATACACCGTCCTAAAATCTTCGATCGAAATTCTCTGATATCTTTGACCATCTCAGCATAGAAGATTCACCATAGTTGCATATAAATGTTTGCCGTCGCCTATTGCTTTTTTTAATGATGTAAAACTGAGAAACCATGAGTTAAAATTTCTTTCTTGTTTTGACAGAGAGGGAAGAAATAGAAGAGTAGAAGTAAATTCTAAGATTTATATTGAAATTTTTATTATTTAATTTTTTTGATAAAAATTAAAAAAAAATTAAAAAACCATTTTTTAAATGACTCAAATACCTAATTGCTACATTAGAAGAGACGCTATTTTGCCACATCACTAACATCTGTAAATGATTTGAACAATGTTAACGCTCAGTAGTAGAATTGATGCAAATTGAAAACTTATAGGACAAAATTAAGACAAATTAAAATTTAAGAATATTTTTTAAAGTTTTAGCAAACTTCAAAATCAAAAGCGAAAAATATAGGCTAATTTTTTTTTTATATTGGTTAAATAGATGTGTAATACATTGTTATTGAAAAATTAGGTGTTTTTTTTTCATATGGTATTTTATTCAAATCGGACGGTCCGATTTGTTTGATGAAAAAAATAAATTACAACTCAGAGGGTCCGATTTGCTTAAAGAAAAAATTAAACTCCAAATCGGATGGTACGATTTATATTTTTTATTTTTTTTATTTGTTAAAATAAAAATCGAATGGTCCGATTTTAACATTAAATTTTTTTTTATTTTCGAAATCACAAATCAGACCGTCCGATTTGTGATTGTTTGTTTAAAAAAACAAAACAATGCAAACAAATCGGTACATCCAATTTGTGTCATCCCATAGCCAAATAAAACACTCTTCTGCTCACACCATATTGATATACACTTTTCTCTCTCCCACACCAAAAATCAAAAGCGAAAAATATACGATACCCAAAAAAAATATTATAGTACTTCAAATATTTGCAATTTAGGTAGAAAGCATAACTGCATAAAAGCCAGTTAAATCTAGTCATAGCATTCATAAAGAGTGTCGTGGAACAGATCATAAACTTTACGAGAAATTGTTAAAATGACAGAATTTACAACTAAGGCAACTAGTGAACTACTTTTTTTTTTTTTTAATGGCAGTTCTATTCACAAGGATGATGGTGGTAGTGAATATTTCATATCAGCACCCCAAATGTGTTCTCCCCGCTGTACGTCATATACAGGAATCCATCTTCATCCTTATTTTCCTCGTATATTGCAGACATCATCGCCGCTGCAAGAACACAGAGACCAAAACTCAATTCACAAGATTGACTTCGGGGTTAACCATTATAAAGGATTAATAATAGAATGATTATCCATTTATATTACCTGTTGGAGGTAAAACGTTCTTGACAAAAATGAAGATGGCCTTCTCAGGACTGAGTTTGATTCTCTTTCGTACCACATACACGAACTGACCGACAGTCAGATCAGCAGGAACCAGATACCTAAAACCATCCAACAAGGAACGACAATGCGAATTATGAATGATCAAGAAGGCGCAAGAAAAGAGTAACCGGCATTCTAAGAAGATTAGTGCAATTGACAAAGAGCAAAAGAATATCAAGAATTCAATGCATCTGAACTTCAAAGGCTGTCATAGGCAAATGAAAGCAGCGAGCTTAGATATGCCCATAACTGCCAAAGATCCAAGTTCTGCAACCACTTTTGCTAACTAATTTTCTACAAATTCAAGGAGTATTTATCGAAACACTTCATTTTCTTTTTAATTGTGGAAGGAGGTGCATCGAGGCAAAAGAGGGTCATCCAACCTCCTAGGATTTATAATGAAGGCTGTGACACTAAGTCAAAAGCCTGTTGAAGAAGATGAATAAGCACATGCAAATGATCAGAATGAAGAACACACAGAGATAACTCCAATTTATACTACACATACAATTTCAACAATCTCTTATCATCAGTTTTACAAGAGAAGCATCAATCAAAATCTTGCAATGTTGATACCTATCAGTAGGATTTCACAACAATGAAACCATAGAATGCACATAATGATGTCAATTATGCTTAGCGCGCTGATGATCCCTGTTTTCATCAACTCATTACGTTATTGAGTTTTCTATATTCATTGCTATTAGTAAGCAAAGAACTTAACGCAGCTTCCAGAGTGATCAACTTCAAGTAAGAGCAAGTCTCAATATTTTAACTTCAATGCACAATATCTCAGAAAATCTTAATGTAGAAAGTAGTGAGAAGAAATTCAAGAAACTAACTTTTTCTTGTCAATCTCAGGAACATCACTCTTCTCAGCTCTTTCAACAATCACCTACACCCAAAAGGTTAACCAAATTAATCATCATGAAGTGGGATTATCATGACACATACAAACAACAGAAACCAAATCTTACTGGAATTCTATCAGGATACTTTTCCCTGATGCGTGATGCTTCAGCCTGTCTCCTTTCTGACACACAATGTTAGCAAAATCAGAGGACATTAGTGGGCTGATATATTCTGTATAGTAATCATAACCAACACAGCAGACATCACGAGAAAAGCCAACTTAATGCATTAAAAGAAAACAATTTTTTGAACGAATTTCCAAAATTTACCGAGTAAAGCTCAGATGATGATCATGATGACCTAATTTTCTCCAAATTTTGGAGCAAAAAAGAAAGATGCTACATGTTTCCCCGAATTACAAAATATTCAATCCAATGAAACCCATGATGAGGAAAATTAAAGAAGCAATAAAGGCAGAATATGCGAGAGGGATATTAAACGAACCAATAGGGTGTTCCATCTTGAATGAACTCTTAGCCATGGCAATAATTCTGCAGCGCAAAACGGGAGTTAGGGTTTTCTATGATTTGGATTCGAAAGAAGGGGAAAGTGGAGGAATTTGAAACTGAAAAAGAGGAAATTAGGGATTGTTTACCGGGAGGAGAGAGAATTGAAGAAAAATATCCAAAATAAAAGCAATCAAAAACCCTTCTTTTGTTCCGAATTTGAGAATTCGAGTTTTGAGAAATACGAATGTGCTACTTTAATTTAACGACACCGTTTGTTGGATACCGAAAACCAAAGATTACCTATTTAAACAAATAGGCCCAACAAAAACCAAATAAAATATAAGTTGTTACACATCCAATTATTTCTTTTATTTAAATTCATCTAAGTAGGTCCAATATTAAAAAAATTCTATTATTAAAAAAGCGTGATTAGACATGTTGTTGCGTCTTCTTCTTTTTTTTTCTTACGCTCATTTTTTCTTTTTCTCACCCTTGTTTACGCATAGAGCTTCTCCTTCTTCGCTTTCCTCTTCCTCTTTCTTCTTCTTCGCGTTCCTTTTTTTTCACGTATTTTCTCTTTATTGTCATTCTTTTATTATTATTGTTGCTACTGTATTTTCTTTTCTTTTTTTCTTTCTCTCCCTGGTGAAGAAACAGTAGAATGTGAGGAGGAAGAGTTTTAAATTGTACAGAACAGAAATGAACCGAAATTATATTCAGAAATGAACTGAAATTATATTTAGAATGAACCAAAAATTAAATTCAGAATGTAAACTCATTTCAAAACAAGCACAGACTAAATGTACCTTATTTAAATCTAGAATAAATCGAAATTACTTAATGATTGCGACGCACAAACTTAATTCGAAAACAAACACACAAACAAAATTGAATCATGAACAAAAACACATCTAAATTCATCAAGTGATTTTGCAGCATTATGTGTTTCTTCTTCTTTATTTGATTAGATGAATAAGACAAGAAAAGAAGAACATGATAGAGAAGTTTTAAGGAATTTTTTCTTCTTATTTCTTTTTTTTGTTTAATTTTCTTCTCTTTTTCTTTATTTTATTCCTCTCAAGATAGTAAAATAAGAAGAATCATAATAAAATAATTCACTAAAAAATGGACAAAAATTATATTAAAAAATGAACTGAAATTATATTTAGAATGAACTGAAATTACTTAATGATTTCAGTTCATTTTAAATATAATTTCAGTTTATTTCTAAATATAATTTCGGTTTATTTCTGTTCTGCACAATTCAAAACTCTTCCTCCTCAATGATTTCAGTTCATTCTAAATATAATTTCAGTTTATTTCTAAATATAATTTCGGTTTATTTCTGTTCTGCACGATTCAAAACTCTTCCTCCTCACTTTCTACTACTTCTTCACCAGGGAGAGAAGGAGGAAAAGAAAAAATATAGCAACAACAACAACAAAAGAATGACAATAAAGAGAAAACACGTGAAGAAGAATGACCGCGAAAAAGGGAGGAAAAAAAGGGAGGAGGAGGAGGAATGAAAAGAAGAAGGTGAATAAGAAAAAGCTCCACGCGTACGTGAATTTGAAACAAGAAGGAGAAGGAGAAGGAGAAGAAGGAGAATAAGGAGAAGGAGAAGAAGAATAAGAAGAAGGAGAAGAAGAAGAAGCGCGTGCCTCTAAATTACTTGGATAACAACAAAAGAATGACGATAAAGAGAAAACACGTGAAGAAGAAGGACCACGAAAAAGAGAGGAGAATGAGGAGGAGGAGGAATGAAAAGAAGAAGGCGAATAAGAAGAAGCTCCACGCATACGTGAATTTGAAACAAGAAGGAGAATGAGAATGAGGAGAAGAAGGAGAATGAGAAGAAGGAGAAGCGCGTGCCTCTAAATTACTTGGATACACTTTGATGCTAAAATTGCTTAGATGTGGAGAATAATTCATAAAATGAACCTTTATTTTAAATAATAATAATAACAATAATTTATTTTGAAATTATATAAAGTTTTACTTAATATCTATAATCAAATATCGGACCGGACCAGTACACTGATGACGTCAGTGAGCGGGGTTAAGAAATTTTTGAAAATAGAGTGCAAGAGGTGGGAGTCGAACTTAGCTCTTCTCATACGAAAACCAAGCTACCCACCATTGCACTAATCTATTTTCTTAGTATCATTCATACTTTTTATAGTATATATTGCATATTATATAATATCCTAACTAATACATATATATACACAAAAATACTTAATTCAATATTTTTTATATTCAATATTTTTTAAACTAATTATTTTTTAATTGAAGTACAAATTAATTAAATTTAAAATAAAAAATAATAATTAATAAAAAAAATAAATAAAAATTACTTATTTAAAAAAAATAAATTTATATATAATTATTTAATTATATAAAGATATTCAAACTTTAAAATTATTTTCTGGATATAGTTTATAGATTATTATTCTTATTGTGTTCAATGAAGATACTATTATAGTAATACGGACTAATTTTATGTTTATCTTTCTAGTAGTTATTTATAGAATTTGAGACTTAATTGTTCTTAAAATATTAGTAAAAATATATATTTCAAATTTTAATTTTATATTTTTTATTTACATGAGAACAATTATATTGGTTGGACCAATAATTCATTGGTTGAATTAATAAATCAACAAACTAATAACCTGATCAGTTTGATTCCCGATTCGGTTCTAACCATGATTTTAGCCACCATTATTTTTGACTGAGGTTTATATTTTTTATTTTAATATTTTTGGCAGCAGGACTGAGATTTTCAATTAGAATTTAGAAACCCATACACTTCAAAGAAAGAAATCCAAAAATCACATTCAATAATTTTGGCGAACTAAAAACAAGCCCAACATAAATAACAAATTCCTTGCCAAGATATATATTTAGTTTGTCCAAAACAAAGATATATATATTCATTGAACCTGCCCATCACAAATATTAAGGCCCATAAAATTCAGACAACACAAACAATGACATCACAAATTTCTACAGCACAGATTTTATTCAACAAATTTCTTAAATTGTTTATGTTTATATTTTTAATAGAATGATGCTTTCATAAAAGAGAATATAATTTTTTTATTATACTTCAATCATTTTTTAGTATCAATGATATTTAACTAAATCTCAAAAGGCGTATATAATTAATTTTGATATATTCCTAAAGTAAACCTCTTTTTACGTAAATATTTAATTATATATTAGTATATTACAAGATTAGTAGCACAAATAATTTTTAAATAATGTTTTACAAGTAGAAACATATTACGACATTACACTTTTATATTAAAAAAATATTAAAATGAATAGGACAAATTATTGAGACTTCTTTTAATGTTGATATTACTATTGTTGCGTTTACTTGTAACAGTCAACTCTAAATACAGTAATTCAGTTAATTTTAGGTACAAAATGAACTAATAAAAAAATATAGTAATGCAGTAAGAATATAATAAATTGGAAATAAGTACCAAATCAAGTTATAATACATATATTTTGTAACAAATTCATATTTGTAATAGTTCAAAAATAAAACAAAGCAAGAAAGGTGAAACCTTGTACAGTTTGGAGGCAGAGCGACAAACAAAGGATGAATGAGGATGTGATTAGATTGTAAAAATAGAAATTTGTCATTATAAAACTATACAAATAAGTAACCTTTCAAATCATAACTAGCAAGTTCAATCTATCCTATAACCATATTAGTTTCAATCTGCAGAGTATGTGGATAAATGCTATCTCATAACAGAAGAGATATATTCTTATATTTTTTAAAAATTTATTTTTGTTTGTTTGGCCTTTGACACACAAGTTGTATTATAGTTGGATAAAAATATATTAATGGCTAGATTAGTTATCCATGTCACATTTATGTTAAACAATGAAATATTTGTTGAGGATATTAAATTTTCATGATAAGAATCTGAATTTGATTGAAAAAATGCCGTGAATAAAAACGTAAAACTATAAAAAAATTTAAATAAGATAAAATATATTATATGATAGAAAATGTATGGCTTGATTTTTTTTCTTTTGAGTCAATGAATCTCATCAAGTTTCTTTTAAAAAAAAAATAGAGTAAAGTATCGTTTTTGTCCTCAATGTTTGGGGTAAGTCTCAAAGTTGTCCCTAACGTTTCAATCGTCTTATTTAAGTCCTTAATGTTTCAAAATTGACTCAATGTTGTCCTGCCGTTAGGGATCCGTTAACAGAATTGACGGCGGGACAAATTTGAAACGATTTTAAAACGTTAGGGACTTAAATAAGACGAAAACGTTGGGGACAAAAACGATACATAAAAATAAATTTTATTTTTATCTTTTAATAATATCAACTTTATACTGTACATAGTATTCAATTATTTTTTAATTACATCTAAGTAAGTTACACTTAATCACAATATTTTAATTTTAAATAATTTTTTTATAATTTTACACTTTCATTTTAAATAAATAATGTAATGTGATTAGAATGAGAGTGTAAAATTATAAAAAAATTATAAGTAATGTGATTAAGTAATGAAAATAAAATTACATTATTTAAAATAAAAATGTAAAATTTATTTATTTATAAAAAAATTACATTACTTTAAGAGTAAATTATAAAAAAATTAATTTATTTAGAATAAAGCGTAAATTATAAAAAAATTATAAGTAATGTGATTAAGTAATAAAAGTAAAATTATATTATTTAGAATGAAAGTATAAAAAATATTTATTTATAAAAAATATTTATTTATAAAAAAATTACATTACTTTAAGTGTAAAATTATAAAAAAAATAATTTATTTAGAATGAAAGTGTAAAATTATAAAAATAAAATTATAAGTAATGTGATTAAGCAATGAAAGTAAAATTTCATTATTTAGAATGAAAGTGTAAGATTTATTTATTTATAAAAAATCACATTATTTTAAGAGTAAAATTATAAAAAAATTAATTTATTTAGAATGAAAGTGTAAAATTAAAAAAAAATATAAGTAATGTGATTAAGTAATGAAAGTAAAATTAGATTATTTAGAATAAAAGTGTAAAAGTTATTTATTTATAAAAAAATTACATTACTTTAAGTGTAAAATTATAAAAAAATAATTTATTTAGAATGAAAGTGTAAAATTATAAAAAAAATTATAAGTAATGTGATTAAGTAATAAAAGTAAAATTATATTATTTAAAATGAAAGTGTAAAATTTATTTATTTATAAAAAAATTACATTACTTTAAGAGTAAAATTATAAAAAAAATTAATTATTTATTTAGAATGAAAGTAATGTGATTAACTGTAATTTACTTAGATGTGATTAAAAAATAATTGAATACTTTGTACAGTAAAAATTGATATTATTGAAGAATAAAATTAAAATTTATTTCTATCTATCGTTTTTGTCCCCAACGTTTTCGTCCTATTTAAGTCCATAACGTTTCAAAATCGTCTCAATTTTGTCCCACCGTCAATTCTGTTATCGGATCCCTAACGGTATGACAACATTGAGTCAATTTTAAAACGTTAGGGACTTAAATAGGACGATTGAAACGTTAGGGACAACTTTGAGACTTACCCTAAACGTTTGGGACAAAAACGATACTTTACTCAAAAAAAATATGTTAGAGCAGTTAACTAGCTGAGAGACAAGAACAAGAATTGATTAAGCAAAGAAAAAATAATAAAATAAAAAAAAAGTCAAATTGGTGACAAACACTAAAATGTAATATTGCTACTATTAATCTCGTCATGGCTTATTTAAACGATTTTATGCCTTATTCAAGGGTAATCGAAAGACGAAATTGGTAGACAAATTTAAAGAGGAACTTCTATGACTATAATAATATTTGTAGAAGCTGTTAGAAAGAGGAGAGGGAGTAATAGAAAAAATGTTTATGAGTATTCAAGTTGTGTAGAATAATATAATATAAAAGAAGATTTATGGGTGTTAAGAGAATCGAAATAATAAAGACATAATATCTTATAATAAATATTTAAATATATTAAATAATGCTAATTAATCTAATTGATTCTAATTATACTCTAATATGAACAATTCAGGACAAGTAGTGCATTTTGGTCTTATATAGAAGAAAATAAATATTTACATGAGTACTTATTTCATAAATTCATGCCTAGTGTGCTTTATATTAAACGAAAACAAGTCACCAAAAAAAAAAAACGAAAACAAAGTTTGAATTAGTGAAGTGCATACTTTTAGGAGTAAACAGGGGAGAGCAGCTGGAGGAGAAGGCTATAATAGTACTTAATTGTTCTAAATTTAATTATCATAAAGCATATTTACTTGATTAGTGTATGATAGAATTATTTTCACCAATTTTAGAGACAATATGAAAACATAGATCATTAATCTTATCATTAACTAGGATAGACTAAGAAGCATGCAAATAAAGTCGCATAAGTAACCTCTGGTCTCAAATCACCAACAAATATATTGTAGTGCCCTGATGATTTTAAAATAAAACGAAAACTAATTAACAACTAAAAATAAAAAAGAAAAAGAACACCCCCAAAAAGGAACAAAAGAAAATCATCATAAATCAAATATCAAGATTCAGGAGATTCAAAAATTCAGATAAAATTAAATCAAAATGTTTCTGAATTTGAATTTAGAAAAAACAGAAATGAAATTTGAACAACATTAATCGATCAACAAACAAACAAATTAAATTGGAACAAAAAGATAAGGGGGAAGAACGAATCAAAAAGAGAGAAACAGGAGCGATCGAGCAGCGCACAACAAGACAAGGGAGAAGGATGCCGACGTCGACACCAAGACGGACGAATAGGAAGGATGCCGACGACGACACAGATGTGCACGGCGGAGTGAGAAGACTTTGACGAGCCCTTTTGCTTTTCTTTTACGCGCGGGAGCTACACGGCCGAGGGATCAATCAATGACAGGGAGGGACGACGACATAGACGTAGCGACTGAAACTGATAGAGGGAAGAGTCACGGCGACAAGATATCTCAAAGCTAGTGATCAACGCTTTTGCTCCACTAGGATTTGCACGAAACGAATGACGCCAAACTCTTTTTGCCAAAAATTTTAATAAACTGACCAAAATGTTATTTGTGATGGTTTGGCCACCAAATTACTGCTATTCTCATCCCTTGTCAACAGAACATGAAAACACTATTAAAGTTGTCACTATTTCATCAATTTGCGATGATTCAAAAAATTGCCGACAATTTTTTGTCGCAAATTGCCGTTTATTTTGTAGTGATATATATATAATCTTTTAAAATTTAGATCACTTTATACTCCTTTTCTATTTTTAGATAATTGTTCTTGTATATTATACATATATAGATGATAAATGTAATTTTTGTTTTGGGAACAGATGATAAATGTAGTTTAGGAATGAGTATAGAGAATTAATTTTTAAATTAGTTAATATTAGTGGTTTTTATTTTAAATTATTTCTTAACTTTTGTTTTTTTTTTTTTTTAAAGAACTTAGGGTTCAAGACTAGAATTTAGAGTTTAAAAATTTAAATTAAAAAATAAATTAAAAATTAAATGATATGACCTGAAAAGATTAATACTTAATTAGTTAAACTCTTTAAGAATGCGATGTGTAATATCACTTTATTGCCTTATTATATATTGCACAATAGTAATTTGATTTATAATATTTTTTCTTCTTCTTTCAAAATAGTCTTCTGTGTCTACATATATAAGATGTTTTTTTGTACTATTCCTAAACTTTGAATTTGAAACTATTTATTAAAAAAAATATTTAGCATATATTTTTATTACCACACATATATATGATGAAAATTCAAAAACAATTAATTTTATGTAAAGTTGAAAACTAAAAGTCGTTAAATAATAATTTACTTAAATTTATTAAATTATTTAACAATTTTTAACTATTAATTTTACATAAAATTAAATATAATTTTTTGGTATTTGCTACGATACGATGATAAATTTATACGTACCGATATATTTAAAATATAGACAAGTAATAACAAGTCACGTGAAATTTATTTTTTACATCGGTATTTAATTTTTCTTTTTTAAATATATATTATATCACCACTTTTACTAATACACCCCTTTAATTAAATAAAAATAAAAATATATTTTTTATTTAATTTTATAAAAAATTTTAAACATCCTTCCTTTATTTGATTAGATAAAAATATCATTTTAAATTAATGAAATTTTAGAATTCAATTAATCTTAATTTTATAGTTTCAAATAATTTCAACAACAAAACAAAAACATAAAAAAAAAAACAAAAAATCAAAATTGTTCTTCGTCATCTGAGTTTAGAAACCCTCTCGTTGAATCACGCCTCTAAAGGTTTTCAGTATTCTTCATCTTCTTCTCTCCTCTTCCTATCCTCTCTCTTTGTCTCTCTCTGCTCGATCTCTCTCATCTATTTCACTGTACGTCACACGCAAGATCTCTCCCTCTCTCCTCTCTTGTCTCGCAATCGAGGTCATTGTCGCGTCATAGAGCATCGCCATCTTGTGCGTTCCAGAGAGCGTCGCCTTCCTCCTGGTTCCAGAGAGCGTCGCCTTTCTCCTGGTTCCGTCTTTCTCATTCTTCATCACTGTTGTCAGCCTCTCCCTTCCGGTAATTCCCTCCCTATGATTTCTATGATTTGAATTGAACACGATGTAAATCATAGGATCCAAGTAGGTTGGTCAAAATGGCGGAGTGCATCTGGTTTTATATGCGACAAAAAAGTGCCTTTAAAACTTAAAGGTAAATTCTATCACACCGCTATAAGACCGGCTATGCTGTATGGTACAGAGTATTGGGCGGCTAAAAGGGAGCACGAAGATAAGCTGAGTGTGGCAGAGATGAAGATGTTGAGATGGATGAGTGGTCATACGTGATTGGATAAAATAAGGAATGAAGATATAAGGGAGAGAGTTGGAGTAGCACCCATTGTGGAAAAGATGGTTGAATCGCGTCTCAGGTGGTTTAGATATATGAGAAGAAGACCGATAGAACATCCAGTCAAGAGGGTGGATGAGATGGAAGATGGACAAAGGACGAAAGGCAGAGGAAGACCTAAGAAGACCATCCAGGAGGTGGTCAAACGAGATCTACATGTAAACGGTCTCTCTGTAGACATGATACATGACAGAGCACAATGGCGTCGTTTGATTCATGTAGCCGACCCCACTTAGTGGGACAAGGTTTTGTTATTGTTGTTGAATTATTATAGCATTGGTGTGATTTTTGTAATTAGGGTAATTTGGTTTGATTTATGTGATTTGATATTAGTTGTTGTTAATTTTGACAAATTGTTGAATTCTTATTTTATCTACATATATTTCTGAAACTGTGAATGTAATTTTTTAATAGAAAACTTAATTTAGATCACAATAGTTCATTTTTCAAATGCTGCATAGTGTCTTAATGCACATCTAATTTCACAAATTCTAAGTGATGCACTGCAAGATGCCACTTAGCTATTTTCAATAATGAACAAAATATCTGAAAAAAAAAAAAACAAAATCTCTAAAAATTTTGTTATTAATAGAATCCACTTGAACAGGACAAAACTGTCCATATATTTTAACTGCATCCAATCCTTGGTGTTACTGCAGAGGTGAAAGATGTTGTGGGTTGCTTGAGTGCTCAAAAGTCTATTAATAAGGTAATGATCTTATTTCAAATGGTATTGTTCTTAAGATGGATTATGGAAATACTTCATTGTGCTTGTAATAAGTTTAATGGCTAGTTAGATGTACTTTGCACTGTTATTATGTTCATAGACACTTTGAACATTTTTAGGGTTCTTTGTTGTATATTGTATTTGTTATTGTTTTAGGGATCAAGTATTCTGTCACTTAATATACATGTCTGCTCTTGTACTCATATCTGGATGAGCTTGTATTTTACTCTTGATGTGAGTATTCCAAGAAAAATTTTATTTTTACTTTTAAAAAATATATATATTCTTCCTGTGAGTAAATAGTGATCTAGGATTAATTAAATGGTTGATGCATTCACATAAGAAATGCAGTTTGCTGTAATCCAAATGAATTAGTTTTAATTTTAACTGACTTAAACTTAATTATTTAAGTCTCATTCTCTGTTCCTGTATATGCTTTCTTACTCTCTTTTTATACGTACCTACATTGTGAGTTTTAACATTGTATGATAGAACCATAGATTTTTGTGAAGAGTATATAATAGAGAGAGGCCAGTTGATATATAGTGTAACTCATTATAGAGAGAGCTATGATTCTGATTTCTTCTTTTATGATCAATAACAAATCACAAAACTTAATTCCATTTTTTCTATAGTTTATTGCTTTCTATCTTTCTGATTCAAGATAGTTTCACTTAGTTTTCTTGCCAAAACTAATAAGCAGCAGCTCCATAACCTGCCAGTTGTAACGAATTTTATTTATAATACCTAGCAACTTCTTGAGTATTTTTCTAACTTATTTTATGTTGGTGCATTGGTTCTTTTAATCAACATTACAACTTGAAAGTGAGTCTGATATTTTTCTATCAGATAAAGAGGTACTTATTTATTTGCTACTCTATTAAACTTGAAAGTATCATGTGTAATTTAAACCTAGCTTGCAAATGAATCAATTTCTTGGAGGTGGTATCCTTGGCTCTTCAGGATCATTGCCACTTGGACTGCACAATCATATAGAACTCCTTTCAAATAAAAGTTTTTATTAGAAACACACATCTAATGCTTTCTTAACTTTGATTCTAGCAGAAAATTGTGAAATAGTAACAATGACTATGATGAGTATGAATTTATAATGGCTTTCTGCTTGAAATCCAACAATGTTAACAAGTTAAAAAAAAGTGAATAATTTTCTAGTCTTGGTTGAGGCCAAGGTAACTCGGAATTAAAGATAGAAGGAACTTGTTACATTGGAGACTATGCCTTTGGATTCAAGGAAACTGAAAATCAAAGATAAGAAGAAATCTTGCATGGGGATTTCATTTGACCTATCTAAATTTTGATAGTTATGGTTTTATTTTATTTGAGACTTTTAATTTGGTCACATTACATGTAATAATTCTATAATTGCTCTGTAGTCTAATGAAATTTTAAATTCGATGACACTCCAAGTTTTGGTTCCTAGTTCCTACAAGGGGTTTTGTAGCATGAAAATGCATTACTTTTATTTAAGAATTAAGAGGAATCTTTATGCTCCTCAGTTTTATTTAGATTTGGCAAATTAAATGTGCTGCAGCTCTTTCCAACTGCTGAGGAGTCAATGGATCACTATAATCAGAAACGATGTGTTGATGGAAAAGAACTTGTTCTGCCCACTTAGATTGTAAGTTCGGCTTTGCTATGTGCTAATTCCGCCAAAAATTGGGGATTCTGGAGTATTACACTCTTGCTTTTTCTTGTCTCATGTCTTACTTTATCTTTTGTTTAGAGGTATGTCAAATATTTTGAATGTGTCTTGACTTACTTCAATGGCTAAAACCCACCTGTCCGTAGGTAAGTACTGGCCCATGATTTAACTTAAATATTTACCTCATTGATGTCTAGTGTGCTGAGATCATATTCTGTGCATGTGCATGCTTAGGGGATTTCGACTTCACAGGTGCCCTTACTGGATCAGGCCCTCTATAGCTGTCTCAGACCATAGTAGTGTGCTTTAAGTTCTTGTGCTAAATTTTCCCTCATGTTTATATAGTTATGGCTACTCTCTGTGTGGATCTAAGAGAAATATAGATATGAAAGACACTTAACAATACCATTTGCTGTTAATACAATCTCCCTTTTTTTTCCTTTTATTTATTTATTTATTTTTAATGTGCAGGTGTGCTGCTCTCTACCAAAAAACATCCAAGGACCAAGGATCTTTTGGTGCGAATCCTTAATATTTTGCTGCCAGCTATTTTTATCCCCTAGTTCTCCTTTTTCAACCAATTTTCTATTTTTAAACTTGTTTGGATTTCGTTGTGATACAAAGTAATGATTTGCAGCCAGAAGATTTCTGGTTCAGTGCTTTAAAGAAGGGAGTAATGGTCTTTGCTTTGCCAGGAGAGCCTGGTCTTACAGAATTGGCTGGGGACTTCAAAATTCATTTTCATGATTGCCAAGGAGACTTTTACTGGTACTAATCAATTTTCTTAATTAGTACTCAATTGTTTCTGCTGATAATCTTGAGCTGAAACTGAAATATCTTGCTATTTTTTTCTCTTAGTTGGTTGAACACAACTATGAAGAAAATAGAAAAGTATTGAACATCAGTGATCTTGATGGCTTTGACAAAGTAAATCTATTGTGCTCCTTTTATGATCATCTTCAAATATCTTACGATTGCTGCCAAGGGTTGGTGTTGTAAGTAATAGTACACAATGGTAACTCTCAGGAAACTGAAACTAGTTTGTTAACTTTTCAATAAAATTATCTTCTGGCAGAGGAAATTGCCTTCTCCAGGATTCCTGGTTGAGGTTGTGTTGGTTGATTACAATGGTAATGTTGTGGCTTTCGAACCCAAGGCTACTGGAAAAAGATCATATGAGAGTTGAAGTAATAGTGCCACCCCAGTTGAAGCAAGCATACCTGTGCAGAATTGTTGTTATCTGATTGTAGGGATCTAACTGAGTTGCCTGAGGAAATGTGCTTATGTGCAAGTGAGTTTATGTGCAAGTGTGTCTATGTGCTTGTGTATTTTTACTTCATTTGAAATAACAAAGAATTTATATATTACAAGGTATCTACAAGTAGTGTAAAGTGTAAACAAGTGAGCCTCCAACTTGTAGTAGTCTGAAATCGTTAGTGAGAAGATTCAATGTGAGTTTTAAGAGAAGGATATGCATATGACTTTAGCTATGCACCATTTTTTTAATGAAAATGACAATAGTTGATTTCAAAAATTTCAGGTTCATAAATCACACAATTTTCGTTTCAAAATAAGGCCAAAACACTTAACCATATGAATGAAAAGTTAAAAAGTATAATATATACTACTAGCGTGCAAATAATGCGATGAACTATATTGGAAAACACAAACTATAATAATCAACGTGGTTGTTCTACTAATTGATCATTTAACAAAATTGGAAAATATCTATGACATCAATATTTCAGACTCCGAATCAGAAAAGCAAGCAACAGGGTTTTATTCAAAACCTAATATTGTAAAAAAGGAAATGTTATAAATCTAATCTTGTGGGAATTCATAATCATCATGATGGTGATTATCATACAACTTATTAAGATTTTCAATGGCATTTCTTTTGACCCTATAGCTGATCATATTATGATTCAGTGATTTGAGTGACAAAATCACAGTTATAGAAAACAAGCCATCCATCAGAAAATCTTTGGAATCGATCAAAACTTCGCTTAGCCGTGCTAAAGATTTGAAAAAAAAGTTCTAGCTTGAAAGACCCTAGCAAACATATTGAGGACATAACACATGATATTGGTCGATCACTAGGCCTATTGCTCCTTGAATTGTCCATAGATTTAAAAAAAAAGGTTGGTACATTGCAAAAACAGTTTACGAATGCAAGATTTGGTGGGAACATGAGCCTACCTTCAAGTCCAGTATCATTAGAGTTTGCAAATGATGTGTATGGTGGAGGGGAAATAGAAGAGGAAATAGTGAATGTTATTACAGAAGATGTTGTATTGCAACTTAAGAATGGTAATGATGAAGAATTTGCAGTTGCTCTTTGGAGACTAAAGGAGTTCATCAGGGATGAGAAGTTGAAAAGTTGTTTAGTTAATGAGGAAGCTGTTGTTGCTGTTCTGTTAAATAGACTGCGTTCGTGTAAGGCAGACAATAAACTTAATATCATTCAATTGTTACGAAATATGGCTTCGGATAAAGATGAGACAAAGATAGAATTCTGAAAATAAGGCAATATTTCTTGTGAAATTGACTGTATTTGTTGTTGTTAATTACTTAGTTATCTTATGTAATAGTACTGTGCAGGAAAAGATGGCAGAAATTAAGTTTTTATCAACAGTGGTGAAGTCTCTAACAAGAGATGCAGAAGAGAGGAGGAAAGCAATGGGATTGCTGTTAGAACTCTCTGATCTTCTTGCAGTTCGAAGGCAAATTAGAAGAATTCAAGGGTGCATTGTAATGTTAGTCTCTATCCTTAATGGAAGCGACCCCATCGCATCGCAAAGGGGCAGCAAAGTTGTTGGATATATTGTCCAGTAATACTCAAAATGCACTTCACATGGCTAAGGCTGGTTACTTTAAGCCTCTAGTGTAGTATTTGAAGAAAGGTGATTTAGAACTTCCCATAACTGAAATTGATACATCTCTTTAATAAGTTTACAACTCTTTGTTATATATAATTATTTAAAAAATCATGTTATTGCAGGCTCTGACATGAACAAGATTCTTATGGCAACAACTATAATCTTCGCATTGAGCTTTTTTTTATCAAATTATTTTATGATTTTTTCGAAGACTTGTGGAATATTCAGGAACTTTCAAGTCAAAGAATGTTTCGTAATAGATTGTAGCCAATGAAGTGTATTCTATGTGAAGTATTTGGTTTCACCAACTACTTCACTAAAATTGAATTTTTGAAGAGATTTATTTTTTGAATTGTTCTGTTTTGTCATGTTCAGGTGGATTCTATTAGTATCAAAATTTTTAGAGATTTTATTTTTTTCAGAGATTTTGTTCATGACTGAAAATAGCTAAGTGGCATCTTGCAGTGCATCACTTAAAATTTGTGAAATTAGATGTGCATTAAGACACTATGCAACATCTGAAAAATGAAACTATTGTCATCTAAATTAAGTTTTCTATTAAAAAAATTGCATTCACAATTTCAGAAACATATGCAGATAAAATAAGAATTCAATAATTTGTCAAAATTAACAACAACTAATATCAAATCACATAAATCAAACCAAATTACTCTAACTACAAAAATCACACCAATGCTATAATAATTCAAATCACAGAAATCATATGGAGGAAATTACCGGAAGGGAGAGGCTGACGACAGTGATGAAGAATGAGGAAGACAGCAAAGAAGACTGCGAGGAAGACAGAATCAGGAGGAAGGCGATGCTCTCTGGAACGCACAAGATGGCGATGCTTTATGACGCGACGATGACCTTGATTGCGAGACCAGAGAGGAGATAGGGAGAGATCTTGAGTGTGACGCCACAGTGAGACAGATGAGAGAGATCGCCACATATCCTTTACATCATAGCATAGCATAGAAAGCAGTACCATTGATCCTATATTCAATTTAATTGGTGTGTATATCTACTACTAATTCGATTTTTAACCTTGCCCCTCATTCATTCCCGCCACAACCACCAACGGCAATCAAGCCAGCCAAGCCCAGGGAGCTCTAGCGAGAGAGAGAGACAGAGAGAGACAATAGGAAGAGGAGAGAAGAAAATGAAGAATACTAGAAAAGGCGTGATTCAACGAGAGGGTTTCTGAACCTAGATGAAGAATATTTTTTATTTTTTGTTTTTTTAATATGTTTTTGTTTTGTTGTTTAAATTATTTGAAACTATAAAATTGTGATTATTGAATTCTAAAATTTGATTAATTTAAAAGGGTATTTTTGTCTAATCAATTATAAAGGAAAGATGTTTAAGACTTTTTATAAAATTAAATAAAAAATATATTTTTATTTTTATTTTATTAAAGGGTGTATTAGTAAAAGTGGTGATATAATATATATTTAAAAAAGAAAAAATTAAATGCTAATGTAGAAAATAAATTCTACGTGGCTTGTTATTACTTGTCCATATTTTAAATATAGCGGTACGTATAAATTTATTATCGTACCGTAGCAAATACCTAATTTTTTTATTAAAGATAGGAAGACTCAAACTTGCGATATCTTAAGTAAGTATAGAGAGATTATGCTATGATAATTTATTGGCGTAAAATTAAATACAATTGAGTTTATATATATGTGTGTATATTTTTTATATATCATATTTATAAATAGAAAATTGAATAATATCGTAGATGTGCGTATCGATATAATCCGATAGAGAATTTAATGTGAATAGGTGTAAAAGGAAATATAAAAAGAAAAGTAATTATGAAAACATATTTTATATTTTAAGAAGGTAAAAATACACCTTTACAAACACGACGACTGGCAGTAGCTAATAGGTAATAATTATATAATATAATTTACCCAAATAAATATCATGAAACCAATAGTGTGACCTAACTCCCAATCCACGAACGCATATACATATAAGCATGTTCTGATCTGTAGCAACACATCACGGCGACACACGAGGCCAAGGTGGTCGGAAGGTGCCACGTGTACGGCCACAGACGGAGGGAACAGTGAAAAAAAGACGGTACTAGATTCTACCCAACAAGGCTCCGAAACATTGATCTTTTATCAGTTCATGTGCAAAATATACACATGTAAAAGCGTGACAAGTGTTAGGGTAATTTCCCGTAATGTCACGCTTCAATTCAAGCTACTCATGCACGCCTCATCTTATTGGCCATGCAATGTTTCTAATTAATGTTGTTTCCGCATCAAAACTTTTTTATCATGTGGTCTTTTATTTACACCTGTTCATTATTTCTTACATAAGGTTTGAATAGACTGTTCCTATGCTAATGTTTGGAATGGAACAATAATGTAGAAATGAATAATTATTGTTACTGTACACCAAAAATATTATATGATGCATGGATTACCCTTTTTCTTTGCTTCACTCTATCATTTAGATGGTCCACCCACAAACCCTTCTAAATTTATAGCAAATGTCCTCAATATATAGTAGTGATGTTATCATACAAAATGAAAAGCACAACCAGTATACTAAAGAGATTGGTTTTGTTAAGTAGACAATAATTTTTATAAATAATATAAATAATAAATTTTAAAATTGATCTAATAAAATAAAAAATACTTTACTTTAAATTATTTTTTAAATTCTAATATTATGATAATTATCTGCACACCTAATGAATTGAACATCTTACTATTATTAACTGTGTATGAATAAATCGAATCAAAAAGAATAACGATCCAATTAAAAATAATCAACATAATTATTTATATACCTATTAAATTAAATATTTGACATATTTATTATTCATATTATTTAATATTTTCATTGTTTCCTATACTTTTTCTTAAAAATATTAATCAATATAAAATAAAATTATCGACTCTTAAATTTTTCTCAAACGAAAGTAGTTGTTCATTCCTAAAAATGGTGGCAAATGTTACTGTCCCAATGAAGTTAATGAAATACTCTAACTCATAAGTAGTGCTTTCGTGCCACTATTTTTAAGTGATTATTACTTTTTTTAAATTTTTTACTCAGATTTATCCTTTTTATTTTTTATGAGACACTACTTCTCTTATTAACAACAAATTTCACTCTAAACACTAGTTGTTACACCATATATAACATGCACATAAAATTTTGAGTGTGTGTGACAATTCACATAAAGATGTTTTTTGACAATTACGATAAGTGAATAATATTAAAAAATAATTTGATATATTTTTTTAAATTATTATCTAAAAATAATAAATTATCATATTCATACGAAAATGTTTTAATATGAATATATAGTCGATATATATGTGGAGTATGCACGTAGTTTTTAAAAAGTTAAACTACAAGTCATTTTAAAAATTTAATTTAATTTTTGATATATTATCACTATAAAAAAAAATTTATACGTATATTTAATTATATAATAATACATTAATAAAAATAACTATTTTTTATATTAATCATATAAATAATCATTCGAAAAAAATGTTAGCTATAATTGCAGTACATTAAAATTAAACTATTTAAAAATTAGATAATAACTTTTAATTGACTATGACACACAGATATAAAAATCTTTACACTACTCCTCTATGCATATGATAACTGTACTACTCATTTATTATTTTAAAAGGGGCATGTATTATTATCTTTTATGTAGGGCATATATTACGTGGTTCTACATAAAAATAAATTGGAAGTTTTTGTCTTTTATTTTTTGTTGTATTTATTTTCCACCATATTCACATAAGTCCTGCCTCTATAAAAACCTGGATCATGAGAAGAGTAGTGAGTTAAGTGTGTGATTGATTGGGGCCAGTTATAGGGGGCAAAAAGACATGGCTCAATGCCACCACTACTCTTCAAGAAGCAGTGATGAGAAGAAGAAAGGTAAGAAACATTCTAATAGCAGTGGCTTTGGAAGAAGATGTTCTAACACGTTGAGAGAGTTTAGAGGAAGATTCTACATTCTCAGAAGATGCATAACCATCTTGCTTTGCTGGCACAAGTATGGCTAGCTTAGCAGCTACCATGCATTACACATAAATTTCTATTTATGTATGGGGTTCAATAATTATATATCATCACTACTTGTTTGAACTTAAGGTTGAAAAGTTAATTATTAATTTTCTATTCTATCTTCTTCTGTATATATCTTCTCATTCACGTGATGTATGCATGCTCATCAAGGGGTGTATTTAATGGTGTAATGTATAGTCTAGTTTTTCTCACATGGACTGCCTAACTATACATATATATATAACTCTATGTATCTATATATTATTATTAGTTTTAATTTCCAAAAAATCAAAGCATGAAGGGGTAGTCTACTGCTGAGTGTTCAGTTGCCATAACTATGTGCCGGATGTGTATGTTAGGAATTGGGTGAAAACTAAAGAGTAAAGACCCAATCTTTACTATTAATTGAATAATGTCTATATATATAACATAAGTATCACTCCTCTACTTAAATAAGTATTAAATAATTAATATTAAAAATATAAATTTTATCTTATTTATTAGTAATTTATTAGTTAATAATAAATTTTAAATAAAATTTTATTTCGTATCGTATTAATCATTGATCTATCGAACGAAAGAATACTATAAAAAAAGGAATAATAATGCTAGTGGTGACCATTTCTCTTTATTATTATTGTGGCATTTTTTCAATATTTATATGATGAACCAATCTGAGATAATATATATTATCCAACATAGATAGTCTTGTAAGTTGTAATTAAATAATAACCAACATAATTTTACAAATAATAATTATTTTTTTTGCTGGGTAATAATAATTCATCTAATTTATTTTTGAGGAAATTTATTAAAATAAGCTAAGTTAAGCCACTAAATTACTTAGCTATACATAGAGCCTATAAAACTTTTATTCCAACATATACATGTTTGTTTAATTTGGTGCAGAACCAAAAATGGGCAAATATGGTACTCCAAAAAGGGCTATAATAAATCCGTGTCCAGCTTTATCTCCTTTAATAACCACACAAATTGAGCCTATTGTGGAAAAAATAGTTACTTCTGAAATGTAGTTCTCATCCCCAAGATCAGACATTTATTTTTGCCAAACCTAGGTATAGTATATAGTAACCAGAAGTGTCATATAATCCATTTGGTTAGGCCCTTATAATTAAATAACAGAATTACATATATTTATATTGCTCTACTAAATTTGGCACACTCATTCTCAAACCATCATGTTTGAACCAAATAAATAATGATAACTGATGAGGCATATGCATGCAATGCAGTAGTTGCATAATAATAATAATAACAAAAGTTATGGAGTCACTGCTGAACCTACGAAGTGCCTCATGTGAGGTTGAGGTATGAATGAATGATGGCAAATAGAGTAGTACTAACTAAGCAGAAATCCAAAAGCAAAGAACAAGCAACAATAAAAAGCAAAGGTTCATTTTGATTTTTTTCACTGTTTCACACATAAATGCTGATTTGAAACAGAACTACCAAACATACATACCCTTCTTTCTCTCTCTCTTTCTTTTTTTTTTTTTTGTAATTTCTTTTTTGCTCTGCCCCCACCCAATGATCCATTAAATGCTATCTAGCACATTAAAAGAGCTTCAGATTTGTCTCCTCTTTTGCTTAATTTATAATGATTCCTGTGTACCATCCCCTTTGGAATTAATATTCCAACTTCCTCAGTTCTTTGGTGGTTGGAAAATTCAATGCAACTCCTTCAATGCTACTACCATTACCACCAAGCCATGTTGGGCTCTACCTTCTTTAAAGCTTCACAAATATTTCTCTCCATTTTTCACATCAACATTCATACACAAACAATGCAACTTGTTATCATTATTAGTTAGTTCATTCCCTTCTGCTTTCTCTTTTGTTTTCTCTTTCTCTTCATCATAGACTTCCACTTTTTATGAAAACATCATTTTTTTTCCTTTATTATTGTCAGTGATTTATAACATACAGTTTCAGGTTTTTGCTTGATGCATTGTTGTTGTTGTTGGTTATTATGTAGGGAAAGGTTTAAGCTATGGATGATGAAGATTGAATGAAGAACCATGGGGGTAAGAGGGACCGGTTTAACGGGATATTGGTGCGGTTCAATGAGAAAGCAATGCTCAAAATGTTTCAAGCCTTGTTTTTCTATTGAGCCGTGCCAATATCACGTGCCACTGCTCCTAAAAACCCCTTAAAGCAAAAGAAAAAAAAATAGTAATTCTGATTATCAAAGGTTTTTATCTTCACTATTTTTTTTATGCTTTCTAATATTATGTTCCATTTTTTTTCATTCAAGTATTATTAATGAGTTATGATGAATCAGGGTCTTACAAGGAACCTAGAGGGTATGACATTAATTGTAGCATATGGAAGAATAGAAGAAGAATTGGTTACAAGAACAAGTGATGACAAGTTTTTATATATTCATCTACTATTAATTAATTTTCATATATAGGTCACATTGTTTTCTTTGAAATGTGATGTTTAACAGAACATGGCTTGTGCACTTCTTTAACTTTAAGCATTGTTTTGTGTCCCTGCCTCTCTTTCTTTTCCTTTTTTTTTTTTGTTATGAATTTTTCCATATGCGTAAGGAAAATGTATTTAAACATATAAAAGTTTTAAGATACTTAAAAATATGGTGTAGGACTTGTAATAGTTATTAAAAATAAATAAATGAAGAGTACAGCCCTTTTCAAAGATATGATGTTAATATCTTACTTTAAGAAAAAAAAGAAGTTCGCTTATAATTAAAATATTTTGCTCCTAAAATACATAAATTATACTACTAGTGTTACCTAATTGCAAGAGGGTCCATACACATGCATTTATGTATGTATAATATATAGGGTACTATATATCTTTTGACATTTTTAATGAGAGAAAAAAACATCAAGAATCTTCCCATGCCTTCTTATTTATTTTGAAAGATAAGGTAGGTGAGAGAGAAATGAATCAACCAATTGTTGGGACGCAATTACAATAAAAATATGATCAACGAATGAAGTCCAAGCAATTTGGAATAAAAGTCACAATAAAAGTTGTCTGCATAGGTTATTTATTATACGAAAACAATAGTTAAAAATTATTAATTATTTAATACGTATCAACATATTAATTATAATTTTTACCTAAAGACATTTTTATATGAATTATTGATAAATTATATAAGATTGTTTATTATTTATTTGAATGTGCAGTTAAATGATGGATAGTAAATTAAGATATTGTTGACATAGTTGTTGTGAAATGAAAGAGAAAAATTACAAATGTAACATGGTCATTACTTTTTACCTGAAATTACCCTCATTTGGAAGTTGAAGGAGTTTCCTCGGAGCTGAACATTGAAGAAACTGAAGTTACTTAAAGGGCACATTATGTGTGATGATTATAGTTATTTTATCTTCTTTCTAAAAACAATAATGCTTTTAGGTACAATTTGTGGGATATTGACATAACCAGAAGCTGTTGGAGGAATCTATTGACTCTTATAGTTGCTTTATTTAATATATTAGGTTCATCACATGTATTCTGCTACTCACATCAATTAAGTTGTACCAGAACAATCAATAATGAAAAATATACAACAATAATTCAATCAATTCTATATAGCACTTATTGTTTTTCCTCTTTTGTATGCTCATTTCCACTTTGCTTAATTATTTTAATTTCCACATGTTTCAAAGTGGAAAATGATACTTGTAACTTCAAATTGCAATATTCGTTTTTTACTTTCATACATGTTACAATTAATATTTGTAGGACTTAATTTTAAGATCTTATTAACAAGTATCTTTAGGATATTAGTAAAGAATATTATAAAGTGAAAAATATTATAAAAAATTATTTGAAAAGAATTATATATTTTTATCAAGTAGTCTGAAGATATTTTTAGTTAAATTTTTTATTTTATTAAATTTTTTTACCGTGTCTGTTGGGTAGGGTTCATGGGCCAATTATCTCCCAATTCCTAAACTAGTAGTAAGAAGTACTTTGAGCATTTTGACTTTTCTCAGCCGTTGACCCAAAAGAACAATAATTTTCTATCAAATCTCTGCCTAACCCCCCCAACAATCCATGTTCTTCCATTTGTGTAACTTTAATCATTAACATTGCAATAATTTATCAATATATATCTCTTAAGCATCTACCACATGGACCATGCTTAGTTGACTTGCAAAACATGCACTAACCTTACAAGGTACAACCACTTATGAAAGAAATGTTGGTTCTCATACAGATAAATGTGCTTTGGAATTCAAAGGCTTGGAGTTGCAATGGATCAGCTGTAACTCAGAAACTTTATCATTTTTACTTCCTAAGTGAACCCTTATTAATTTTGTTTTGGTGATTAAAACCCTTGTTAATTTGTTTTCTGCCTCTTTAATTTTGTATTTTACTACTATTTTTAATTAAATTCAAAATCTTTACTTGTATAAATAATTAGATGAAATAGTCTTTTACAATTTAATTATGATAAATTTGTTCTCGAATTTTCAAGGGAAAAAAATAAAAATACTATGATTGTTAATTCAATGAGATTTTGCACTTAAATTGCATTATATATATATATAAATAAAAATAATATCATAGATAAATAACTGAATTAAGGGTGTAACTGATTAAAAAATATTAATATTACCTAAATTTTTCAGATGCACAATTATTTGTTAAAAGATAAAAATGAATCAGTAGCAGAGTGAATTATATACTAGGAGATGCTTGATTGATAGCCATTTAAGCAAAGACTATTAACACAGAGAGTGGCCCTTCAAGCATAAAAGAATGGGTTGGGTGGACTTATTATTATTACCCTATGCTTCCTCTATTTTCATGGGAGTAAGTCCTCTCTCTTATCTCTTTTTCTTCTCTTTCTCCTCCTCTCATGTAAAATGAAAATTTTCTCTATACTCATCAAAAATACATTTAAGAAAAAAAAAAGGGAAAAAATGTTAAAAGCCTTGCTGCATTGCCTTAGTTATATATATATATATAATCTTGTTTTCCTGTGTTAGGAAGAAGGAGTTGAATTAAGCTTGTATCCATTAGAAAGAGGCATTCCACAAAGCTTTTTCACCTTCTCCACATCTTCTATGAACCTCTTTGATCCTCTCAGCAGACCTGCAAATTCCACTGCATGTCCAATCAAATGAAGCTACACACACATTCCCTGCTTGAGCTTTCCATTCACAATCTGCAACAACATAGTCACCAAACGTGAGAATCAATTTGGAACTATTAATTCAAGTATTTTACACGCTCATCTAATCACATCTTAGCTATTACTAAACTATGTACTTTGGATGACAGTGTAATATAAATTGAATTTTATAACGATTCGATAACCAAAGAAAAAAAAATCACCTGGTGGAGTGCCACAGCAGAGTCTCCTATCATCAATATGATCCACATCAAGTCCAATAAACCATGAGCCTAGTGAGACATCTTCATTGGCATACTTGTGAAGAACATGCCTGAGACAGAACAAGTACAAATAAGTCATTATAAATGGGGATCATGATGTTACCAACATTTAATTTTGTCCATAAATTTGATGAAGCAGCTAAGGAGTAAGGACTCACTGGTTCATTGAAATATATGTAGCAAGATCTTTTGAAATGGCATACAACTGTCCTGTGGCATGGCGGAAGTACTTGTTTCCAGACTCGCCGAATTTCCAGTATTCTGGTTCATGGTACCTTACACCTCTGCAGGAATTTAGGCACATAAGAAGATGTAGCAGTGAAGTAATCACAAACTCAAAATCCTATAGATGAAAATAATTCTCACTTTTGGGAAAGAACAGGCCCGGATTTCATGCATCCGATGTATACTCGTGGTTTCGACCGGTGTCTAACTAGAGTCTCTCCAAGTGTTGCTGAAAAGGGAGTGAATAATGAGTATGATGCTAAGAAAGTACATGAAACCTTGTTTGATATGAGTAATTGAGTAGTAATTTTATGTGGAGATCAAATTTTGATACCTATATTTACATGAACATCATCATCAACTTTAATGTAGAAATCAGCATCCCATAAGTTAACAGCAGTTGCAAAGTAGGTCTTTGTCTTTGCTGATAATTCAAGGTACCCTTCAACATGATCCTGCAAAATCAAACCACAGTTTTTTACACAATCTGCTAGTTTTTCTTTTAGAAATTGCAATCATGATATAAGAAAAACATGACAAAGAGTCACATTATTTACCAGCCTCAAGAAATCTCCATGCTTCCTATCTTCTGCTTCTATAGCTCTGTCTAATATACCACCTGATGTAGCACTGGAGAAAGAGGGGAATAAAGGAAGAATTAGAAGAAAGCTTCAATTTACAATTCATTCAATATAATTATGAACACTGGAAATATTCAAGTGTATCCCAATGAAGACATAGGATTATTGGTTCTATAAACTTCTATACTAGTTCAAATTAGATGATCTAATGTAAGCACTTCTCTTCCTATGACCAATTACAAAATCAGAGAAATTACAAAAGAGAAATGAGATAGTTTACCTATGACCAATTACAAATCTGATGATAATGCCTTTCTCTTCCTCTAGCTTCTTTCTTTTCTCACCTATTTCCATGTTACCACAAGAACAGATAATCAGAAACCACAACGAATATTGTGAAAATGGTGGCAGAATACTGGGATTGATGGATCAAATTATGAACCTTGAGGCATCCAGGTTTGGCGGACGGAGTCTCTTCTTTTCCTGCTGCTAAAAGCAGTGTTGATTCCTATGACCATGAGGTACCTTCTCCTAGGAGTTGATTCAACTGCCTTCATATCTTCTGATAGAGGAGCGCCATTGCGAATCGACTCCTGAGCTGCCTTTGCAGCAGCTAACTCCATCTCCAAGTTTGAAATAGTTTTGTCCAATGTTCTACATTCAACACAATCACATAAGCCTTGAAATGAAAATTTAGCAGCACACAACACAACACAACACAACAGCATCACGGTATATAACTTACTGCATGGCATTTTGTGTTTTGAAAACTTCCTTATAGATGCTTCTCGTTTCGCGCTTCACTTCCTTTTCTTGCAACTAAAGGAATTTCTGATTATCAAACACTGAATTCAAAACATAACAAGTGACTATGAAGACTAATGTTATGTAACATAAGCTTACAATTCTTGAGTTGCAACCCTCCGAAACAACATTCAATTTTTCAGCTTCCATAGCTGTTGTCCTTGCAAGTCCTTTAGGTTCGGGAATAGTCCACATCCTGTTGTTAACACATTTTTATTAGAAAGGGAACCAAAAATAACTATCTCTAACAACTTCCTATGGCAAGTACCAAAGCAGGGTAACATAAACATGCTAACTCATAGTCAAATTAAGAATCCTGAAAAGAATTGAATAATCAAAGTTGTTACATTTATTTAGTTGTAACACATTAATGAAGTCATCACCATGTGCTTAATATGAAACTAACAATTAGTAACAATCAAGGACAAAAAGATGCAATTAAAGAATTAAAGCACCTCCGAGTAAGTTAGACTATATCTTTTATTTAATATTACTAAATATGACAGATCTCAAAATTGAAAAGGATACATCTTTAAACGTTTCAACAACTAGTAAATATGAATAAGGGATTCAGTTACAACTACCGCAGAATAGACTAGTCACTAGAGATTAGAGGTGCCAATCAATTATTAGGTGTCAGAAGTCTTCTTCCTCATTGATTAGTGAGTATGATATGTATATATGTGAAGTAACTAGTAGTTAGGATAAACTGTAAATTATTTTTTCAACCATAATAACAAACATGTTCTGACTCAACCTGCTGGTAGATTTGTAAACATTGGTAGAAATAATTGAACAGGAAATTAATTAGCAGTACTGAGTGCTGACCAAACTTGACCTTTTTTTCTTCTAGTTATTATTATAGAGGAGGAATAGCATCTTAAACTGAAATATGGCATGGTTCAGATGAAGATAACTGTTGCCAATTGAATTCAGATCCATTCTACTTATCCTATTGAGTTTTGGTGAGTTTAAGATAATTGATGAAATTAGAGGACAGATAAAAAATTATATATTTTTGAAATTATATGACAAAAAATTTCTTCAAATTGGAATTTCTTCACAAAATAAATATGGTCATCCAAATTCAGAAATACACTGATTATAATTTTTTTTTAAATTAGAAAAATATTAAAATTAAACATGAGGTGTGATATGAAAAGGCCTCTTCTTCAGGATCAGAAAGGCATTAAAAAATTTCAACATGGACTGGTTTTCATAAACAGAATATTGTTTGGTATTATGTATCAGAAACTTGGAAAACAACATGAAATAAGACATGACAGAGAGAATTGAAATTGATGTACCTGTTGGTGAATAGCATCCCAGCACAGAAGCTTCCAATACAAAGAAAAATCATCCATCTCTGAGACAAAAAGCTTCTATGAGGAAGAAGAACCTCTCCTCTGCTCTTCAAATTCATTGTCCTTTCAAAAACACAACTTGCCAAGTTGACACTCAGAATGATAAAACCATGTTGACAATTCTAAAGGAGAAGGAACGGGAGCAGCGAATGGTGAAGGAAAGGAAGAAAATTTCAAAGTGGGCACCTTTGAAAAGAAGGAGAAGATGAATCAGAACAGAGGAAGTGCTCTGTTTTTATTTTTTATTTTTTCCAAGTGTTTTGTTCCTTTCTTTATGCTCTGTTTCAGCTATTTTGTTATATGCTTTGCTTTGTGTTGGTTCTATTCTCTTTCTTTTTATGTGTTTGTGAGAGAGAGAGAGAGTGTGTGTGGCTTTGCAGGTAAGGGACGTTGAAGAGAAGTGAGAAGACTTAGTAACCGCTCAGTTTTATAGTCACCATATTACCAAACCATTCTTCTTGGGGCCACCTTCTGATCTCTTTATTTATTGTTACTCCGGTAACTGTTTCTTGCATTCACATTTATACCCTCCTAATCTATTTGGCATCTTTGATTCTCTACCCTCTACTCCAACATGAAGACTTTTTTTAACAAATATTTGGGGGGTTTATTTAACACTAATTCAAGTTTTGTTTGTTTTGTTTCAATAAATAATAATTTGTTTTTTTATCTTTATTATTAAGTGAAATTCGCGTAAATCAGTCTTATTTACTTAAGTAGGTGAAAGTTTTTTTTTTATACTTGACGTAATTTAGGACCGAGTGATAAAATAAAAATATATTTGTATATGAATACATTGGATAAATCACTATTTTAAATTATTTTGGATTTAATATTACTGATTTATTTTGTTTTTTTTTTTGTTTTGAAAATGTCTTTATATAATTTGATCTAACGTTCAACGATTTAGTACAGTAAGATAGTAAATTATTTAAGTGAAAACGATTTATTAAGATTTTGAATATATACATAGAACGGTTTAAATTAGATTGATTTAATTTAATAGACGAGAGAAAATACTATATAAATTAAATTATTGGGCTACCCCGATCTACCATTAAAAAGACATATATTTTATACATATAATTTTTAATATATATTTTAATTTTTTATGAATAATTCATTTGGTAGTTAATTTTTTATATATATTTGATATTGTCGATAATAAAAATATTCTTATTTAATTGGTGTCTTTTTGTCACTCTATCTAAACTCAAATTGGAGACATTGGTCTTGTGAACATTTCTGTTTTAATGGATTTTACTATTTGACTGAAAAATTATTAGCAACTAAAAATGAACTTACAAATTATAACTAATAATCATATAAATTTAATTTTAATAAATTGTGAAGGTAAAATAGTATTTTACGTATATTTAATTATATTAATTATATAAATTTGAACAATAACTCAAAATATTTTGTCCTGTTGATGCATCAATATAAAAAATTTTGCATAGATAATAGTAAAAATAATTCTCACCCTTTTTTTAAGCAAGAATTGGTTGTAAACTCCTTTCTAGTTATCAAATTACTATATTCCATTTTATTTTCTAATGATAAAAGCTGAACTCAAATTAAAATACTATTTAAGAAATCTATTTATATTATTTAGACGCCTTTATACTGGTAGTAGTATTTAACTATTTATATGATTGGCAGAATTAACCATTTTCTTCACTGCCATTATCGTGTCGTGTGGAAGAAATATGATCAATGGAAACTATCTCTTGACACGCGTTCATGTTTTTTCATGTTCATGCAATTGATGAGACCATTTAGGCAATTATGCGAGAGCAAATTTTCTCAATTTTTTTAGTTATTTAATAAATTTGATTTTTTATTATTTAATATTTTTTTTACATATTTTTTTTCCACTTAAAAAATATAAGATGAGAAATGAGAAATCATACTTTATTAAACAATTAAAAAAATTTTGAGAAAATCAATTCCCCCATTTATGCATCAATCTGATGATGAGTCCATTGTTAACTAGTTACAACTTACTGCACGGCCATCATTAATTAGATAATTACTCTCTGATTATGAAACTTATTAGAGAAAATACAAAAACAGTAGGGATTGAGCTCTCTGATTACATACCCTACATCCTTGTCATTGTTATTGCAAAGAGAATTTATTTTTGTTGTTGGAAACTGATTTGACTCAACTTTGTAATTGGATATAATATTAAAGGTTTAATTATCCTATTGATTATTTGATTCCTGTAATTTTATTAAATTTTTAATTAGATTTTTATATATATATTTTTTAATTGGATTTTTATACTGTTATTAATTTTATAATTAAATTTTTTATAATATAAAAAATATAGAATTAACTGAATATTTTTTATAAATTAAAAGTATTTATAATTAAAAACATAACTAAATCGTTGACTACATGTATTTTGGAAGAAATATTTTGTTAATTTTACAGTTTTTTATATGAAAAAGATCTAATTACAAAATTAAAAATAATATAGAAATCTAATTAAAAAAATATATATAAATATCTAATTAAAATTTGATAAAATTATAGAAACCAATAAAATAATTAAACTAATATTAAATTTAGGTAATGTAAATTTTATATTTGGTTTAATAGTAAAATATAAGAAAAAGAATTGATTCATTTAAAAAATAATTTAAATTCTGACTTCTTATTCATTCTACTCATGGAACCAAATGGCAATCAATTAAAAAGTTTTACATTCTTCAAAATTTCCTCCCTTTTTTGCTTTCTAGCCTTCTAGGTAAATAACACAAAACGGCTTTGTATTCTTGACAAGGATATCTCCATGTTATCCGTGATTTTTTTTTTTTTTGAATTTTGGGATAAAAAGTTTGATATATGCTTAAAAGAATAAAGAGTAAAGTAGGGAAGATGGACAATGACCCAGCTAGAAAGGTTCCCCAACTTGCATGACTTGGTCTCCATTTTGTTTTCCACTAACAATTATAAAATAAATTATACAAAATATTCAAAAATTAAGACTTTGACATATATACATCACTAATCATCAAAATATATTAATGGACTAAATAACATATTAGAGATTAATTTACAAGCTTTGTGAGTCTACTTAATTACGGCTTAATATATTTAAGTGCAAATTCATACATATTATCATCCAATGGAATCACTGTCACACAAGACAAATGCATGTGCATGGAAAAGAGTTGGCTCCATGACTCATATGCTCCTCATTAATTGCCAGAAACATAAAGAATCTTATCTATGAATCTACGATAATTTAGCTTATAATTAATAATTATTTGATGATTATTAAATTAACTAATTCAAATTAAATTAGCTTATGTAATAATCCTCCCTCTCATAATAATATAATAATTTAGGATAATAATAGAGACAAGCATATAGTACGTACATTAACATGCATATATGTATTCTCTTATTTATTTATGTATTTATTTTTGTCCTTAGACCTTATATAATGTCATATGACTGCTCAGCTTACTAAACCATTGGATAAATAATAAAAGTACAGTTTCCAAGCTTACCAAACCAGGGTAAGGATTTCATTCTTTCATCCGATACTCTTCTTTGTCGTTTACTCTGAAATAAAATTATTATTATTATTAGTTAAAAAAATGTCTGCGATATTTATTTTTGTGTTCCTATGAAATAGGTCACCAAAAATAGCATCCTACACTTGGAGCAAATCGCCATTGGTGCGTGGTTTCGTTTCTCACCTATCATTATTGGATTTCAATTCTTGTAATTTTTATTAAACAAAATTGTTCTATTTTTTTTCAATAGAGCTTATTAAGACCAAATTAATTAATACGTTATTGATGTTTTCAGTCTCAAGTTGCTCTCATAACATGATCCATATTTGTTTCTAAAAGGACATGAAAATCGTTAGTAGTATTTTTAACAAGTTCAAGGAAGTTGGAAATCGAATAGGTTTTTTGCTAAAATTTGACAACGCATAAACTAAGAGCAATCATTGTTTTCGTTTTGATCTTTTCCGGTATGATACATATATAGGGCTAGAGTGTTAATTACATAACTATGACTATGACGTGCTAATTATTAATCCATTTTTTAATTTCACAATCAATGGTGTTGGATTCAAATTCCAATAGCAGGCAAAAAAAAATGATTAAAACAAAAATATGAATATGAATAATGTTGGGGAAAAGAACGTAAACAATTAATTCATCATAGTTTAAAAATTGAAGCGGCCTTTAAGAATAGCTATCAATTAGGCATTAGATTAGCCTATAAATATAATCTTAAGCGAATATTGTAATTAGTTCAATTCTTTTTGAGAAATATTTGGAAACCAAAAAATACTCTTAGTCTTTCTAATATTACAAAATAAAATTAAAAATTTTAAGTAATTTTTTTAAAATTTGAATTTAAACTTGTATTCTATTTTCTATTTTTAATTAAAATTATTTATTTTTATTTATTATTCTTCATCTTCTCCTTCTTTTTTCTTTAATTTTTGTATTTTATTTTGGAGGAATACTAAATTGATACTCGAAAGATTTTGACACTCACAAAATGGTATCTGACTTTTGTTATTAACAAAATGCCTCCTGAAAGATTTTAAAATTTGACAAAGTCACCCAACTGTAAAAGAATGATATCACAATAAATGAAAAATGCTGATGTAGCTGTTGGAAGAGAGCTCCGATGATGGCAGAGAATTTCGACAACATTTTCGGCTATCTTTTTCTTCTACGTGTTCGTTGCTTCTTCTTCTTCAACACATCGTTGCATCCCCTTCCGCCATGGCAGCTGAAGAAGAAGACCGTTATGACACGCCGCTACACCTCATCGTATTCTTCATGTTCACCGCTTCGTCTTCTTCAACATGTCGTTGCGTTTCCTTCCGCGATGGCAATACCTCACTGCATTCTCGTGTTCGCCGCTTCTTCTTCTTCAACACGTCGGTGCATCCCATTCCGCCATGGCAGCACTTTGCCGCTGCATCTCCTTCCACCGGAAATATCACTGAAATTCTCTGCCATCATTGGAATTCTCTTCCGATGGCTATATCAACATTTTTCGTTTACTGTCACATAATCATTTCACACTTGGGTGATTTTGTTAAATTTTAAAATATTTCAACGGCTATTTTGTCAATAACAAAAGTCATGTAATCTATCGGGTACCGATTTGATATTTATCTATTTATTTTATTTTTGATAACTTAAATATTTTTTTATCTTTAAATTTTAAGTAAACTACCAAAATGCACTTGAATAATTTTGTCGCTGACAAAAATACATCTAAATTTTGCTATCGACAAAAATGTCCTCGAATGATTTAAAAACGCGATAAAAATATCCAACATTAAATATGTATTTCTCAAAAATATTTTAGACATTGAATTTGATGTGATTTTTTGCAAACATGATTAGAAAAATGAGATATTATTATTCTTAAAATTTGGCGATTTTTCGCTAAGTAAATCACCAAATTTTAAGAATAATAATATCTCATTTTTCTAATCATGTTTGCAAAAAAATCAAAATACAATCTCTAAAACATCTTTTGATAATACATATTTAATATTAGATATTTTTGTCGTATTTTTTAATTATTTGAGGGCATTTTGTCGATAACAAATTTGAGTATATTTTTGTTAGCGATAAAATTATCTGAATGCATTTTTTGTAGTTTATCCTTAAATGTTACTTTCAAAACTGTAATTGAGATATTAAAACACCCATAAAAAAAGTCATTTTCACTCCTTAAATTAAGATTATAAAATAAAATTTAAAAATTATTAATTTATTTATTATTAACAATAATGGAATAAAAAATTGAGTAAAACAAACGGACACGTTCAATAAGACATTATCATTTATTAGTTTTGTCAAAAAAAATGCTAAACTTGTATGCAGTTACGCAATGAAAAAAATATTTTTAGATACTAAAAATTTAGTGTCAATTGAGGTGTTAAGTTTAAATGCAACATCTTCTTCTCCTTCCAATAATAAAAAAGGAAATGAAGTTAAAAATATTTTCATACTTCACATACATCAAAGAGACTATCGTATTATCAGTGAAGTATAATGACATTAGCCATTTTTATCACGGATTAAGTACATCTCATATAATTATTATGGAATGGCCATTTAATGGCTTGTCACCCAAATTTGTCCATTTCATAATAATACAAGATTTAATTAATTCTCTTTACTTATCAATTCAAAATTATATTCGCCATAACTCATATGTTAATATTACTATAAAAAAATTTTAATTTTTATATCACAGACTTCACTTAATATATTATTTACTCCTTTAAATACGAACACAAGAAATGATAATTATTTAACCATTTTAATATTAATTAATACTGTCAACTTAACAGGACTTCACACTCTCAATATCAATTAAAAGTGCAAATAAATCGTGATATCTTTCGTTTGGTAGATATGGAATACATTCACATATATAAATTAAATAACAAATATGTATACTATACAGTCGTATTTCTTAACTTTTAATTAACTCATGCAACATCCGAATTAAAAAAATATGTTATACATATAAACTAAATCAAATAATATTCATGTTAGAGGTATTGTAATCTACGAGTATGATATATTTTTCTGAATTCTGATCTTTTTGGAACTAACAAATAACAATATTATTTTGTAACTAACGAGAGTTTTGTTTTTTACATTTTTAAAAGATTATTTGACTGAAATAGTCGGTCGAAAGGCACGTGCCATGATCTAAAGGTCCGTGCAAGGTGGAGAACTACTCCCAATTGGATGGGACCCACCCCATACCCTATCCCCCTCTCTCTCGACATTAGTCACGTGATCTATTTCGTTCCCTCTCACGTGGCTCCTTTTGAAAAGGCCCGAATCTAATGGCCCACGTCACGAGGATACCGACACGTGTCGTCATTTGATGAGGCCTCACTGAATCTAATGTTTTCTCAGCCAATGAAAGTAGACATCACTTGACATCATTGAAACATCCTGCCTTTGCTTGCGGAGGATATTTTCGTCAAATTCGCCTTGATGATCTATTGATCTTCGAAAACATGCCTTCCGAGATTTTGCTTCTCATTAATTATTACTAAATCTCTTTTAACATTAATCTTGGGGGTTACGTTCATGTATTATTCATGAATTTGCATTCATTAGATCTATCTCAGGTACGGAGAACAAATTATTTTGAACAACAATAATATCAGTAACTAAATTATACATTGATTCCCTGTTAATATAATCATGTTCATCGGTTATTAGCTAGTGAAATAATAATAATAATAATAATAATAATAATAATAATAATAGTGTCCTATATTTAATTTTCTCATATTAAATATATATCAACTACTTCTCCCCCTATTTCACAATGTATGTGATTTTAAACAATTTATAACAACGTTCATTATTATAAATCACAAATAATTTTATTTGGCTTATTATTATTCATCTATAGAATAATGTTATATTTTATTTCAGCATAAATTTTCTTAATATTGATGTAATAATAATATCTACTCCTAATTTCCTTGATCAAAGAGCGAGACTGATGGTACACTAAGGTAGCATTTGTTTTCGAAGACAGGACACGGAGACATGGACAACATATTCTTAAAAAGTGTTTGGAAAGCAAAGACATAGACACTGAACATATTGTTTTCGGGACATTTTTTATACTTTTGTGTCCACTCTTTTACGAAGGACAATGATGAACACGGGATTTGGAAGAGGGATACGGACTGTTTTTATGAATTTTTTTTCTTTTTTGTCCATGGTGCTATTTTTTATTATTCCACTGTTACCCCTTCTTATTTTTCCTATTTTGCGTTGTACTTTTTTTACTCCATGTTCTTTTTCTATCTCTACGTGCTTTTTCTTTCTCTTTTTTTCTCAGTTACTCTCCTTTTTATAAAAATTTTTATTGGACTGTATAATTTATTTTTTCTTATCATTCTTACTTCAACATCATTTTAACTTTATATTATATTATTTAATTTGTAATAAAAATAATAACAAAAATAATTAGTCTGGAGACTTTTAAAAGATAAATATTATAAAGGTAAAATTGATATTTTAAAATGCTAAAAAATAATTTATAAATTGTAATTGATTTTATATAATTTAAAGAAAAATTAATTTTTTAAAAAGAAAAATAAAATTTTAGATAAAAAATTAATTTTCTAAATAAAAATAGATTTTTATGTGCAAAAATTAATTTTTTTCCATTTAAAAATGGATTCTTTTTTAAAACTGATTTTGTATTTAAAATTAATTTGGCTTATTAACCTAAATGAAATTTTTTATTAATCAAACTCAGATTTTTTTTGTTAATATTAACCATATGTATTCCTACATATTAATAATAAATTTTAAAAAAATAATTATATTTATAAATTTTATTTTAATATAAATACTATTATATAATTTTTTATTTTAAAATTTTTTTATGTTTCAAATATTTTTTTTCAGTTTCCACTGTCTGTGTACTCTCATTATTTATTAAATTAATTTATACTAAAAAATTTGGAATTACATGGATATTTTAGTCATTTTATATAATATTTTAGTCTTGTCCGCGTGTATCCAAACATAATACTGGACATTCCATTAGTGTCTTATCCATCGTATCCAAACACGATACACAAAACATAATTTTTAATGTCTCTGTCTTATTATTGTCTTTATCTCAGTGTCCTGTTCTATCGTATCTCTACGAACAAACGCTACCTAATAAACTTTCACTATATTAAAAACAGTTCTAGTAGCCTTAAGAGTTGTGATGCCAATATGTTTGAGAGTTTGAAGTGTATAGAATGCTTGATTATTACTCAACGAAGATTCCTATTCCTAACCTCTCCTATTTGCTTAACGAGTAAACGTTGTAAATACCAAACAACATAGAACGAGAGGATAAAAATTTAGATTCAATCAAATTGTTAAATAAAAATTTAATCAAATTATTTAAATTATTTAATAATTTTTAATTATTAATTTCAGGTAAAAATAATTGCACCAGATAAATTTTCACCAAACGAGAGAAAATCATTTAAGAGACAACCTAATTACTAGACTAGCTAGCTAAAGATTAGAGTATTTCACTCTTTCTTCCCCTAACAGCACATCCACACAGACGCACGTGTCATGAATCAGACAAACCATATAATGCAAAAAGCACCTTCATTATTAATTATCGCTGAAACATAATATATGAATTTATATTATTATTATTATTATTATTATTATTATTATTATTATTATTTGTTCGGTAGTTCGGGTACCGGACGATTTGGGGGAGATTCCTTGGGTGATAAGGTGGGGTTTTTGTCTGGTTTAGAGTTGCAGAGGTGGAACTGGAGCAGCTGACTTCCGGAGTTTCTGATGTGGAGGGGGATGTCACTTGTAAAGACACTCCGACGTCCAAGTCAGTTGAGTGTGCAGGCGAAAAAAGGGGAATAAAGTGATGTGTGTCGTATCTTGGGGGTAGGACCCTCCCTTTATATACCATGTCAGAAGTGAGTCTCGCAAGGGCAGAACGCACCTTCCTCAAAACTTTCTCATACAGCTGTAGCAGAGAGCTGTCCAGAACGCGTGTCCGAATCGATATTTGATCGCCTCGCACCCGACCGTTCGGATCGGATGGTTCGTGGATTAGGACGGCCCATGTTATATGTGAGTCAGGCCGTAACATTATTATTATTATTATTAATGCACTAATTATTGTACTAATCAATTTAATAACTTGCAGACGGGAAAGACATCCCTCGTTTGTTCATCACTAAGCATAACCTATAATTATTGAATATCTCTTAATTGGAACACAGATATATATTAAATAAGGAGAGGGAACTAATGACCTTGTCTAACTCTTAATTACCATACTATATAGCTATGATTATGAAAAATTAACGTGACAATGTATTAGGGGTGTAAGTTACCGAATCGAACCAAAAATTATTGTAGAACCGAACCAAATTTTATAACAATCGAAAGAAAAATCGAAAAAAATCGATTTTTTTTTTGTTTTTTTTTTAACTAAACCGATCGGTTCGGTTTGGTTTTCGGCTGTCTTTACTGAAACCGAGTCGAACCGAAGAGTGAGGGTTCAGTAGCGTGTGTTTTTACTAAGTTGCCCTTTAACCTAAGTATAAAAGGGCCAAGCAATGCAGCCACAAGCCCACTACGGCACAACCCAAGCTTTCTTCTTCTCCTTTCACGCGAACCCTAAACCAAGTCACCCACACTTCTATCTCCCATTCTTCCACGGTTCTAGGGTCGCCGTCGCAACAAAGTCAAAGCTGAGCAGCACTCCAATCTAGTCCGTCACCGAGCAGCAATCCATTCGCTGAGCAGCAGTCCGTCGCCGAGCAAGACGCCAGTGGCCGAGCAGTCCAACTCGAGCAGCACTCCAATCACCGTCTCATCGAGCCCTCTTCTGCAAAAAGCAACTGAACAATGTCTTCTTCGGATGTTAGATATATTTTTATTTTAATTGTTTTTGGTTCAGATATGTAATTTTGGGTTGAAAATAGTGTTTCTGTGGTTGTTGAGATTTTTGTGATTTATAGGGTTTGATTGGATTGCTTGAGTTGTGATAAAAGAGCTTATTTATGCAATAATATTAGTCAGTATTAGGAATTTAGGGTTGAACTTCTTTTTCCTTCTGATTATAAAAAGTTTGAAAAATGCGTTTTTTGTGGAATTTGTTTTGTGATTTATAGGGTTTTGATTGGAAGGATTGATTTGTGATTAATGAAAGAAAGACCATGTTTTTGCAATAATTATTGGATTAGCATTGGGCAGTAATACTTTTTCCCTCTTATTACATTTGTTTATTTTGACATTTATAATCATGGAAAACGAAGTTTCAAGCTTGTATATTCTATAAAGAGCATGTGCTGTCTGATTGGATAGAAATGCTTGAGAAAGAAAAGGTTTACTTTGTTAGAAACTTTGAATAAAATGGTTTTTCATTTTAGTATCTTTTTGAATATATATGGTTTGCCTTTTAGTGTCGTTTTGAATATATATGGGTAGCTGTCTTTGAATGTGTATGGTCATTTAAATTCTGTTAATTGGCTTTAAAAATGAATTACTTATCGTTCTGTTTATGAGCTGCTTTGGTTTTGTTTATGAGCTGTGTATGAGTTGCTTATGTCTTAGTAGATTTGTGTTGAATTATCTCAAAATAATGTATTGCAGTTAGTGAATATTAAAAAACAAATATAACTACTTCAACAGTTGGGTGAAAATTGCAAACGACCAAACTGTTAATGTATGGCAGTTAGTGAGTATTAAATGATGCAAATAAACTAGCTAGTTGTGTATGAGCTGTTTATGTCTTAGTAGATTTCTGTTGATTGGCTTTAAATTATGTTAATTGCTTATGAGCTGTTGTGGTTTTGTTCTGCATATATGACTGCATATAATTAATGTGTTTCAATATATATGGCTGCATATAATTAATATGTTCTTAATATATATGGCTACATATATATGAGCTGCTGTGATTTTGAATGCTAAATTTGTTGGTGAAAACAATACTTTTGGTGCTGTTGATGAGTTAAAATGCTAATTTTTCATTGTTATGTATATATATATATATGCAGCCAACAAGCAATGAGGTGCCCAATGAACGGACGCCTGAAGTTGGGGGTGAAAATGTTGAGTCCGTGGTACGTTCTTCAACGGACAGCGGCGTAGATTCAGATTAAGTATGGTGGCTGCTTGGTTTTTATTTGGCTTAAAGTGGCTGTTTAGGTTTTTAGTATGTTTTAAAATGTGTTTTTTGTTGTTATTTGCTAGACATTTTTAATTGTCTTTGTTTTATGTTTAATTGTTGGGACAAGTTGAATTTGTATTGAGTTTGGATGTGATATACTCTTGTTATTATAATTTATTGATGGTTTTAAATTTGATTTTATGGTAATTTAAATTCTGAATATTAGGTTTCAAAAAACCGAAAAAATCGACCGAACCAAATCGCTATTGGTTCGGTCAGTTCAGTTCGGTTGTCCATACAGCAACAAACCAAACAGTTGAGTTCAGTGTAAAACCGAACAGGTCGGTTCGGTTGGTTTTCGGTCTAAAACCGAATTAAACCGAACCAATATTACACCCCTACAATGTGTTATCAATATTATTTTTATGAAAAAAATATAAAAAATTAATTTTTAATTAGTCGATATTAAAGTCACTTTAGGTTTAAATTTATAATTTATAATTTAAAATTTAAAATAAATAAATCATTTTTAAAATAGTAGCCGAAAAAAAAATTAGTTCCTTAGCATTACTCTATTTTTGTATATATTATGTCCATGCATGCTGATGATATTCTAAATTAATGAACTAAGAAAAAGAATTAATGATGACATGTATAGGGGCCTATAGAGTATGTGCAGCGATGCATGTGGTGCAAAGCTTGAAAGCACGTTAAAGAGACAGAGGGAGAGTAGGGTATATAGTGATGAACTCCATGTGTCTTTGATACAACTTTCACATGTTATCTATTATAGAGACAAGGGTGGATATGGAACATTTTGATGGATAAAATTAATAATTAACATTATTATTTATAAAGAAAAGTTAACTGCCTTATAATAATTTCAGCTGCTCCATCGTCCTATGTATATATATTGCATATATATGTTACATACAACAATATTCCAGCTTGTCATGGCTCACAATTCTCAGTTCATGAGTGATGGGAGGGAAAAATCAAATATAATTTTGTGGGAGTCCACCTCTCATGAATTAATTTTCTTTAAAAAAAAGTAAAAGAAAAAAAATATAACATGGTATTATTAGAGGAAGAGTTCATGATTACAATAATACGTCAAGCTTTCTTCTAATGATGATTCTACAGAAAAAAGAAAAATATTGTCAAAGTTAACATTACATTCATGTGAGTAATATGTGTTAGTGACCCACTAACTTTAAATTTGCTTTAAACAAGATTTCATGTGTACATTTGGTTAAATATATCTAAATAATAGTATAATTTATTTATTATATATGCCAACTCTAAAATAATGATTACTCTAATATTTTCTACAACAAAATGTTTTCAACAAGCTAACTATAGTAGTAATGAATACCATGTTATTCAAACCGCCATTGAAAACATTCATTTGTTCACCCGTTATGATTTTATTTTTTCATTTTTATGAATGATAGAACTCATTCATTGTTATTATTGTTAAATATTTTATTTGTTGACAAATAATGACTGCTAATTATTTATTAACAATTCTGAAGCATTATTATGTCAAGATTAAGATGACAATAATCAACACTATTAGTGTATTATTGTGTGCGGATAACAAAGATGGAACTTCTAATAATGTAAATTAAACCAAACTACCTACGTAATTGGCGTTACACAGATGACAAACCATATGTCTTAGCTTGCATGAGACTGATATAAGTTAGTAATTACATGTGAAACAATTAATAGGGTGGGGTCATAATATGTCATATTTGTTGCTTTATAACAATGCAAGGGCCAAAAGTTAAAAATAATGATATTAGTCACTTCAACAAGAGCCGTATATTATTTACCGCGCCCGGGTCACACTTATGTGAAGGTCACGACCGAAAAAAAAAAGACGAAAATATTTAACAAAAAAAATATTAATTAATAATTATTAAAATTTATTATTTATTATTTTATTTAATGTATTTTATAATAAATAAAATTAAATAAAATAAATTTAAATTTTTTGTACTGATTATTTTTTGTTTGTCTAATATTACTGAAAAAAAAAGCATATGTCAAGGTAGAATATTAGAATTCCAATTGCTATATTATTATTACTCCGAAAAAATACCTAACGCAAGTAATTGGTTAAATTGGCAGTTATTTTATTTATTTAATTAGGTATTTTAAAGTCATCTATTACAAATTAATTAAAAATATATATTTATAGATAAATACATGATATTTAATAACTAATTTTACATATATAAAATATTTTTTATTCACAGGCATTGTGTGGTGTTGAAATGGTGAGAGAGCGAGAGTAATTTTTAATATGTTCTGATCTTTTCACACAAATATTTAGGTAAATTTAATACTGACCAGTCTATTAAAATTACGACATGTATTTAAATTCAATAAATTGTTTACGAAAATATTTACAAATTATTATCAAATTAAAAAATTTCATAAAGACAGAAAATATTTGAATGCACTTATATTTAGAATGAATAGTATAAGAAATTAATTTTTAGTTAGTTAATATTAGTTATTTCTATTGTAAATTTACTTTTTTCTTTTACTTTATATTTTTTAAAAATCTAAAATTTAAAATTTAGAATAAAAAATAATTATAAAACATGATTAATATTAACTAAAAAATTAATTTTACTCGTTAATTAAATTCTTTTAAAATATTACGATTTTTTAGATAACTGTATTTGGTGATGCATTATGTACTTTGCTGGTTGGAATAGGATTCTTGTGTCACTTTTTACTACAGCAATAGTATATATTGATTTGATTCTGTCTTGAAGCAACACAAAGCTGCCACTGCATTACACCGTTGTTGGCTTGGTGCAGACGATTTTGGAACACCCAAACAGTCGATAATACTTTGGCTGTTACACATTCACTCCCAATTGGAATTACTTGTTATTATTCTGTCTTTTTCTCAACAACTAACACTAGTACACTACTCACCCAGGAGCCTCTCTGCTCATGTTTTGTACGAACTTAACTAAAGCATAATGCTTTTGTCTAACTTGGACATGGCCCCTATAAAGAAGCCCACCAGATCTAAGTTTAAAGATTTTGTTAGTGATTGCTCACATAAATTTGTCACAATTTTTTATTTTGATATTGCATAACATTGTGTAAAATACGTATATATTAAATAGAATAGTGTTTAGCAGAAAGTTGGAAATTGACAATATAAAACGCTTCTTGCAGGTTGTATTTTTACGAACAGAAAAAATATTTTTTATTTTTTTTTATAACACGCTCCTAGAAATTTGTTAAACATAAAAAAAACCTAATATTTGAATGATTTATCAATACCAAAATAATATATTAAAAATCAGCTAAATTTATATGAAGATAATAATTAAAAATAATTATATGATAATTTAATTAAATATATTAAATTATAAAATAATTTTTGTATATCATCTTTGTATGGAGATAACTTCTTTTAAGTGATCACTTTGAATTACGCCAACATATATAATACATATTTAGGATTTAGTACTTTAATGAATGGTGATAAGATAAATAAAATTTTAACTAGGGCTGCACACAGATCGAACAAAATTTCGATTCGATCAGCACTAAACTTATCATATCAGATCAGATATAATATCTACATTTTTATGTTTGGATTCGATCCGATCCGCACATTTACAGATAGGATTGAATATTGTATATATCCAAAAAAATAATTTAAAATGTTTATTTCTATTAAAATCAAATCACAACTATTACATAATCAAAAACATAAATAATTAACTTATCAAAGGAACTGGAACCTAATAACAACCATCAAATTAGCCCAGTTCTTTTGGTCATAATATAATCAGTGTCAGTGAATAAATATATCTTAGTGAAGTAAAATAAGAACATTGTATCACTTCAAAAAGCTTATGTAAAAAAATTAAGAATAATTAAACAATAATTCAATAATTCAGCAACCCCAACAATAATTCAATTTAGCAACAACTCAGAACTGAAATTATAATAACAACAACTAAAAAAATTTTAAAAAATAATTCCAGACAACTAAATCAAAAACACAAAGTCTCTAATAAAAGTTTAAAATTGGACAGAACCAGGCGCGAGATCGAAAGATCGAAATAAGTAATAGTATAAAATCGTCGTATCAAAGAAAACATGTAAAATAGAGGCAACCAAAACTAGGAACACGAATAGGGGCGAAAAATACCAAAAAAAATGGAGAAGTAAAAAACCAGTGAAAACAGAGAAACTCGACAAGGAACAAGACGGCGAGTGCATTAAACCAGTAAACCACAATGAATGAGAGAAATTTTAGTATAGCCGAGGACATCAGGCAGCACAAGACGATAACGGCGAGTGAGAAGGGGAATGGACGCCGGTGGTGGTCAATGAATGACACCTGACGGTGAAAAGACAGAGAGACTGGCCAGGTAGGGTGAGTCGGGGAGAGAGCGACGTTGAATGGGGGAAGAGAAAAATTTAAGATTCGAGTTTTTTATCACTCACCTATATTATTTATTTATTTATTATTTATTGCGAATCCACAGATATGTGAATCGGATCCGTGGATACATGTGTGGTATCCAGCTATCCTCGATTTGATCTGATCTTATTAGGGTGCGGATCGAATCTTATTCGATCTGATGATAGTGCAAATCGGATATAAATAAATACCGTCAATACATGAAAATTATTCGATCCATATTCAGTCCTAGTTGTTTTAAAGTTATAGTTTTTTGGTGACTATTTAAAAGTTACAGTTTGCTAGTAATTAACTAATTATAACTTACGACTTAGTAATAAATGTTTAATTAGTGTTACCTTGATAATTCAATAGATTTATGTATTGTGTTTTATAGTTGAATATAATGACATTTTTTCTGGCAAATGAGGGTTATGATAGTAGCATGATTGTGTACACGTTGCTCTAATGAAATTATTGTATCTTCTTTTCCTAGATTGTGGTAGCTTTATATGCAAAGGGGAACTCAATGTGGCATCATATATTCTAATAAAATTCTAACATAAACAGGTATCATAGAGCACTGAAGTAGGGGTCTCTAGGACCCACCAAAATTATTCACCACCCCCATATCCTTTTTCAGATATGCCAATAATTATTCTAAAGAAATAAAGTTGCCTAAATGGACTGCTTTAACATATTCACATTCATTAAATTCATGGTCCGAATTAAAGTCCAAATACAAGTCTTTAAGATCTAGGTCCTTCCTTTATATGCTTTATGCACTGCATAATAAATTAGTTCAACTACCCATAACCAAATTAAAGCCAGCATCACCAATGTATTGACAAAAAGAAAAATCCCCACATATTTTTTATTTTAAAAAATCAAAGAAATTAAAGAGTATATATATATACACACTTTCCCGGCCCTAAGATTAGAGACAAGGGAAGAAAGTCAGAAACCCATTACTTTCAGCATTAAATTAGAGTCTCTTCTACATGCATCACATGCTTTTAATTTTTTGGTCAAGTTATATTACATAATCAATAAGATTAACCCGTGAATTGAGGTTACTATGACCCACCATTCGTTATGTAGTTGGGACCTTATCAAAAATGACATAATGAAACCTTATCAAGTTCAAGTTTAAATAGTAAGAATGGGATCGATATTATGGTCCTGCCGTGCATTCATTCACCATACCGTATATATTTGAGTCCTAGTGCATTGTTTGCACTAGGTACATTAGTGAAGTTTAATTGGGAGGGTGAGAAACTCTATGATGAAATTAAATGATGAGTTATTAAAGTAGTGTCATTATCAGTCACTATACCATCGACGTGTTGGACTACAATCTTCGGAACTTCACACATGTTGCAAATATCTAGGGGGTGTTATATGGTTCGGCTAAAACCGGATTTGATGTGATTTACATTCGGTTTAAAATATATATTAGGTATGTTCATACCCTGACCCAATAATAAAGGTCCAGGATCAAGCAAAAGACCTAATCCAGAGGGTTGGGCCTCACCAGTACCAATCTTCATCCTATGAAGTCGGTACTCACCATGACCTGTTCTAAAGAAGTCGGGCACGAGATTAGCTGGCGGATAAACACTCATTCAAATGAGTAACTGCCCCTAAAATCTCTCTAACCACTTCCACGAGCCATATCTTAACCTCCCTAAGATAATGGGACGGTTAACACCCTAAAAATGGCACTACTCAACGGTGGTTATTAGTTCACCGCTATAACACTGACACCCTTAGGTATCTAAGTCCAATACTCTAGACCTGCTCACACTCTTGCTAACTTAGGTATCGGAGTGTCTTTGCAGGTACCACCCCCATCTCCTCGCACAAACAAGTCGGACGGAGCCTCCGAGTTGCAGATCCATTCGGAATCCTCCTCCTTCACACATTTGGGCCAACCAATTCCATCCAGCCCATCGATCTCCGGTACCCACCGTAACATTGGCGCCGTTACCGGACCCGAGAGATCAACCACTGATGGCGGACAGATCCCACGAAGAAGGTCATGGAGACATTATGAACAAGAGAATCTGGACACAGGCAATAACGATGCGGACTTCACCCTCCAACAGGAAATTAATGATCAACACGGGAAGGTACCTCCGGAGTAAAAAACCCGAAGGTAACTCTTCAGAAGGGCGCGAATCAGAGAAAGAGGGACCACCCCATGTAACTGAACTCATGGGATTAGTCCACAGTTGCCTGGAATAGTTAGAACAAGAACGGGAGCGACAAAAGGAAACTGAAAAGAACCTGGAACGACGAAAAGAGTTAGAAAGAAAACTCTTAACGTTAGAATCCTCCCTCAAAGGTCGCAACTCCCGTGGCGAACGAGAAGAGCCGCCCTTAGGAGGGGAGGACCCTTTCAGCGAGGACATAATGAGGGCAAAAGTTCCAAGGAACTTCAAAAGCCCTGATATGGACCTCTATGACGGAACCACGGATCCAAAGCATCACCTGAGCAACTTCAAAAGTCGGATGTACCTAGCCGATGCTTCCGACGCCACGCGATGCAAAGCTTTCCCGACCACTCTATCGAAAGCAGCGATGAAGTGGTTCGATAGCCTCCCCCCGAGGTCGGTTACTAGCTTTGAAGACCTCTCAAGGAAGTTTTTGAAGAGGTTCTCTATCCAGAAAGACAAAGTGAAACATGCACCGAGCCTCTTGGGAATAAAACAGGAGGTCGGAGAATCCTTACGAGCCTATATGGAAAGGTTCAATAAAGCGTGTTTAGAGATTCAAGACCTGCCCACAAAGGCAGTCATAATGGGGTTAGTCAATGGACTCAGAGAAGGTCCCTTCTCACAATCCATATCTAAAAGACACCCCGTTTTTCTAAGTGATGTACAGGAAAGAGCTGAAAAGTACATCAATATGGAGGAAAACGCTAAGTTGAGAGACCTGAGTTGGCGACCTAGGCCCCCTCCCTCAACAAAAGAGAGGGAAAGGGAAACCAAGAAAAAGGAAGAACTCGGTCTCGAGAGACCAAGAAAATATCACTCTTATACTCCTCTGAAAGTTTCTATAGTGGATGTATACAGAGAGATTTGTAACACTGAAAGACTGCCACCCCCTAGACCCATTAAAAATAAAAAAGGGGGGGAGCCGCAGCGATTACTGTGAGTACCATAAAATATATGGTCACTCCACAAACGACTGTTACGACCTTAAAAAGGTGATAGAAAAGCTGGCTAGGGAAGGTCGGCTTGATAGATATCTCATAGAAAGGTCGGACGGTCATGGAAAGAGAAAGCGAGACGATATGGATATAAGAGACCCACCGCCGCAGACTCCAGAGAGACATATCCATATGATCTCAGGAGGGTTCGCGGGAGGGGGACTCACCAAATCCTCTCGCAAAAGACATCTCAAAAGAGTCTATCAGGTCGGAGAAGAGTCATCTGACCTCCCTACCATTTCATTCACAAAAGAAGATGGGCAAGGAATAATCCCTGGACACGATGATCCAGTAGTAATAACTATGATCCTGGCGAATGCCCATCTCCACAGAACCCTAGTAGACCAAGGAAGCTCAGCGGACATCCTTTTTAAGCCCGCTTTTGACAAGCTAGGGTTGGATGAGAAAGAGTTAAGAGCCTACCCCGACACCCTATACGGATTAGGGGACACGCCAATAAAACCACTGGGATTTTTGCCCCTCCACACCACTTTTGGAAAAGGGGAAAAATCAAAGACTCTGAGTATAGACGTCATAGTCATTGATGTGGGGTCAGGATATAATGCTTTAATCGGCAGAGCTACCCTTAATCGACTCAGAGCCGTGGTATCCACTCTCCACCTTTGCATGAAATTTCCGACCTCAGCAGGGATAGCAACGGTAAGAGGGGATCAAAAGTTGGCAAGGAAATGCTACAATGAAAGCCTAAATCTGAGAGGAAAGGGCATAGAAGTTCACACAATAGAGCTCGGCGGTGCAAGGGCCAGAGAAGAGCTGCTACCACAACCGGGAGGAAAAACCGAGGAGATACAGGTCGGTAAAGAGGAAGGGAAAAATACTCATATAGGAGCCAACCTAGGGGAAACCCTAAAACAAGAATTGACTAAGCTCCTAAGAGACAACTCCGATCTCTTCGCCTGGAAGGCCTCTGACATGCCCGGGATAGACCCCGAGCTCATGTCCCACAAGCTCTCGGTTTATCCGGGATCCCGACCTGTACAACAAAGAAGACGCAAGCTCGGCCCAGAACGAGCCCTAATAGTAGAAGAACAAGTGCAGGCGCTCCTGGAAGCTGGCTTCATCAGAGAAGTCAAGTACCCAACATGGCTAGCCAATGTAGTGCTAGTCAAAAAACAGAATGGCAAATGGAAAATGTGTGTCGACTATACTGACTTAAATAAGGCATGTCCCAAGGACCCTTATCCACTGCCAAGTATCGATACCCTAGTGGACTCCAGCTCGGGGTATCAATACTTATCATTTATGAACGCCTACTCGGGATATAATCAAATCCCAATGCATGAGCCAGACCAGGAGAAAACATCATTCATCACACCCAGAGCTAATTTCTGCTACGTGGTTATGCCATTCGGATTGAAGAATACAGGAGCCACATATCAAAGGTTGATGAATAAAGTGTTTTCCTCTTACCTTGGGAGTCTAATGGAAGTATACGTCGACGACATGCTGGTAAAGACCAAGAAAGAAGTCGACCTCCTGTCAGACCTCTCACAAGTCTTTGACACCATAAGGCTGCACGGGATGAGACTAAATCCCGCAAAGTGCGCCTTTGCGGTGGAGGCAGGGAAATTTCTAGGATTCATGCTAACACAAAGAGGGATTGAAGCCAATCCCGATAAGTGTAGAGCCATCCTAGAGATGAAAAGCCCGACTTGTTTGAGAGAAGTCCAGCAGCTGAATGGCCGACTTGCAGCCCTCTCCAGATTTTTGGCAGGATCAGCACTAAAATCCCTTCCACTGTTCTCCTTATTGAAAAAGGGATGTCAGTTTGAATGGACTCCTGAATGCGAGGAGGCGTTCCAGGAGTTCAAAAAGTTTTTAAGCCAACCTCCTATTCTGACCTGACCAGTATCTGGAAAAGACCTCATCCTGTACTTATCCGTAGCGGACAAGGCTGTCTCATCAGCCCTGATAAGAGAAGATGAGGTCGGACAACATCCAGTTTATTTCATCAGTAAAGTTCTACAAGGCCCTGAGCTAAGATACCACAAACTAGAGAAGTTTGCCTACTCCTTAGTAATAGCCTCACGAAGGCTACGACCTTACTTTCAGGCTCACACAATAAGAGTCTGTACGAACCAACCCATGAAGCAAATCCTCCAAAAGACGGATGTTGCAGGGAGAATGGTTCAATGGGAAATAGAGCTCTCGGAGTTCGACTTAAGATATGAAACTCGGACGGCGATCAAAGCCCAATGCCTCGCCGACTTCATTGCAGAATACGCAGGGGATCAGGAGGAAAAACCAACTACATGGGAACTCTATGTAGACGGATCCTCCAACAAAACAGGAAGCGGCACAGGCATAATATTGGTAGATGAAAGAGGAACCCAGATAGAGGTTTTCCTAAAATTTGAATTTCCAGCTTCAAATAATCAGGCAGAATATGAAGCCTTGATTGCTGGATTAAAGCTGGCAGAAGAAGTCGGTGCTACAAAGGAGATGATATACAGCGACTCACAAGTGGTGACCTCCCAGATAAGCGGAGAGTATCAGGCAAAGGACCCAAATATGAAGAGGTACTTGGAGAAAACTCTGGAGCACCTTGGGCGCTTTGCAGAAACTGAGGTTAAACACATAACTCGGGATCTGAACTGCAGAGCGGACGCCCTATCCAAGTTAGCAAGTACCAAGCCAGGAGGGAACAACAGAAGCCTGATCCAAGAAACCCTCCAGGAACCCTCAGTAGTAAAAATAGAAGACAAATAGGAAGTACTTGAGGTAGTCGGTTTAAACCTCGGATGGATGAACCCCTTGGTCGAATACATGAAATTCGACATCCTCCCTAAAGAGGAGAAAGGGGCTAAAAAGATCCGAAGGGAAGCACAACACTACACCTTGGTGAGAAATATTCTCTACAGAAGGGGAATATCAACACCATTATTAAAGTGTGTACCGACCTCAAGAACTGCCGAGGTATTGGAGGAAGTACATAGTGGGATCTGCGGAAACCATCTCGGAGCAAGGTCACTAGCCAGGAAAGTAATCCGAGCTGGATTCTACTGGCTGACCTTGCAGAAAGATGCCACAGAATTTGTGAAAAAGTGTCAACCATGTCAGATGCATGCAAATTTTCACGTGGCTCCACCAGAAGAGCTCATCAGTATCACTTCTCCATGGCCCTTTGCAAAATGGGGAATGGATTTGTTAGGCCATTTTCCCCAAGCGCCAGGACAAGTCAAATACCTGATCGTGGGAATAGATTACTTCACAAAGTGGATAGAAGCAGAACCATTGGCCACCATCACCGCTCAAAGAAGTCAGAGGTTCCTCTACAAAAATATCATCACAAGATATGGGATACCTTATTCCATTACTACAGATAATGGAACCCAATTCACCGATTCTACCTTCAGAAGCTTAGTAGCCAGTATGAAAATCAAACACCAGTTCACCTCGGTGGAGCACCCGCAAGCCAATGGGCAAGCCGAGGCAGCCAACAAAGTCATACTGGCAGGGCTAAAGAAAATATTACAAGAAGCAAAAGGAGAAACGCCCTTCCAACTAGTCTATGGCGTAGAAGCAATGATACCAATAAAAATCAATGAACAAAGCCCAAGGGTAATTCTCCATGACGAGATCGGAAACATACAGGGGCACAAAGAGGAGCTCGACTTGCTCCCCGAAGTCCGAGAAGATGCCCAGATAAGAGAAGCAGCATTGAAGCAAAGGATGACTACAAGGTACAACAAAAAAGTCATTCGAAGAACATTTGCCCTGAATGACTTAGTCTTAATCAAAAACGACATTGGAGTCAACAAATCAGGGGAAGGAAAACTCGCTGCTAATTGGATGGGACCATACAAAGTCAATGAAGTTTTAGGAAAAGGTTATTATAAAGTAACCGACCTGAACGGCACTGAGTTCCCAAGGTCGTGGCATGCTTATAATATGAAAAGGTACTACAGTTAAAAAGCAAACTCTACTCCCTGATGTACTCTTTTCCCAACTTCATGATTTTTTCCCAAAATCAAAGGGTTTTTTCTGGAGAAGGGTTTTTAACGAGGCATCATAGTAGAGGCTAAGGGAAAAAAGGCTATTAAAAACCCTTAGTAGCAAGAAGGTACCTCCCCAATCAATAAAGATCTTTTTTCATTTACAATATCTCTTATAAACTCCTTTCTATTTTCTAAGACTTTCTACGAAACGCGCCGACTTAAGCTCGACAAAACGTGAAAATCCCATGAACCGACCTAGATGGTCGTCAGGATAAAACGACGAGGTACAAGTCGGTGTAATGAGGTTATAAAAGTTATAAAGAACTCGGGAACATCCCGACTCATAAGTCGAAAGGAAAAAACCGAGTAGAAAAGAAAACGAATCGCAAAAATAACCTAAGTCATAAGAACTCAATAAAACAAAGTTGAGTATAAGGGATAACAAAAAAGAGATTAAAGGCTGTCAAAAAGTCCTTAAACAAAAGGGCTCAGAAAAACAGACAAGCCAAAGAGAAAGGTTTTCAAAAAAAGATCAAGGGGACTTCGAAAAATCAGAAAAGCATACACGCATAAGGTAACTTAAACCCTTATCCAAAAAAGGGTATTTATTTTGTTAAGTTAAAACCCTTATTAAAAGGGTACTTTTAAAATATTTTGTTTACGGCCTTAAAAGGCCAAAAGAAATTGTCCAAACGCCACCAACAAACAAAGAGTTTAAAAAAGGGGGGACTCACAGGCCGAGCCCCCATATAGCCATAAAAAAGTTATTTCTACAGAGGAGTAGACGGATCACCACCACCAGAGTCAGGAAGAGCGCCACCAGGATCAGGAAGAGAGGCAACCACGGGAGATGAAGAGTCGGAGGAACAACAGAAGAACTCGGAGCGTCCTTGGAACGAGGAGGGGACTCAATAATTCTCTGCCCCCGAGTCTTCAATTCTGACTCGGAAACGATTACGGGGGCAGGAGGATCCACAATAGCACCATCAATGACAACCTTGTCTGGGTCTAAAGGAGAAAGATCCAAGTCAGGAGCAATAACTCCGACCTGCTCCTTGAAAATCCTCCAAGCCTCCTCGGCACCATCAGCGACAGAGTCCTCCAACTCGGCATACGCATTTCGAGAGTTCAGCAAATCCTTCTTCACAGACACAAGATCTTGAAATAAACTCTGATAACTCTCCTGTGCTGTCTTCCTCAAACTCGCCTCCATGTTGCATTGGGCTCGCAACTTACTCTCCTTCTCCCGAAGGCTATCTCTCTCCGCCCTCAGCTTGGCGACCTCCTCCTTCAACTCCCTCTCATGCTCCTGATAAGAAAGAAGCCTCCCCTCCAGCTCCTCAACCTTCGAGGTTAACCCCAAAGAGTTGAGAGGAGTCTTCTCAAAAATATCCAAAAGCTTACCACAAACACCTGCCGCCCTAAAACTCTCCTCAGCCAGAGTGGTGAGGTGGTTTCCAACAGAAACATCATCCATACTTATATGAGGATAGATGTTCTTTCGGACGAATGCAAGAGCATCCGCCTTAACCCCACCATCAAAGGAAGAGCCAGACTCTAAAGTCTTGCGCTTCTTCTTCTCTGGCTCAGAAAGAAGTCAGGTGGAGGGGAGTGGCCGAGATAAAGCTGAAGAAGAAATCACAATGGGCTGAGAGGGAGTCCCCTTCTGAGGAGGAGGAGGAGGAGGGAGGAGGAGGAGGAGGAGGAGGAGGAGGAGGAGGAGGAGGAGAGATGATTGCCCTGGTGCCACCAGCCCTGGCCCGGGACTTTGCTTTAGCCTCCTGAACTCTCTGGTAAGATTCTTGAGCATTCTTCCTTGCCATATCTGCAAAAGAAACAAATAGCAAAAACAACAAGTCGTCATTACCTCAAAAACGGTAGATATAAGTCGGAAGTAAGGAATATATATATATATATATATATATATATATATACATATATATAAGCTACCTAGTTGCGACCGAACAAAAGTCGGCGATCCCTGGAGGAATTTCCTAGTATCCAAGTATGGGGCTCTCCCCCACACTTCTCGGAAAAACCCCACAATGGCCGCCTCCACCTCATCCAGGTCGTCCAGACCGTACTTCTCACAGGGGAGGCCTCCAACCAATAGAGGGGAAAGCGAGGGGAAGAATTCTCATCCAAGAAAAAGGGGTGGTGACCCTCTACAGCTTGCACTTTGAAAAAATAATTTTTGAAGTCGTGGAAGGATTCGTCAAAAAGGGTGAAAATTCTCCGACCTTGTATGGCTCGGAAAGACACCCATTGTTGCTTGTTATTTAGCCCACTGAAGGGCTTAGTCATGTGGAAAAGATAAAAGAAAATCCTCAAAGAGGTCGGAAAGTCCAAAGCGTGGCTTATAAATTGGTAATTTTTCAGAAAACCCCAAGAATTAGGGTGAAGCTGGGTAGGGGCAACTCGACAGTGGTGCAAAACAGACATCTCAAAATTCGAAAAAGGAAGAAAAACACCCAAACGGGTGATCATACATTCATACATAAAGAAAAAATGAGGGGCCGCCTCATTGGCCCTCCCAAAACAAACCCGGTCTTCTGGACCCGGGACTACCAACTCATACTTTGGCTCGTCCTCCTCAGAAGTACAAATTCTGTGGTGAGTACGAAGATGGGTAATAAACTCAGCATCGACCAAGGGTTCCTCCCCTAGGACCGTGACATCAACCCATTGAGAAAGAACATCTACGGAAGCCATTTTTTTCTTATAAAGGGTGACAAAAATCTACAAAAGAAAAAGAAAAGGAAAATAAAAAACACGGTCTCTAAAGGGAGGAGATACGGAACCAAAATCTACAAACCAACCTATCTATCTACAAAATAAAAGCATGCAAACACAAAGCATGTTACGAAAGAAGAAAACCTAACCTTTATCTAAAAATGAAGGTTGGAAGAAGCAGAAGTCTCCGAAACACAAGAATGCAGCACGAACGAAGAAAGAAGAAATTTGAAAAATTGCAGAAACGAAAAAATGAAAGAGAGGGAAAGTATTTATAAACATGCCAAGGGGCATAATGGTAAAAGCGGGGCAGTCATTAATGAGAATGCACCGTTACCAAGACCTACGCACATCCCTAACGGACACGACGCTTGATTAGACGTAACTATCAGAACCAAAAGGACACGGAAAGTCACGTCGGTTTCAGAAAATCACGTCGGTCTTCCAACAAGTCGGCTACGACCCCGCGCAGAATACTCGAACCCAAATCTTGAAAAAATTGGGCTCGAGTAGGGACATTGTTCATAACCTGGCCCAATAATAAAGGCCCAGGATCAAGCAAAAGACCTAATCCAGAGGGTTGGGCCTCACCAGTACCAATCTTCATCCTATGAAGTCGGTACTCACCACGACCTGTTCTAAAGAAGTCGGGCACGAGATTAGCTGGCGGATAAACACTCATTCAAATGAGTAACTGCCCCTAGAATCTCTCTAACCACTTCCACGAGCCATATCTTAACCTCCCTAAGATAATGAGATGGTTAACACCCTAAAATATGGCACTACTCCAACGGTGGTTATTGGTTCACCGCTATAAATACACTGACACCCCTCAGGTATCTCTAAGTCCAATACTCTTTAGACCTGCTGGTGCGCGAAATTGTGAACAATACTTTTCACAACTCTCATAATCCCCGGTCATGAACCCCAAAAACTTGGTGTTCAATCCCATGGCATTACACAACTTCGCACAACTAACCAGCAAGTGCACTGGGTCGTCCAAGTAATACCTTACGTGAGTAAGGGTCGATCCCACGGAAATTGTTAGTATGAAGCAAGCTATGGTCATCTTGCAAATCTTAGTCAGGCAGACTAAAATGTATATGGTGATGAACGAAAATAACATAAAAGATAAAGATAGAGATACTTATGTAATTCATTGGTAGGAACTTCAGATAAGCGCATGAAGATGCCTTCCCTTCCGTCTCTCTGCTTTCCTACTGTCTTCATCCAATCCTTCTTATTCCCTTCCATGGCAAGCTCGTGTAGGGTTTCACCGTTGTCAATGGCTACCTCCCATCCTCTCAGTGAAAGCGATTGCATATGCTCTGTCACAGCATAGCGGAATTCAGCTGTCGGTTCTCGGTCAGGCCGGAATAATATCCATCGATACTTTTGCGTCTGTCACTAACGCCCCGCCTGCTAGGAGTTTGAAGCACGTCACAGTCATTCAGTCATTGAATCTTACTCAGAATACCACAGACAAGGTTAGACCTTCCGGATTCTCTTGAATGCTGCCATCAGTTCTCGCCTATACCACGAAGACTCTGATCTCACGGAATGGTTGGCTCGTTTGTCAGGCGAGCACTCGGTTGTCAGGCGATCAACCATGCATCGTGCAATCAGGAATCCAAGAGATATTCACTAGAGCCTTGGTTGCTTGTAGAACAAGAGTGGTTGTCAGTCACCTTGTTCATAAGTGAGAATGATGATGAGTGTCACGGATCATCACATTCATCAAGTTGAAGAACAAGTGATATCTTAGAACAAGAACAAGCGGAATTGAATGGAAGAACAATAGTAATTGCATTAATACTCGAGGTACAGCAGAGCTCCACACCTTAATCTATGGTGTGTAGAAACTCCACCGTTGAAAATACATAAGCATAAGGTCTAGGCATGGCCGAATGGCCAGCCTTCCAATGATCTAAGATAGCATAAAACGAAGATAGCTACCAAAGTCCTCTAATACAATAGTAAAAGGTCCTACTTATAGATAACTAGTAGCCTAAGGTTTACAGAAATGAGTAAATGACATAAAAATCCACTTCCGAGCCCACTTGGTGTGTGCTTGGGCTGAGCAATGAAGCAATTTCGTGTAGAGACTCTTCTTGGAGTTAAACGCCAGCTTTTATGCCAGTTTGGGCGTTTAACTCCCATTTGGGTGCCAGTTCCAGCGTTTAACGCTGGGATTTCTTGAGGTGACTTTGAACGCCGGTTTGGGCCATCAAATCTTGAAAAAAGTATGGACTATCATATATTGCTGGAAAGCCTAGGATGTCTACTTTCCAACGCCGTTAAGAGCGCGCCAATTGGGCTTCTGTAGCTCCAGAAAATCCACTTCGAGTGCAGGGAGGTCAGAATCCAACAGCATCTGCAGTCCTTTTCAGTCTCTGAATCAGATTTTTGCTCAGAACCTTCAATTTCAGCCAGAAAATACCTGAAATCACAGAAAAACACACAAACTCATAGTAAAGTCCAGAAAAGTGAATTTTAACTAAAAACTAATAAAAATATACTAAAATCTCAACTAGAACTACCAAAAACATACTAAAAACAATGCCAAAAAGTGTATAAATTATCCGCTCATCACAACACCAAACTTAAATTGTTGCTTGTCCTCAAGCAACTGAAAATCAAATAGGATAAAAAGAAGAGAATATGCAATGAATTCCAAAAACATCTATGAAGATCAGTATTAATTAGATGAGCGGGGCTTTCAGCTTTTTTGCCTCTGAACAGTTTTGGCATCTCACTCTATCCTTTGAAATTCAGAATGGTTGGCTTCTTTAGGAACTCAGAATCCAGATAGTGTTATTGATTCTCCTAGTTAAGTATGATGATTCTTGAACACAGCTACTTTATGAGTCTTGGCCGTGGCCCAAAGCACTCTGTCTTCCAGTATTACCACCGGATACATACATGCCACAGACACATAATTGGGTGAACCTTTTCAGATTGTGACTCAGCTTTGCTAAAGTCCCCAATTAGAGGTGTCCAGGGTTCTTAAGCATACTCTTTTTGCCTTGGATCACAACTTTATTCTTTCTTTTTCTTTTTCTTTTTTTTTTCGGTTTTCTTCTTTCTTTTTTTTTTTTTGTTGTATTCACTGCTTTTTCTTGCTTCAAGAATCATTTTTGATGATTTTTCAGATCCTCAGTAACATGTCTCCTTTTTCATCATTCTTTCAAGAGCCAACCTTCATGAACCACAAATTCAAGATACATATGCACTGTTTAAGCATACATTCAGAGAACAAGAGTCTTGCCACCACATCAAAATAATTAAACTATTATAAAATTCAAAATTCATGCAATTCTTTCCTTTTTTCTCAATTAAGCACATTTTTATTCAAGAAAGGTGATGGATTCATAGGACATTCATAACTTTAAGGCATAGACACTAAGACACTAATGATCACAAGACACAAACATGGATAAACATAAGCATAAAATTCGAAAAACAGAAGAATAAAGAACAAGGAAATTAAAGAACGGGTCCACCTTAGTGATGGCGGCTCTTTCTTTCTCTTGAAGATCCTATGGAGTGCTTGAGCTCCTCAATGTCTCTTCCTTGTCTTTGTTGCTCCTCCCTCATGATTCTTGGTCTTCTCTAATTTCATGGAGGATGATGGAGTGTTCTTGATGCTCCACCCTTAGTTGTCCCATGTTGGAACTCAATTCTCCTAGGGAGGTGTTCAGTTGCTCCCAATAGTTTTGTGGAGGAAGGTGCATCCCTTGAGGTATCTCAGGGATCTCATGATGAGAGGGGTCTCTTGTGTGCTCCATCCTTTCTTAGTGATGGGCTTGTCCTCATCAATGGGGGTGTCTCCTTCTATGTCAACTCCAACTGAATAACAGAGGTGACAAATGAGATGAGGAAAGGCTAGCCTTGCCAAGGTGGAAGACTTGTCCGCCACTTTATAGAGTTCTTGGGCTATAACCTCATGAACTTCCACTTCTTCTCCAATCATAATGCTATGAATCATGATGGCCCGGTCTAGAGTAACTTCGGACCGGTTGCTAGTGGGAATGATTGAGCGTTGGATGAACTCTGGTGGACGAAATTGTGATCCTTAATTAATGACTCTTTGGCATGTGCCAAAAAGAACTAACTCAACTAACTGATTACTTTCTTTTCACAATTCTGTTCAACTAACCAGCAAGTGCACTGGGTCGTCCAAGTAATACCTTACGTGAGTAAGGGTCGATCCCACGGAGATTATTGGCTTGAAGCAATCAATGTTTATTTTATTAATCTTAGTCAGGAGGTCAATAGGATTAATTGGATTTTACTTGTAAAAAGCCAAACTACTTAAAATTGTAAGTTGGAATAATAAAGAGTACTAGCGTTACTTGTGTGCAGTAATGGAGAATATGTTGGAGTTTTGGAGATGCTTTGTCCTTTGACTTCAACTCTTCCTTGAAATCCTCTTCTCACACGCAGATTCCTTCCATGGCAAGCTCTATGTAGGGTGTCACCGTTGTCAGTGGCTACTTCCCATCCTCTCAGTGAAAACGTTCCTATGCTCTGTCACAGCACGGCTAATCATCTGTCGGTTCTCAATCAGGTTGGAATAGAATCCATTGATTCTTTTGCGTATGTCACTAACGCCCAGCCCTCAGGAGTTTGAAGCACGTCACAGTCATTCAATCCCAGAATCCTACTCGGAATACCACAGACAAGGTTTAGACTTTCCGGATTCTCCTGAATGCCGCCATCAATCCGGCCTATACCACGAAGATTCTGTTGGGAAATCTAAGAGATATTCATTCAATCTGATATAGAACGGAGGTGGTTGTCAGGCACACGTTCATGGATTGAGGAAGGTGATGAGTGTCACAGATCATCACCTTCTTCACAATTAAGCGCGAATAAACATCTTAGACAAGAACAAGCGTGTTTGAATGGAAAACAAAGGAATTGTATTAAATCATCGAGACGCTGCAGAGCTCCTCACCCCCAACAATGGAGTTTAGAGACTCATGCCGTCACAAAGTATGTAATTCAGATCTGAAAATGTCATGAGGTACAAGATAAGTCTCTAAAAGTTGTTTAAATAGTAAACTAGTAACCTAGGTTTACAGAATATGAGTGGTGCGCGAAATTGTGAACAATACTTTTTCACAACTCTCATAATCCCCGGTAATGGCTCCAAAAACTTGGTAGCCCAATACCATGGCATTACACAACTTCGCACAACTAACCAGCAAGTGCACTGGGTCGTCCAAGTAATACCTTACGTGAGTAAGGGTCGATCCCACGGAGATTGTTAGCATTGAAGCAAGCTATGGTCATCTTGTAAATCTTAGTCAGGCAGACTCAAATGTATATGATGATGAATGAAAATAATATAGAATATAAAGATAGTGATACTTATGTATATCATTGGTGTAAGAGCTTCAGACAAGCGTATGAAGATGCCTTCCCTTCCGTCTCTCTGCTTTCCTACTGCCTTCATCCAATCCTTCTTACTCCTTTCCATGGCAAGCTCGTGTAGGGTTTCACTGTTGTCAGCAGCTACCTCCCATCCGCGCAGTGAAAGCTAATGCACGCACTCTGTCACAGTACTGCCAATCACCGGTTTGGTTCCCTCCCCTACGGAATAGAATCACTCTTTTGCGTCTGTCACTAACGCCCGTAGGTTACAGGTTTGAAGCACGTCACAGTCATTCAATCATTGAATCCTACTCAGAATACCACAGACAAGGTTAGACCTTCCGGATTCTCTTGAATGCTGCCATCAGTTCTTGCCTATACCACGAAGACTCTGATCTCACGGAATGGTTGGCTCGTTTGTCAGGCGAGCACTCGGTTGTCAGGCGATCAACCATGCGTCATGCAATCAGGAATCCAAGAGATATTCACTAAGCCTCAGATGCTTGTAGAACAAGAATGGTTGTCAGTCACCTTGTTCATGGGTGAGAATGGTGATGGGCGTCAATCATCACCTCATCATGTTGAAGAACAAGTGATATCTTGGACAAAGAACAAGCGGAATTGAATAGAAGAACAATAGTAATTGCATTAATACTCGAGGTACAGCAGAGCTCCACACCTTAATCTATGGTGTGTAGAAACTCCACCGTTGAAAATACATAAGAACAAGGTCTAGGCATGGCCGAATGGCCAGCCTCCCAAAGAGGGTTCAATCATAAAAACATGATCAAAAGCTCCCTAATACAATAGTAAAAGGTCCTACTTATAGAAACTAGTACATAGATGAGTAAATGACAGAAAAAATCCACTTCCGGGCCCACTTGGTGTGTGCTTGGGCTGAGCAATGAAGCAATTTCGTGTAGAGACTCTCCTTGGAGTTAAACGCAGCTTTAGTGCCAGTTTGGGCGTTTAACTCCCAATTAGGTGCCAGTTCCGGCGTTTAACGCTGGAATTTCTTGAGGTGACTTTGAATGCCGGTTTTGGGCCATCAAATCTTGGGCAAAGTATGGACTATATATATTGCTGGAAAGCCCAGGATGTCTACTTTCCAACGCCGTTGAGAGCGCGCCAATTGGGCTTCTGTAGCTCCAGAAAATCCACTTCGAGTGCAGGGAGGTCAGAATCCAACAGCATCTGCAGTCCTTTGAGTCTCTGGATCAGATTTTTGCTCAGGTCCCTCAATTTCAGCCAGAAAATACCTGAAATCACAGAAAAACACACAAACTCATAGTAAAGTCTAGAAAAGTGAATTTTAACTAAAAACTAATAAAAATATACTTAAAACTAACTAAAAGATACTGAAAACATACTAAAAAACAATGCCAAAAAGCATACAAATTATCCGCTCATCACAACACCAAACTTAAATTGTTGCTTGTCCCCAAGCAACTGAAAATCAAATAAGATAAAAGAAAGAATATGCAATGAACTCCAAAAACATCTATGAAGATCAGTATTAATGAGAGCGGGGCTTTTATCTTTTGCCTCTGAATAGTTTTGGCATCTCACTCTATCCCTTGTAACTCAGAATGATTGGCTTCTTTAGGAACTTAGAATCCAGATAGTGTTATTGATTCTCCTAGTTAAGTATGATGATTCTTGAACCAGTACTTATTGAGTCTTGGCTGTGGCCCAAAGCACTCTGTCTTCAGTATTACCACGGATACATACATGCCACAGACACATAATTGGGTGAACCTTTTCAGATTGTGACTCAGCTTTGCTAAAGTCCCCAATTAGAGGTGTCCAGGGTTCTTAAGCACACTCTTATTTGCCTTGGATCACAACTTTATTTCTTTCTTTTTTTTTCGGTTTTTTTTTTTTCGTTTGCTTCCTTCTTTCTCTTTTTTTTTTTTTGTATTCACTGCTTTTTCTTGCTTCAAGAATCATTTTTGATTTTTCAGATCCTCAGTAACATGTCTCCTTTTTCATCATTCTTTCAAGAGCCAACATTCATGAACCACAAGTTCAAAAGACATATGCACTGTTCAAGCATACATTCAGAGAACAAAAGTAATGCCACCACATCAAAAATAATTAAACTACTATAAAATTCAGAATTCATGCAATTCTTCTCCTTTTCAATTAAGCACGTTTTTATTAAGAGAGGTGATGGATTCATAGGACATTCATAACTTTAAGGCATAGACACTAAGACACTAATGATCACAAGACACAAACATGGATAAACATAAAGCATAAAAATCGAAAAAACAGAAGAATAAAGAACAAGGAGATCAAGGAACGGGTCCACCTTAGTGATGGCGGCTCTTTCTTCCTCTTGAAGATCCTATGGAGTGCTTGAGCTCCTCAATGTCTCTTCCTTGTCTTTGTTGCTCCTCCCTCATGATTCTTTGATCTTCTCTAATTTCATGGAGGAGAATGGAGTGTTCTTGATGCTCCACCCTTAGTTGTCCCATGTTGGAACTCAATTCTCCTAGGGAGGTGTTTAGTTGCTCCCAATAATTTTGTGGAGGAAAGTGCATCCCTTGAGGAATCTCAGGGATCATGGTGAGAGGGGTCTCTTGTATACTCCATCCTTTTCTTGGTGATGGGCTTGTCCTCATCAATGGGGGTATCTCCTTCTATGTCAACTCCAACTGAATAACAGAGGTGACATATGAGGTGAGGAAAGGCTAATCTTGCCAAAGTGGAGGTCTTGTCCGCCACCTTGTAGAGTTCTTGGGCTATAACCTCATGAACCTCTATTCTTCTCCAATCATGATGCTATGAATCATGATGGCCCGGTCTATGGTAACTTCGGACGGTTGCTAGTGGGAATGATTGAGCGTTGTATGAACTCTAACCATCCTCTAGCCACGGGCTTGAGGTCATGCCTTCTCAATTGAACCGGCTTTTCTCTTGAATCTTGCCTCCATTGTGCGCCCTCTTCACATATGGTTGTGAGGACTTGGTCCAACCTTTGATCAAAGTTGACCCTTCTAGTGTAAGGATGCTCATCTCCTTGCATCATAGGCAAGTTGAACGCCACCCTCACACTCTCCGGACTAAAATCCAAGTATTTCCCCCGAACCATAGTGAGATAATTCTTTGGATTCGGGTTCACACTTTGGTCATGGTTCTTTGTGATCCATGCATTGGCATAGAACTCTTGAACCATCAAGATTCCGACTTGTTGAATGGGGTTGGTAAGTACTTCCCAACCTCTTCTTCGGATCTCATGGCGGATCTCCGGATATTCACCCTTTTTGAGTGAAAAGGGGACCTCGGGGATCACCTTCTTCAAGGCCACAACTTCATAGAAGTGGTCTTGATGCACCCTTGAGAGGAATCTATCCATCTCCCATGACTCGGAGGTGGAAGCTTTTGCCTTCCCTTTCCTCTTTTTAGAGGTTTCTCCGGCCTTGGATGCCATAAATGGTTATGAAAAAGCAACGCTTTTACCACACCAAACTTAAAATGTTTGCTCGTCCTCGAGCAAAAGAAGAAAGAAGAGAGTAGAAGAAGAAGAAATGAGGAAGAGGGGGAAGGTGGTGTGTTCGGATTTATGAAGGGTGAGAAGGGGTGTGGGGATTTATGAAGGATGTGAGTGGTGAAGAGAAAGATGGGATTTGATAGGTGAAGGGTTTTTGGGGAAGAGGTATTGAGGTGATTGGTGAGTGGGGGAAGAAGAGAGAGAGTGATGGTGGGGTCCTGTGGGGTCCACAGATCCTGTGGTGTCAAGAAAAAGTCATCCCTGCACCAAATAGCATCAAAATCCACGTTTTGAGCTATTTCTGGCGTTAAACACCGGGCTGGTGCCCATTCCTGGCGTTTAACGCCAGGTTGTTGCCCTTTTCTGGCGTTTAACGCCAGTCTGGTGCCCCTTTCTGGCGTTAAACGCCCAGAATGGTGCCAGACTGGGCGTTAAACGCCCAACTGCTAGGCTTACTGGCGTTTAAACGCCAGCAGCTTCTTCCTCCAGGGTGTGCTATTTTTCTTCCTGTTTTTCATTCTGTTTTTGCTTTTTTTATTGTTTTTGTGACTTCTTATGATCATCAACCTACAAAAAAGATAAAATAACAAAAGAAAATAGTTAACTATAAAACATTGGGTTGCCTCCCAACAAGCGCTTCTTTAATGTCATTAGCTTGACAGAGGACTCTCATGGAGCCTCAGAAATGCTCAGAACCGTGTTGGGACCTCCCAACACCAAACTTAGAGTTTGAATGTGGGGGTTCAACACCAAACTTAGAGTTTGGTTGTGGCCTCCCAACACCAAACTTAGAGTTTGACTATGGGGGCTCTGCTTGGCTCTGTTTTGAGAGAAGCTCTTCATGCTTCCTCTCCATGATGATAGAGGGATGTCCTTGGGCCTTAAACACCAAGGATTCTTCATTCACTTGAATGATCAACTCTCCTCTATCAACATCAATCACAGCCTTTGCTGTGGCTAGGAAGGGTCTGCCAAGGATGATGGATTCATTCATGCACTTCCCAGTCTCTAGGACTATGAAATCAGTAGGGATGTAATGGTCTTCAATCTTCACCAAAACATTCTCTACAAGTCCATGAGCTTGTTTTCTTGAATTGTCTGCCATCTCTAATGAGATTCTTGCAGCTTGCACCTCAAAGATCCCTAATTTCTCCTTTATAGAGAGGGGCATGAGGTTTACACTTGACCCTAAGTCACACAAGGCCTTCTTGAAGGTCATGGTGCCTATGGTACAAGGTATAGAAAACTTCCCAGGATCTTGCCTCTTTTGAGGCAGTTTCTGCCTAGACAAGTCATCCAGTTCTTTGGTGAGCAAGGGAGGTTCATCCTCCCAAATCTCATTTCCAAATAACTTGTCATTTAGCTTCATGATTGCTCCAAGATATTTAGCAACTTGCTCTTCAGTGACATACTCATCCTCTTCAGAGGAAGAATACTCATCAGAGCTCATGAATGGCAGAAGTAAGTCCAATGGAATCTCTATGGTCTCATTTTGAGCCTCAGATTCCCATTGGAACTCAGAGGAAATTGGTACACGCCCACTGAGGTCTTCCTCAGTGGCGTCTTCCTCCTCTCTTTTCTCTCCACATTCGGCCATGGTTATGGCTTTGCACTCTCCTTTTGGATTTTCTTCTGTATTACTTGGGAGAGTACTAGGAGGGAGTTCAGTAATTCTCTTGCTCAGCTGACCCACTTGTCCTTCCAAATTTCTGATGGAGGAGCTTGTTTCATTCATGAAACTTTGAGTGGTCTTTATTAGGTCAGAGACCATTGTTGCTAAGTCAGAAGTATTCTGCTTAGAACTCTCTGTCTGTTGCTGAGAAGATGATGGAAAAGGCTTGCCATTGCTAAACCTGTTTCTTCCACCATTATTATTATTGAAACCTTGTTGAGGTCTCTCTTGATTCTTCCATGAGAAATTTGGGTGATTTCTCCATGAAGAATTATAGGTGTTTCCATAGGGTTCTCCTAGGTAATTCACCTCTTCCATTGAAGGGTTCTCAGGATCATAAGCTTCTTCCTCAGATGAAGCTTCCTTAGTACTGCCATGTGCATTTTGCATTCCAGACAGACTCTGAGAAATTAAATTGACTTGTTGAGTTAATATCTTGTTCTGAGCCAATATGGCATTCAGAGTGTCAATCTCAAGAACTCCTTTCTTCTGACTAGTCCCATTGTTCACAGGATTTCTTTCAGAAGTATACATGAATTGGTTATTTGCAACCATTTCAATTAGCTCTTGAGCCTCTGCAGGCGTCTTCTTCAGATGAAGAGATCCTCCAGCAGAGCTATCCAAGACATCTTGGATAGTTCAGAGAGACCATCATAGAAAATACCTATGATGCCATTCAGAAAGCATGTCTGAGGGACATTTTCTGATTAGTTGTTTGTATCTTTCCCAAGCTTCATAGAGGGATTCTCCATCCTTCTGTCTGAAGGTTTGGACTTCCACTCTAAGCTTACTCCATCTTTGTGGTGGAAAGAACTTTGCCAAGAAGGCATTGACTAGCTTTTCCCAAGAGTCCAGGCTTTCTTTGGGTTGAGAATCCAACCATATTCTAGCTCTGTCTCTTACAGCAAAAGGGAATAGCATCAGTCTATAGACCTCAGGGTTAACCCCATTAGTCTTGACTGTGTCACAGATTTGCAAGAATTCAGCTAAAAAACTGATGAGGATCTTCCATTGGAAGTCCATGGAACTTGCAATTCTGTTGCATTAGAGAAACTAATTGAGGCTTAAGCTCAAAGTTGTTTGCTCCAATGGCAGGGATAGAGATGCTTCTCCATAGAAATCAGGAGTAGGTGCAGTGAAGTCACCCAGCACCTTCCTTGCATTGTTGGCATTGTTGTTGTTTTCGGCTGCCATGTGTTCTTCTTCCTTGAAGAGTTCGGTCAGGTCCTCTAAAGAGAGTTGTGCTTTGGCTTCTCTTAGCTTTCTCTTCAGGGTCCTCTCAGGTTCAGGATCAGCTTCAACAAGAATGCCTTTGTCTCTGCTTCTGCTCATATGAAAGAGAAGAGAACAAGAAAATATGGAATCCTCTATGTCACAGTATAGAGATTCCTTGAAGTGTCAGAGGAACAAAGAAATAGAAAGAAGAAGGAGAAGAAGAATTCGAACTTTAATTAGATAAGGTTTGAATTGTGCATTTAGAAGGAGTGGTACTCCGTAAATAGTAGGATGTGAGAAGGAGGGAAGAGAATTTTCGAAAATTCATTTAAAAGATTTTGAAAACATTTTGAAAATTTGATTGATAATTTTCGAAAATTAAAAGTGAAAAAGAAATCAAGTGATTTTTGAAAAAGATTTTGAAATTAGAAATTAAAAAGATTTGATTGAAAACTATTTTGAAAAAGATGAGGTTAAAAAGATTTGATTGAAAAGTTATGGTTTTAAAAAGATGTGATTGAGAAGTTATGATTTGAAAACAATTTGAAAAGATATGATTTGAAAACAATTGGAAAAGATATGATTTTAAAAATTAATGACTTGCCTAACAAGAAAAGATATGATTCAAACATAAAACCTTCCTCAACAGCAAAGGCAAAAAATGTTCAATCAAATCATTGATTGTTAGTAAGTATCTTTGAAAAAGGAAAGAAATTGATTTTGAAAACATTTGATTGAAAAGATATGATTTGAAAAAGATTTGATTTTGAAAACAAAATCTTCCCCCTAGCACCATCCTGGCGTTAAACGCCCAGAATGGTATACATTCTGGCGTTTAACGCCCAAAATGCACCCTTTTTGGGCGTTAAACGCCCAACCAGGTACCCTGGCTGGCGTTTAAATGCCAGTCTGCCTTCTTCACTGGGCATTTTTGAATGCTCAGCTTTTTCTGTATAATTCCTCTGCAGTATGTTCTGAATCTTCAATTCTTTGTATCATTGACTTGAAAAGACATAGATTAAAAATATTTTTGGATTTTTAATAATCAAAATGCAACAAGAATCAAATAACAATGCATGCAAGACACCAAACTTAGCAATTTGTGTACTACTGACACTAACAATATGAGAATGCATATGAGACACACAAAATACTCCAAGTCAATAGAATTCAAAGATTAGAACACAAAAATCATCAAGGATTACTTGAGGATCCTTAAGATACATGAATGAATGCATGCAGTTGACACCAAACTTAAGATGAGACACTAGACTTAAACAAGAAACATCAAATATTTTTGGTTTTTTTGATTTTTGTAATTTTTTTTTATGTTTTTCGAAAATTAAGTGGGAAAAGATATCAAAATTCTTAATGAGAATTCCAGGAATCAGTGCAATGTTAGTCTAAGACTCCGGTCCAGGAATTAGACATGGCTTCACAGCCAGCCAAGCTTTCAAAGAAAGCTTCGGTCCAAAACACTAGACATGACCAAAGGTCAGCCAAATCTTAGCAGATCACTGCTCCAAGAGCAAAATTGATGAGAATCAACACGCTCTTGTGGTGATAAGTTGAAACCTCGGTCCAATCAGATTAGACATGGCTTCTCAGCCAGCCAGATTTCAACAAATCATCATGAAACTCTAGAATTCACCTTCAAGAATTTCGAAAAAAAAATACCTAATCTAAGCAACAAGATGAACCGTCAGTTGTCCAAACTAGAACAATCCCAGGCATTGTTACCAAAAGCTTGCTCAAAACTTGAACAATCCCCGGCAACGGCGCCAAAAACTTGGTGCTGTTGCCGGATTTTGGCACTGATGTTACCGGACAAAAAGCTTGCTAAAAACTTGAACAATCCCCGGCAACGGCGCCAAAAACTTGGTGCGCGAAATTGTGAACAATACTTTTTCACAACTCTCATAATCCCCGGTAATGGCTCCAAAAACTTGGTAGCCCAATACCATGGCATTACACAACTTCGCACAACTAACCAGCAAGTGCACTGGGTCGTCCAAGTAATACCTTACGTGAGTAAGGGTCGATCCCACGGAGATTGTTAGCATTGAAGCAAGCTATGGTCATCTTGTAAATCTTAGTCAGGCAGACTCAAATGTATATGATGATGAATGAAAATAATATAGAATATAAAGATAGTGATACTTATGTATATCATTGGTGTAAGAGCTTCAGACAAGCGTATGAAGATGCCTTCCCTTCCGTCTCTCTGCTTTCCTACTGCCTTCATCCAATCCTTCTTACTCCTTTCCATGGCAAGCTCGTGTAGGGTTTCACTGTTGTCAGCAGCTACCTCCCATCCGCGCAGTGAAAGCTAATGCACGCACTCTGTCACAGTACTGCCAATCACCGGTTTGGTTCCCTCCCCTACCGGAATAGAATCACTCTTTTGCGTCTGTCACTAACGCCCAGTAGGTTACAGGTTTGAAGCACGTCACAGTCATTCAATCATTGAATCCTACTCAGAATACCACAGACAAGGTTAGACCTTCCGGATTCTCTTGAATGCTGCTATCAGTTCTTGCCTATACCACGAAGACTCTGATCTCACGGAATGGTTGGCTCGTTTGTCAGGCGAGCACTCGGTTGTCAGGCGATCAACCATGCGTCATGCAATCAGGAATCCAAGAGATATTCACTAAGCCTCAGATGCTTGTAGAACAAGAATGGTTGTTAGTCACCTTGTTCATGGGTGAGAATGGTGATGGGCGTCAATCATCACCTTCATCATGTTGAAGAACAAGTGATATCTTGGACAAAGAACAAGCGGAATTGAATAGAAGAACAATAGTAATTGCATTAATACTCGAGGTACAGCAGAGCTCCACACCTTAATCTATGGTGTGTAGAAACTCCACCGTTGAAAATACATAAGAACAAGGTCTAGGCATGGCCGAATGGCCAGCCTCCCAAAGAGGGTTCAATCATAAAAACATGATCAAAAGCTCCCTAATACAATAGTAAAAGGTCCTACTTATAGAAAACTAGTACATAGATGAGTAAATGACAGAAAAATCCACTTCCGGGCCCACTTGGTGTGTGCTTGGGCTGAGCAATGAAGCAATTTCGTGTAGAGACTCTCCTTGGAGTTAAACGCCAGCTTTAGTGCCAGTTTGGGCGTTTAACTCCCAATTAGGTGCCAGTTCCGGCGTTTAACGCTGGAATTTCTTGAGGTGACTTTGAACGCCAGTTTGGGCCATCAAATCTTGGGCAAAGTATGGACTATTATATATTGCTGGAAAGCCCAGGATGTCTACTTTCCAACGCCGTTGAGAGCGCGCCAATTGGGCTTCTGTAGCTCCAGAAAATCCACTTCGAGTGCAGGGAGGTCAGAATCCAACAGCATCTGCAGTCCTTTTGAGTCTCTGGATCAGATTTTTGCTCAGGTCCCTCAATTTCAGCCAGAAAATACCTGAAATCACAGAAAAACACACAAACTCATAGTAAAGTCCAGAAAAGTGAATTTTAACTAAAAACTAATAAAAATATACTAAAAACTAACTAAAAGATACTGAAAACATACTAAAAACAATGCCAAAAAGCATACAAATTATCCGCTCATCAATGAGTAAACTAAGATAATGGGTGCAGAAATCCACTTCTGGGGCCCACTTGGTGTGTGCTGGGGCTGAGATTAAAGCTATCCACGAGTAGAGGCCTTTCTTGGCGTTAAACTCCAGGTTATGACGTGTTTTGGGCGTTCAACTCCGGATCATGACGTTTTTCTGGCGTTTAACTCCAGACAGCAACATGTACTTGGCGTTCAACGCCAAGTTACGTCGTCTATTCTCGAATAAAGTATGGACTATTATATATTGCTGGAAAGCCCTGGATGTCTACTTTCCAACGCCGTTGAGAGCGCGCCAATTGGACTCCTGTAGCTCCAGAAAATCCATTTCGAGTGCAGGGAGGTCAGGATCCAACAACATCAGCAGTCCTTTTTCAGCCTAAGTCAGATTTTTGCTCAGCCCCCTCAATTTCAGCCAGAAATTACCTGAAATTACAGAAAAATACACACACTCATAGTAAAGTCCAGAAATATGATTTTTGCTTAAAAACTAATAAAATTCTATTGAAAACTAATTAAAACATACTAAAATCTATATGAAATTACCCCCAAAAAGCGTATAAAATATCCGCTCATCACAACACCAAACTTAAACTGTTGCTTGTCCTCAAGCAACTAGATAAATAAAATAGGCTTTAGCAGAAATTAAGAAGTAATATATTTTAGAGTTTTAAATGAAGCTCATATTCTTATTAGATGAGCGGGCTTGTAGCTTTTGTTTCTGAACAGTTTTGGCATCCCCCTGTATCTTTAAATTTTCAGAATGATTGGCATCCTTAGGAACTCAGAATTCAGATAGTATTATTGACTCTCCTAGTGTAGTATGTTGATTCTTGAACACAGTTATTTTATGAGTCTTGGCTGTGGCCCTAAGCACTTTGTTTTCCAGTATTACCACCAGATACATAAATGCCACAGACACATAACTGGGTGAACCTTTTCAGATTGTGACTTAGCTTTGCTAAAGTCCCCAGTTAGTGGTGTCCAGAGCTCTTAAGCACACTCTTTTGCTTTGGATCACGACTTTAACCACTCAGTCTCAAGCTTGTAACTTGGACCTGCATGCCACAAGCATATGGTTAGGGACAGCTTGGATTAGCCGCTTAGGCCTGGATTTTATTTCCTTGGGCCCTCCTCTCCATTGATGCTCAAAGCCTTGGATCCTTTTTACCCTTGCCTTTTGGTTTTAAGGGCTGCTTGGCTTCTATTCCTTTTGATTGTATATATAATTACTTATAGTCTTTATTACCACCACATATAATTACTTATAGTCTTTATTACTAAGAACAAAAAGTATTGCCACCACATATAATTACTTATAGTCTTTATTACTAAGAACTCAAAAATATAAATTACTTCTTTATTCAAAGAGAAAAAATTCTACTACTTTATTCATGCCTGATGATGATGAGAAAAATAAATTATAGCTTAATTGGAAATAAAATCAAAATAGACATACTAATTACTACTACTACTATATATCTCCTAAGGTAAAATCCTATAATAATACTATCACAGAGTTAAAGCTGGAATTAGAACTTAACAACCTGTATTTTGGGAAGTGGATGTTCCTCTAGTCTGTGGGGTGCCTTCAAGAATTAATTTCTGACGCTTCAGCTCCCTTAAGTTCACATCCTTGCTCTTCCTGTTCTCTTAGGTGCCATGATCTTAATGAGTTTTAGCTCAGTGATCATGGCAAATCACACCAAACTTAGAGGTTTGCTTGTCCTCAAGCAAAAGAAAGGAAAGGAGAGGAGTAGATGAAAGGCATTTTCAAATAAAGATAAGATGAGTTGAAAAAGATATGAGAAGAAATTAAAAAATATTTGAAAAAGAATTGGATTGGACAAAGATTTGGGCTTATGAATTAAGATATATTTGATATTTTTGAAAAAGGGATTTTAGAAATTAGTGTTTCTAGAAATTAGGATTAAAAATTTTAGAATTGAAAGATGACATTTTGAAACATGTTTATGCAAGAAATCATGAATTGAAACATAAAAATTTAGAAAAATTATGAAGAAAAACGAATTGTACCTCTTCCCATCATCCTGGCGTTGAACGCCCACATGGTGCATCTTTCTGGCGTTGAACGCCAGAAAGTCCTTTGTCACTGGGCATTTTTTTCTGAACGCCCAGGATGCTAGCAGACTGGCGTTAAACGCCCAGAAGGTGCATCTTTTTGGCGTTTAACGCCCAGAAGATGCTCCTTTCTGGCGTTTAACGCCCAGATGGCTACCCTTACTGGCGTTAAACGCCCAGTGGGTGCTTCTTTTGGGCGTTTGACGCCAAAAGTGTTTCTTACTGACTTTTTCACGCCAGTAAGCTTCCAATTTCCTGTATAACTCTGTGAATCCAACCAATTGCTATTTTACCTTGAAGAGATTTGGACCTATACCTGTAAAAAAGAAAATTTATTTAATTAGTAAATAAACTTTGTAAATGGCTGGGTTGCCTCCCAGCAAGCGCTTCTTTAATGTCATTAGCTGGACTATTACTGAGTTTTAATCAAGTCTCAGTTTTGAGCATTCTTGCTCAAAATTGCCTTCAAGATAATGTTTGACTCTTTGTCCATTAACAATGAACTTTTTGTTAGAGTCATTATCCTGAAGCTCTATGTATCCATATGGTGATACGTTTGTAATGACATATGGACCTCTCCACCGGGATTTTAATTTCCCGGGGAATAATTTGAGCCTAGAGTTAAATAGCAGAACTTTTTGCCCCGGCTCAAAGACTCTGGATGACAATTTCTTATCATGCCATTTTTTCGCTTTCTCTTTGTAAATCTTTGCATTTTCGAAAGCATGAGTCTAAATTCCTCTAGCTCATTTAACTGGAGCAATCGTTTTTCTCCAGCTAGCTTGGCATCAGGTTCAGGAATCTGGTTGCCCAATAGGCCTTATGTTCCAGTTCCACTGGCAAGTGACATGCCTTTCCATACACAAGCTGGTATGGAGAGGTCCCTATGGGGGTCTTAAATGCTGTTCTGTATGCCCACAGAGCATCATCCAAGCTTCTTGCCCAATCCTTTCTACGGTTAATTACAGTCCGTTCCAGGATTCTTTTGAGTTCTCTATTTGAGACTTCAGCTTGCCCATTAGTTTGTGGATGATATGGAGTAGCCACCCTGTGGTTGACTCCATAACGTACCAGAGCAGAGTAAAGCTGTTTATTACAGAAATGAGTACCCCCATCACTGATTAACACTCTAGGGATACCAAATCTGCTGAAGATATGTTTCTGGAGGAATTTTAACACTGTTTTAGTGTCATTGGTGGGTGTTGCAATAGCCTCCACCCATTTGGATACATAATCCACTGCCACCAGAATATAAGTGTTTGAGTATGATGGTGGGAAAGGTCCCATGAAGTCAATGCCCCATACATCAAACAACTCAATCTCCAAGATTCCTTGCTGAGGCATGGCATAACTGTGAGGTAGGTTGCCTGATCTTTGGCAACTGTCACAATTAAGCACAAATTCTCGGGAATCTTTATAGAGAGTAGGCCAGTAGAAGCCACTTTGGAGGACTCTTGTGGCTGTTCGCTCACTTCCAAAGTGTCCTCCATACTGTGATCCATGGCAATGCCAAAGGATCTTCTGTGCTTCCTCTTTAGGCACACATCTACGGATTACTCCGTCCGCACATCTCTTGAAGAGATATGGCTCATCCCAAAGATAGTACTTTGCATCTGTGATTAATTTCTTTGATTGCACCCTACTGTACTCTTTGGGTATGAATCTCACTGCCTTGTAGTTTGCAATGTCTGCAAACCATGGCACTTCCTGGATGGCAAACAGTTGCTCATCCGGAAAGGTTTCAGAGATCTCAGTGAGAGGGAGGGACGCCCCTTCTACTGGTTCTATTCGGGACAGGTGATCTGCTACTTGATTTTCTGTCCCTTTTCTGTCTCTTATTTCTATATAAACTCTTGCAGAAGCAACACCCATCTGATGAGTCTGGGTTTTGAATCTTGCTTTGTGAGTAGATATTTAAGAGCAGCATGATCAGTGTACACAATCACTTTTGATCCTACTAAATAAGATCTGAATTTGTCAATGGCGTAAACCACTACAAGTAGCTCTTTTTCTGTGGTTGTGTAATTCTTCTGTGCATCATTTAGAACACGGCTGGCATAGTAAATGACGTGCAGAAGCTTGTCATGCCTTTGTCCCAACACTGCACCAATGGCATGGTCACTGGCATCACACATCAGTTCAAATGGTAATGTCCAGTCTGGTGCAGAGATTATTGGTGCTGTAACCAATTTAGCTTTCAGGGTCTCAAATGCCTGCAAGCACTCTTTATCAAAGATAAATGGCGTGTCAGCAGCTAGCAGGTTGCTCAGAGGTTTGGCGATTTTTGAAAAATCCTTTATAAACCTCCTATAGAATCCTGCATGCCCCAGAAAGCTTCTGATTGCCTTAACATTAGCAGGTGGTGGCAATTTTTCAATTACTTCTACTTTAGCTTGGTCCACCTCTATTCCTTTGTTCGAAATTTTGTGCCCAAGGACAATTCCTTCAGTCACCATAAAGTGACATTTTTCCCAGTTTAAAACCAAGTTAGTCTCTTGGCATCTTTTCAGAACAAGTGCTAAATGGTTAAGGCAGGAGCTGAATGAGTCTCCAAATACTGAAAAGTCATCCATGAAGACTTCCAGAAATTTTTCCACCATATCAGAGAAAATGGAGAGCATGCACCTCTGAAAGGTTGCAGGTGCATTGCACAGGCCAAATGGCATCCTTCTGTATGCAAATACTCCAGATGGGCATGTGAACGCCGTTTTCTCCTGATCCTGGGGATCTACTGCAATTTGATTATAACCTGAATATCCATCCAGGAAGCAGTAGTATTCATGACCTGCTAGTCTTTCTAGCATCTGGTCTATGAATGGTAAAGGAAAATGATCCTTTCTGGTGGCTGTATTGAGCCTTCTATAATCAATGCACATACGCCACCCTGTAACTGTTCTTGTAGGAACCAGTTCATTTTTTTCATTATGAACCACTGTCATGCCACCTTTCTTAGGGACAACTTGGACAGGGCTCACCCAGGGGCTGTCAGAAATAGGATAAATAATCCCAGCCTCTAGTAATTTAGTGACCTCCTTCTGCACCACTTCCTTCATGGCTGGGTTCAGCCGCCTCTGTGGTTGGACCACAGGCTTGGCGTCACCTTCCAATAGGATCTTATGCATGCATCTGGCTGGGCTAATGCCCTTAAGATCACTGATGGACCACCCAAGAGCTGTCTTGTGTGTCCTTAGCACTTGAATTAGTGCTTCCTCTTCCTGTGGCTCTAAGGTGGAGCTTATAATTTCAGGACAGGTATCACCTTCTCCCAGAAATGCATATTTCAGGGATGGTGGTAATGGTTTGAGTTCGGGTTTTGGAGGTTTCTCCTTTTCTTGAGGGATTTTCAGAGGTTCTATTATCTTCTCTAACTCCTCCAAATCAGGCTGAACATCTTTAAAGACGTCCTCTAGCTCTGATTCCAAACTCTCAGCCATATTGACCTCTCTTACCAGAGAATCAATAATGTCAACACTCATGCAGTCATTTTGGGTGTCTGGATGTTGCATTGCTTTGACAACATTCAGCTTGAACTCCTCCTCATTGACTCTCAAGGTCACTTCCCCTTTTTGGACATCAATGAGGGTTCGGCCAGTTGCTAGGAAAGGTCTTCCTAGAATGAGAGTTGCACTCTTGTGCTCCTCCATTTCCAGCACCACAAAGTCAGTAGGAAAGGCGAATGGCCCAACCTTGACAATCATGTCCTCAATCACGCCTGATGGGTACTTAATGGAGCCATCAGCAAGTTGAAGACATATCCTGGTTGGTTTAATTTCTTCAGTTAAACCAAGCTTTCTGATAGTAGATGCAGGTATTAAGTTGATACTTGCCCCAAGATCACATAAAGCTTGCTTGGTACAATTACCCTCTAATGTGCATGGTATCATAAAGCTCCCAGGATCTTTAAGCTTCTCAGGTAAGCTTTTCAGAATGACTGCACTGCATTCTTCAGTGAGGTAGACTTTCTCAGTTTCCCTCCAATCCTTCTTATGACTTAAGATTTCTTTCATGAACTTAGCATAAGAAGGTATTTGCTCAAGTGCTTCTGCAAACGGAATCTTTATTTCAAGAGTCCTGAGATAGTCTGCAAAGTGGGCAAATTGCTTATCCTGTTCCGCTTGGCGGAGTTTTTGAGGATAAGGCATTTTGGCTTTGTATTCCTCAACCTTAGTTGCTGCAGGTTTATTACCTACAGAAGTGGGTTGGGAGGCCTTTTTAGAAAGGTCAGCACTTGTATGTGACTGATCACCCACTGGCATTTGAATGCTAGGAGTGGAAGCTGGAGTGGCGTTAGACGCCATCTCCTTGTTTGTTACTGGCGTTTGAACGCCAGAACCATGTCCCTTTTGGGCGTTCAACGCCAGATCCATGCTTGTTTCTGGCGTTGAACGCCAGGAATGAGCATGGGCTGGGCGTTCAGCGCCAGCATTATTCCTCTCTGGGCTCTGATTGTCCTCAGAGGGATTTTTAGTATCCTCTTGTTCATTTCTTGGTTTCCTGCTGCTTTGAAGTGAGGTAATTAATGTTTTCCCACTTCTTAATTGAACTGCTTGGCATTCTTCTGTTATTTGTTTTGACAGTTGCTTTTCTGTCTGCTTTAATTGCACTTCCATGTTCCTGTTAGCCATTCTTGTTTCCTGTAATATTTCTTTGAATTCGGCTAGTTGCTGAGTTAGAAAATCTAATTGCTGATTGAATTCATTAGCCTGATCCACTGGACTGAGTTCTGCAGTTACTGTTTTAGCTTCTTCTTTCATAGAGGATTCACTGCTTAGGTACAGATGCTGATTTCCGGCAACTGTATCAATAAGCTCTTGAGCTTCTTCAATTGTTTTTCTCATGTGTATGGATCCACCAGCTGAGTGGTCTAGAGAAATCTGAGCTTTTTCTGTAAGCCCATAGTAGAAGATGTCTAATTGCACCCATTCTGAAAACATTTCAGAGGGGCATTTTCTTAGCATCTCTCTGTATCTCTCCCAAGCATCATAAAAGGATTCATGATCTCCTTGTTTGAAGCCTTGGATGTTTAGCCTTAGCTGTGTCATCCGTTTGGGAGGGAAATAGTGATTCAGGAATTTTTCTGACAGCTGTTTCCATGTTTTTATGCTGTTCTTAGGCTGGTTATTTAACCACCTCTTAGCTTGATCTTTTACAGCAAATGGAAACAGTAATAATCTGTAGACATCCTGATCTACTTCCTTATCATGTACTGTATCAGCAATTTGCAGAAATTGTGCCAGAAACTCTGTAGGTTCTTCATGTGGAAGACCGGAATACTGGCAGTTTTGCTGCACCATGATAATGAGCTGAGGATTCAGCTCAAAGCTACTAACTCCAATGGAGGGTATACAAATACTACTCCCATATGAAGCAGTAGTGGGGTTAGCATATGACCCCAGAGTCCTCTTGGACTGTTCATTCCCACTTGCTTCCATATTGAACAATAGAGTTATTTGTTTATAAAGGATTGTGGAATATGTTGGTATTATTTATTTTATAAAAATCAAAATTTTTATAAAATAAAAACGAAATAAATAAATGAAAGTGAAAATATTTTGAAATTGAAAATTGAATTTTTTATATAAAATTTTCGAAAAAAAATAGTTCAAAATTAGTTAGAAAATATAAATTTTTTTTTTTTGAATTTTGAATTTTATGATGAAAGAGAAAAACACACAAAAGACACAAGACTTAAAATTTTTAGATCCAATGTTCCTTATTTTCGAAAATTTTTGGAGGGAAAAACACCAAGAACAAAAGAAAGAACACCAAACTTAAAATTTTTAGAGAATCAAAATAAATTTTCGAAAATTAAAGAAAACTTAACAAGAAAACACACCAAACTTAGAGTTTGGTACAAGATTCAATCCAAGAAAAATTATTTTTGAAAAAGGTTCCAAAGGGTATAACCAATTATCAAGAACAACTTGAAAATCAAGGAAGAACCAAGAAAACTCAACACGAGAATTTTAGAGAAAATATAAAATATGCAATTAACACCAAACTTAGAACAAGACACTAAACTCACGAAAATTAGCAATCAATTAAAAGAAAAATAATAAATTTTGAAAAGAAAAATTTTGAAAAGAAACTATCCTATCAAGATTTAATGACTCTATAACAATAAAAATAAAAATAAATTATTCCTAATCTAAGAAATAAAATAAGCCTTCAATTGTCCAAACTCAATAATCCCCGGCAACGGCGCCAAAAACTTGGTGGACGAAATTGTGATCCTTAATTAATGACTCTTTGGCATGTGCCAAAAAGAACTAACTCAACTAACTGATTACTTTCTTTTCACAATTCCGTTCAACTAACCAGCAAGTGCACTGGGTCGTCCAAGTAATACCTTACGTGAGTAAGGGTCGATCCCACGGAGATTATTGGCTTGAAGCAATCAATGTTTATTTTATTAATCTTAGTCAGGAGGTCAATAGGATTAATTGGATTTTACTTGTAAAAAGCCAAACTACTTAAAATTGTAAGTTGGAATAATAAAGAGTACTAGCGTTACTTGTGTGCAGTAATGGAGAATATGTTGGAGTTTTGGAGATGCTTTGTCCTTTGACTTCAACTCTTCCTTGAAATCCTCTTCTCACACGCAGATTCCTTCCATGGCAAGCTCTATGTAGGGTGTCACCGTTGTCAGTGGCTACTTCCCATCCTCTCAGTGAAAACGTTCCTATGCTCTGTCACAGCACGGCTAATCATCTGTCGGTTCTCAATCAGGTTGGAATAGAATCCATTGATTCTTTTGCGTATGTCACTAACGCCCAGCCCTCAGGAGTTTGAAGCACGTCACAGTCATTCAATCCCAGAATCCTACTCGGAATACCACAGACAAGGTTTAGACTTTCCGGATTCTCCTGAATGCCGCCATCAATCCGGCCTATACCACGAAGATTCTGTTGGGAAATCTAAGAGATATTCATTCAATCTGATATAGAACGGAGGTGGTTGTCAGGCACACGTTCATGGATTGAGGAAGGTGATGAGTGTCACAGATCATCACCTTCTTCACAATTAAGCGCGAATAAACATCTTAGACAAGAACAAGCGTGTTTGAATGGAAAACAAAGGAATTGTATTAAATCATCGAGACGCTGCAGAGCTCCTCACCCCCAACAATGGAGTTTAGAGACTCATGCCGTCACAAAGTATGTAATTCAGATCTGAAAATGTCATGAGGTACAAGATAAGTCTCTAAAAGTTGTTTAAATAGTAAACTAGTAACCTAGGTTTACAGAATATGAGTAAACTAAGATAATTGGTGCAGAAATCCACTTCTGGGGCCCACTTGGTGTGTGCTGGGGCTGAGATTAAAGCTATCCACGAGTAGAGGCCTTTCTTGGCGTTAAACTCCAGGTTATGACGTGTTTTGGGCGTTCAACTCCGGATCATGACGTTTTTCTGGCGTTTAACTCCAGACAGCAACATGTACTTGGCGTTCAACGCCAAGTTACGTCATTTATTCTCGAATAAAGTATGGACTATTATATATTGCTGGAAAGCCCTGGATGTCTACTTTCCAACGCCGTTGAGAGCGCGCCAATTGGACTTCTGTAGCTCCAGAAAATCCATTTCGAGTGCAGGGAGGTCAGGATCCAACAACATCAGCAGTCCTTTTTCAGCCTAAGTCAGATTTTTGCTCAGCCCCCTCAATTTCAGCCAGAAATTACCTGAAATTACAGAAAAATACACACACTCATAGTAAAGTCCAGAAATATGATTTTTGCTTAAAAACTAATAAAATTCTATTGAAAACTAATTAAAACATACTAAAATCTATATGAAATTACCCCCAAAAAGCGTATAAAATATCCGCTCATCAAACTCCAACCATCCTCTAGCCACGGGTTTGAGGTCATGCCTTCTCAATTGAACCGGCTTGCCTCTTGAATCTCTCTTCCATTGTGCGCCCTCTTCACATATGACTGTGAGGACTTGGTCCAACCTTTGATCAAAGTTGACCCTTCTTGTGTAAGGATGTTCATCTCCTTGCATCATAGGCAAGTTGAACGCTACCCTCACACTTTCCGGACTGAAATCCAAGTATTTCTCCCGAACCATAGTAAGATAATTCTTTGTATCCGGGTTCATACTTTGATCATGGTTCTTTGTGATCCATGCATTGGCATAGAACTCTTGAACCATCAAGATTCCGACTTGTTGAATGGGGTTGGTAAGTACTTCCCAACCTCTTCTTCGGATCTCATGGCGGATCTCCAGATATTCACCCTTTTTGAGTGAAAAGGGGACCTCGGGGATCACCTTCTTCAAGGCCACAACTTCATAGAAGTGGTCTTGATGCACCCTTGAGATGAATCTATCAATCTCCCATGACTCGGAGGTGGAAGCTTTTGCCTTCCCTTTCCTCTTTCTAGAGGTTTCTCCGGCCTTGGATGCCATAAATGGTTATGGAAAAACAAAAAAGCAATGCTTTTACCACACCAAACTTAAAAGGTTTGCTCGTCCTCGAGCAAAAGAAGAAAGAAGAGAGTAGAAGAAGAAGAAATGAGGGAGAAAGGGATGGCTTTGTATTCGGCCAAAGAAGGGGAGAAGTGGTGTTTAGGTTGTGAA